>NC_051157.2:167250849-167550849 GCF_013339745.2 Dermacentor silvarum
CGCATAATACATACTCCTCCATAGATTTAACTATAGTATCGAGCACACTAATGCCGTACCTAGAGTGGTGCGTTCTCAAGAACCCTTTTGGGAGCGACCACTTCCCTATCATATTAAACTTAACAAAACAAGATATAAGCTCACCACACATTCCCCGATGGAAGGTTGACACAGCTAACTGGGAACGTTTCCGAGAACTTACGTATTTAAGCACGGATGATATCGCCTCCTTTAATATAGAAGACGCTGTGGCGTATATTACAGGCTTTATAATTGACGCTGCCACGAAATGCATCCGTCAAACTAATGGACTAGCGAATAAACGTCGCATCCCGTGGTGGAATGAAGAATGTAAACAAGCACGGAAAAATCAAAAAAGCTTGGGGACGACTTCGCGACTCCCCAACTGCTGAAAATTTGATTAGTTTCAAACAAATAAAGTCCCAGGGTAGAAGAACACGCCGACGTGCTAAAAGGGGGAGTTGGGAGAAGTACATCTCCAGTATAAATTCTTACAAGGATGAGACAAAAGTGTGAAATCGAGTAAATAAATTAAAAGGCCGGGAGGTACACCCATTACCGTTAGTCAGTACCCAAGGTGAGAGCCTGGAAGACCAGGCAGATTGTCTGGGCGAACACTTCGAACATGTATCCAGTGCGTCCCACTACACACAAGCATTTCTGAGGTTCAAAGAACGCGAAGAGAGACAGCCCCTTAAACGTAAAGGTTCATCGAGTGAGGCCTACAACTATCCATTTACTTTAACTGAACTCAAGGCATCCCTCGCTTGCTGCAATGATTCGCGGCCAGGCGGTGATCGTGTCATATATGAAATGATTAAATACGTACATCCTGAAGCTCTGAAAACACTCCTGTATCGTTTCAATGCCTTGTGGGCGGATGGGTATATCCCGTCCTCGTGGAAGGAAGCTATAGTCATCCCCGTGCTTAAACAAGGGAAAAACCCATCCCTAGCCAGCAGCTACAGGCCAATAGCGCTAACAAGCTGGCTGTGCAAACTATTTGAAAAAATGATAAACAGGCGTTTAATCTCTTTCCTTGATATAACAAACTACTAGACCCCTTGCAATGTGGTTTCAGGGAAGGTATGTCCACAACAGACCACCTTGTTCGCATTGAGTCTTATATTAGGGATGCTTTTATACATAAGCAGTTCTGCCTCTCAGTGTTCCTCGACCTAGAAAAAGCTTACGACACGACATGGCACTATGGCATTCCCACGATGGGTGTCCGTGGCAACATGTTAAATACAATCGAAAGTTACCTGTCTAATCGCACATTCCGCGTAAGAGTGGGTAACGCTCTGTCTAAGTCATTCACCCAAGAGACCGGTGTACCAGAGGGAGGCGTGCTCAGTTGCACACTATTTATAGTAAAAATGAATTCCCTGCACACAGTCATTCCACGCACAATGTTTTATTCCATTTATGTCGACGATGTGCAAATAGCCTTCAAGTCATGCAATATTGCCATATGCGAACGACAAGTGCAGCTTGGAATAAACAAATTGTTTAAATGGGCGGATGAGAATGGTTTTAAAGTTAACGCTCAGAAGAGCACTTGCATACTCTTTACAAACAAGAGAGGCGTAACGCCAGTCCCAACTATTGAAATCAAAGGAGATGCGCTCTCTGTAAGCAGCGAGCACAAGTTTCTTGGAGTAACTTTAGATTCAAAACTCACGTTTATTCCTCATATTAAGCGTCTGAGGGCAAAGTGCCTGAAGACAATGAACCTCCTAAAGCTTCTATCGCGCACAACATGGGGCAGTGATCGAAGGTGTCTCTTAAACCTCTATAACA
Organism: Dermacentor silvarum; assembly: GCF_013339745.2. Classification (NCBI taxonomy): domain Eukaryota; kingdom Metazoa; phylum Arthropoda; class Arachnida; order Ixodida; family Ixodidae; genus Dermacentor; species Dermacentor silvarum. The sequence goes on from NC_051157.2 coordinate 167,252,674, forward strand.
GTCTTGTCCTCTCACGCCTTGATTACGGGTCTATAATTTACAATTCTGCAACGCCAAGTGCGTAAAAAATTCTAGACCCCGTTCACCATTTGGGCATCCGTCTCGCGACTGGTGCTTTCAGGACAAGTCCAATCCAGAGCCTCTACGTAGAGTCGAATAAGTGGTCGCTTCATCTGCAACGGTCATACAGCAGTTTTACATATTTCCTGAAAGTACAAGGAAACATTGAACATCCTTCTTATTCAACTATAAATGACGTGACCGCTGCCACACTCTTCCATAATCGACCTGCCGCGAGAAAGCCATTCTCTTTGCGTGTGAGGAACCTCAGTGAGGAAATGGGTGTTCCACTTCTTGAACAATGTCCTGTGGCTCCAGCGAAACTGTTGCAACCGTGGCAGTGGCAGCTCATAGAGTGTGAGACATCGTTCGTAGAGGTCACTAAACACGCGCCAGAGGCACACATTAAAATTCATTTCTTAGAACTCCAATCTAAATACTCGTGTACAGAGTTCTACACAGACGCTTCCAAGTCACATGCCGGGGTATCTTATGCAGCCTTCGGTCCATCGTTTTCGGAATCCGGTGTACTGCACCCGGAGACAAGTATCTTTACGGCTGAGGCCTATGCAATATTATCGGCTGTAAAGTTTATAATGAAATCAAAACTCAAAAAGACTATCAAATTTACAACCTCGCAAAGTGTTGTGAAAGCATTGCAATCACTCTGTAAACACAAACTCTGTACTTAATGAGCTCTATTCCATTCTGTGTAAAGCGTATATATCTAACCAGCATGTGATTATAAGCTGGGTGCCGGGTCATAGAGGCATTGAGGGTAATGTTCGAGCAGATAAAATGGCCACATCTGTTACATCTCAGGCTATTAACCCTACAACAGCTGTTCCTGCAACAGATTTGAAGCCTTTCCTGCGAAAGAAACTGCGAAGCCACTGGCAACGCTTGTGGGACGCTGAAACAAACAATAAGCGTCACCTCATTAAACCACAGTTAGGTTTCTGGCCTCCCGTAACGAAAACACGACGAACTGATGTCCTATTCTGTCGTCTCAGAATAGGACATACATATGGCACCCACAATTTTTTGCTTACTGGTAGTGAACCACCAACCTGTGGTAGATGTGGTGAGAGGCTGACTGTCCTCCATGTCCTCGTGGAGTGCCGGGAAGCCGAAACAGAAAGAAAGAAATATTTTTCACAAGCGTACCGATATCATGTCCCGCTTCACCCCATTATGTTTCTTGGCGAAGAACCGATTTTTAATGCCAAAGCAGTCGTCGATTTTTTGAACGATGTGGTCCTGCATGTTATTAGCCCAACTAGTTCGTAGCGCATCCTCTCTCCAGAGGATGCCGCTGTGATAATTTTTTTATAGCACATGCCTCCAGGCCCTTGGGGTTCAAGGGCTTTGTCTAGGCAGTAGTGCTTCTTGCCAATTACTGCATCTTAAATATTTTTAATATCGTTTCATTCTTTCTCAATGCATTCTTCATTGCATAGTACACCTCATTCTTCATTGCCATGATTTTAGCGCATGTATATTTTACGCACTTTACAGCGATTATTTTTAGGCCCCTTTACAGCCCCGTCACATCTACTTTCAGAATTCATCACTTCACTGCGAACTAACAAACACTGACATGACGCTCTTTGGCCATACCTGGCCCTTGCGCCACTAAACCACACACATTCATTCAAAATGCCTGCAGAGTGGAAAAAGGCTGTTATTGTTCCCTTCCTGAAGGCGGGAAAATCACCAAACACACCTCACAGCTACAGACCTATAGCACTAACAAGTTGCCTCGCTAAATCATACGAAAGTATAATAAATATAAGACTAACATACGTTCTCGAAACAGATAACTTGCTAGATACTCACCAGTGTGGTTACAAAAAAGGGTGCTCAACAACTGACCATCTTGTTCGCCTTGAACATACTATACGTGAGGCATTCCTTTACAAACAGCACTGTCTAGCGGTGTTTTTCGACTTAGAAAAGGCATACGACACCACATGGAGGTATGGCATTTTACAAGATCTAGCAACACTAGGAATACGCGGCAGAATGCTGAACTGTCTGGCTGATTTTCTGACAAACCGAACATTTCAAGTCCGTCTGGGGGCAACACTGTCCCGCGTCTTCGTCCAAGAAAATGGTGTCCCACAGGGTTGCGTATTAAGCACCACTCTTTTCGTGGTGAAGATGAATTCCATAAATGCAGTTATTCCGTCCAAGATTATGTACTCTTTATACGTAGACGACCTTCAAATTGCATGCCGTGCCTCGGGTATGTATACATGCGAAAGACAAACCCAGATAACAATAAACAAGTTGACGCAATGGGCCGATAAAAATGGATTTCGTTTTTCCACACAAAAAACTGTGGCAGTCGTGTTTTCACAAAAAAGGGGATACACCCGGACCCAGTTCTTAAATTAAGTCATAGCCCATTACCGGTCAAACACGAACAAAAGTTCTTAGGAATCATTTTTGATAGCAAATTAAACTTCATCGCTCACATTAACAGCATCAAAACTAAGGCAAACAAAGCGCTTAACATCCTGAAGGTCCTATCACGTAAACATTGGGGCGCCGACCGAACATGCCTGTTACGTATTTACCGCTCTGTCGTGCGCAGCATTCTTGACTACGGTTGCATAGTTTACGGGTCAGCAAGGCAGTCGTACATCAAACGTCTTGATCCCACGCACAACCACGGACTGCGCTTAGCAACTGGCGCGTACAGGACCTCCCCAATAGAAAGCCTGTATGCCGAGAGTAACGAGCCCTGTTTGGAGCACCGAAGAGCTTTGCTCACAATTTCATACGTGCTTAGAATCACAGCTCTACCTAATCATATATGCCACACTCTTGTTACCTACACCACAAACAGAATACACTATGCCAACAAACCACACTGCGTGAAACCACTTATCCTTCGATTTGAAGATATGTGCCAAAACTACAATGTTCCGAGAGAAGCTCTCAAGGTCGCCGAAACACCGAATAGACTGCCCCCGTGGTATGATTTCGCACATTTTTGTGATTTTACTCTGATATGCCACAAGAAAAAAGAAACACCGCTTGAACACATTAGGCAAGATTTTTCACAATTACAAGTAAAATACAATGACTACACTGAGTTCTACACTGACGGTTCGAAGACAAAGCAACATGTTGGAAGCGCACTCGTATCGGAACACTGGGAACACTGTCTTTGGTTACCACAGTTTGCTTCGGTTTTCACAGCCGAAGTATATGCCCTGCTCATGGCCGTTGAAAAAATAGTTACAGGAGAGTATAAAAAAGCAGTTGTCTACACAGATTCCCTCAGTTTACTTAATTCCCTCCATTGAAAATCAGAGTGCGAATCCTTTCTCGGCTGCATCTTGAAAACGCTCGGCAAAAGTGAAAAGCATGGTCAAGTAATTCGTCTCTGCTGGATTCCAAGCCACATGGGAATCCCGGGAAATGAAAAGGCGGACAAATGCGCAGCAATGGCTGGCCCGTGAAAAAATTACAGAGATAAATCTTCCATTCAAGGACTGTGTCCGGGTGGTCCGTGCTGCGATCACCTCAAAGTGGCAACAGGATTGGGGCTGTCAAGAAAATAACAAGCTACAAATAGTAAAGCCCATACTGCAGGAGTGGAAGACATCATACCACCAGGAACGGTTCATGGAAGTCATTCTATGTCGCGTTCGCATCGGACACACACATATCACACATAAATTTTGATTGAAAAATGAAGAACAAGCGGTCTGTGACCAATGCCAAGAATTGCTAACTGTGAATCACATTTTAATAACATGTCCGGCGTTGGAGGGAAAAAAGTCAGAAATATTTTTATGAACTTTTGTAAAGTTCATACACCACTTCATCCCTCCCTGATCCTAGCTGAAAATGCACTTGTATCTCTAGACAATGTTTTTTAAGTTTTTAGATGAAACAGGTTTCTTAAACAAATTTTAACTAATGATCTTTGTTGCTTGAAGCACTTCCATCAAATTATATATTTTCATCCTGTGCATGGCGCATCATAGCCTTAGTTGCTTTTGCGCCATAAAACCTTACCTAAGTAACTAACTAACTAACTAACTAACTAGTACTTTGAGTCCGAGTATAAGCGCTGCTGCGCACGACTTCTAGACTTCTATTTATTCTCATTTTGAGTGAATCCCCCCGCAGGGGCGTCTGCGTCAGCAGGCGTTTGGTGAGTTGCGCCACCACGTACCCGAGCACATGAGGGTTGGACCCTCCCGCGTGTAGCCGTGCGTGGCTTAGCCGTGTCTGGGGAAAGGGGGATCCTGGAGGTTGAGCTGATGCCGGGTGTTCGGACCTTTAAGGCCCCCGGCGGAGGCAACACACCTCTTCGGCCTCTGCTTCACATAGACGGCACCCCTGGGCTGACCCACCCAGGGGAAATCGGCAGTTGCCTTTTCCTGTCCTCCTCTTAAATCTTCGTCTTTCTGTCTCACTTTCAATCTATCCTGTCTTCTTTTCACTTCCCTTTCTTCCGTTTTCCCAGGCAGCTAGGGTTAACCTTGTGTGGGTAGCCAACCTTGGATACTCCATATTTGGTTATAGTAGTGGCGTACAGCTGGCGTTTGCAGGACCTGGCTTTTCCAGTTTCTGCAGCGTCCCCTCGTTGGGCTCCATGGTGGGTGGCTGGCGTCGCTGCCGAAAAATGCACCAATACTTATGGCAACAAGAATTCAGGATCGCCAGTCAGCCTCTAGAATCTGTAAAGGAATATGTTTATCTAGGTCAATTACTCACAGGGGACCCTGATCATGAGAAAGAAATTTACAGAAGAATAAAATTAGGTTGGAGTGCATACGGCAGGCATTGCCAAATCCTGACTGGGAGCTTACCACTGTCATTGAAAAGAAAAGTGTACAATCATTGCATTCTACCGGTGCTAACATACGGGGCAGAAACTTGGAGGTTAACAAAGAAGCTCGAGAACAAGTTAATGACCGCACAAAGAGCAATGGAACGAAAAATCTTAGGAGTAACGTTAAGAGACAGGAAGAGAGCGGTGTGGATCAGAGAACAAACGGGGGTAGACGATATTCTAGTTGACATTAAGCGGAAGAAATGGAGCTGGGCAGGCCATGTAATGCGTAGGATGGATAACCGGTGGACCATTAGGGTTACAGAATGGATACCAAGAGAAGGGAAGCGCAGTCGAGGACGGCAGAAAGTCAGGTGGGATGATGAGGTTAGGAAATTCGCAGGCGCAAGTTGGAATACGCTAGCGCAAGACAGGGGTAATTGGAGATCGCAGGGAGAGGCCTTCGTCCTGCAGTGGACATAAATATAGGCTGATGATGATGATGATGATGATGATGACTTATGGCTGAACCTTTCCCCCCACTCCATGATCGCCGTCAGAAAAGAGGGCGCACCGAAGATGTTTTCCAATTTTTTGGACGCCAAACGCATAACTTCCCCCGTTTTCATGTTATTCACTCTGAAACCTCAAACAAATCGGTACGAACAATGTCACCATTCCTTGTCTCAAAGTCTTTGACTGATATTTTTGGACCAGGCTTTAAAGCATCCAGGATGGCAAGCGGGGATCTCCTCTTGGAGCTCCGTGATGTGAAACAATATGAGAAACTGCCCAATCTAGTATCATTTGGGGACACCCAAATAACAGTAACCCCGCACCGTACCATGAATACCACCCGTGGCGTTGTATCAGATGATGACTTGTTGCAGCTGAGCGAAGCTGAACTCCTAGAGGGCTTCAGTGAGCAGAATGTAATCAATGTTAAACGGATCAAGATGAGGCGCGACGGCAAGGAAATCCAGACCAAGCACCTGATACTAACTTTTAACTCAAGTGTTCTGCCCGAAACCATCGAGGCCGGATACATCAAGCTTCGTGTCAGGCCATACGTGCCAAACCCTCTACGATGTTTCAAATGCCAGCGGTTCGGCCACAGTTCACAGAACTGCCGAGGCCGACGAACATGTGCTAAATGTAGTTCCGGTGACCATGCCTCTGAAACGTGCGAAAACACTCCACACTGTGTGAACTGTGATGGCGAGAATGCCGCATACTCGCGGTCATGCCCATCTTGGAAGAAAGAAAAAGACATAGTCACGATCAAAGTCAAAGAAAACATAACTTTCAAGGAGGCGCGCAGGCGGGTGTCATACCTGCCAAAAACCAGCTTTGCCGAAGTGGCGCGTCAGGGGGCAGCGCCACATCGGCCCCCGGCGGCTGTCTGGCACACGCGCAGTGGCCCGGCGGCGACGCCATCCGCCCCCTCGGCAGGTGCAGCTAGCGCTGCTCTGCCAACTCACAAGAAGGGGCCATCGACCTCCGGGCTGGTGGCCTCGAGGGCCTCGTCTCTCGAGGCGAGGCCTTCTCGTCAAACCAACCGCTCGCAAGAGCGCGTGTCCACCGCCTCGCAAGAGGCTATGGACACAACAACCAGCCAGACGGCGCCACTTGCGCCTAAGGAGCCGCGAGAGTCTCGCGATCGCTCCAAACAAGAAAAACACCGCATCACGGCGCCTGGAAAGGGCTCTGTGAAGTAATTCCTCTTTCTTAACACACAGCACAAAACCCACATTCAACATGGATACACAAATATTACAGTGGAATGTCCGAGGGCTCCTCCACAATCTCGATGACATCAAAGAACTCCTACATAAGTATAATCCAAAGGTGCTGTGTGTCCAAGAAACACACCTCAAACACACGCAAACAGATTTTCTCCGACAATACGCCATTTTTCGTAAGGACCGCGATGACACAGTCGTGTCTTCCGGTGGTGTGGCTATTGTAGTCGACAGAGGTATTGCCTGCCGGGAACTAAAACTTCGTACGCCCCTAGAGGCAGTTGCTGTCCGAGGGGTGTTGTTTGACAAGCTGGTCACTGTCAGCTCTATATACATCCCTCCCAATTATCAACTACATAAAACCGAATTCCAAAACTACATAAATGAACTTCCGGAGCCATACATAGTTGTCGGAGATTTCAATGCACATAACACTTTGTGGGGAGACTCACGTTGCGATGCGAGAGGTCGCCTGATTGAAAATTTTCTGTTTTCTTCAGGCGCATCATTACTTAGCAAGAAAGAGCCTACGTATTACAGCGTTACTCATAACACATATTCATCCATTGACTTAAGTATAGCATCGAGTACACTAATGCCATACCTGGAGTGGTCTGTTCTCAAGAACCCCTTTGGGAGCGACCACTTCCCAATTATGCTAGGCTTAACAGAACACGATAGATGCTCGCCACACGTTCCCCGATGGAAAGTTGACTCGGCTAACTGGGAACTTTTCCGACAAATAACATATTTAAGCCGTGATGACATCGCCTCTTTTAACATAGACGATGCTGTGGCGTATATAACAGGTTTTATCATTGACGCTGCTGAAAGGTGCATACAACAAACCAATGGACTAGCTAATAAACGCCGCCTGCCTTGGTGGAATGATGAATGCCAGAAAGCACGTAAAAAGCAAAACAAAGCCTGGGGATTGTTTCGCAACTCCCCAACAGCTGAAAACCTGATAAATTTTAAACACGCAAAGTCACAGGGCAGAAGAACGCGTCGACGTGCAAAGAGAGAGAGTTGGGAAAGGTACATTTCCAGTATAAATTCATACACCGACGAAACAAAAGTCTGGAATAGGGTAAATAAACTAATAGGCCGGGAGTCACATCCTCTACCCTTAGTAAGTAGCCAAGGTGATAGCCTGGAAGACCAGGCGGATTGTCTAGGTGAACACTTTCAATATGTATCAAGTGAATCGCATTATACAGACACTTTCCTGAAGTTCAAAGAACGCGAAGAGCGGCAGCCTCTTAACCGCAAATGTTCTTCGAGTGAGGCTTACAATCAACCATTTAGCTTAGCCGAACTTAAAGGATCTCTCGCTTGTTGTAACAACTCGGCGCCAGGTGGCGATCGTATCATGTATGAAATGGTTAGATACCTACACCCTGAAACACTGAAAACACTCTTATCTCTGTTTAATGCCATGTGGGCGGCTGGGTGTATCCCGTCCTCATGGAAAGAAGCCATAGTCATCCCTATACTTAAACAAGGCAAAGACCCGTCCTTAGCCAGCAGCTACAGGCCAATAGCACTAACGAGCTGCCTGTGCAAGCTGTATGAAAAAATGATAAACCGGCGTTTAATCTGTTTCCTAGAAAATAACAAAATGCTAGACCCCTTCCAGTGTGGCTTCCGAGAAGGTAGGTCGACAATAGACCACCTTGTTCGCATCGAGGCAAACATCAGAGATGCATTTATTCATAAACAGTTTTTACTTTCTGTATTTATAGATTTAGAGAAAGCGTACGACACGACATGGCGCTTCGGAATTCTGCGAGATCTTTCTGCGATGGGGGTCCGCGGAAATATGTTAAATACAGTCGAAAGCTACTTGTCTAACCACACGTTTCGCGTAAGAGTGGGCAATGCTTTATCTAGAACATTCACCCAGGAGGCTGGCGTGCCGCAAGGGGGTGTACTTAGTTGCACACTCTTCATTGTAAAAATGAACTCCCTGCATACAGTCATTCCACACAGCATGTTTTATTCTGTGTACGTCGATGATGTACAGATAGGTTTCAAATCATGTAACATCGCTATCTGTGAACGACAAGTACAGCTTGGATTAAACAAATTGTCTAAATGGGCGGATGTAAATGGGTTCAAAATAAACGCACAGAAAAGTACATGCATACTCTTCTCAAACAAAAGAGGCGTGACACCGGTACCAAATCTCACGATCAATCGAGAGGAACTATCCATGAGCAGTGAACATAAATTCCTGGGCATAATTCTGGACTCTAAGCTTACCTTCATCCCCCATCTTAAATATCTGAAGACAAAGTGTCTGAAGACTATGAACCTTTTAAAAATTCTCTCGCACACAACATGGGGTAGTGATCGAAAATGCCTCCTAAACTTGTACAACAGTCTTGTCCGCTCGCGCCTTGATTACGGAGCTATAGTTTATAACTCCGCAACGCCAAGTGCATTAAAAATACTAGACCCCATTCACCATTTGGGTATCCGCCTCGCGACCGGTGCTTTCCGAACAAGCCCGATCCAGAGTCTCTATGTAGAGTCGAACCAGTGGTCACTCCATCTGCAGCGTTCATATAGCAGTTTCGTATATTTTCTGACAGTACAAGCAAACAACGAACATCCTTCTTATTCCACCATAACTGATATGACCGCCGCTGCACTCTTCCATAACCGACCTGCAGCGAGGAAACCGTTCTCTTTACGTGTAAGGAATCTTAGTGAGCAAATGGGTGAGCAAATGAACATCGTCCTATGGCTCCTGCTAAATTGTTACCGCCGTGGCAGTGGCAGATCATAGAGTGCGACACATCATTCGTAGAGGTCACGAAAGACGCTCCAGAGGCGCACATTAAAATGCATTTCCTAGAGCTTCAATCCAAGTACTCGTGTACAGAGTTTTACACGGACGCTTCTAGGTCACATGCCGGGGTTTATTATGCAGCCATCGGTCCATCGTTTTCGGAATCCGGTGTACTGCACCCGGAGACAAGTATCTTTACGGCTGAGGCCTATGCAATATTATCGGCTGTAAAGTTTATAATGAAATCAAAACTAAAAAAGACTATCATATTTACGGACTCGCAAAGTGTTGTGAAAGCATTGCAATCACTCTGTAAACACAAAAACCCTGTACTTAATGAGCTCTATTCCATTCTGTGTAAAGCGTATATCTAACCAGCATGTGATTATATGCTGGGTGCCGGGTCATAGAGGCATTGAGGGTAATGTTCGAGCTGATCAAATGGCCACATCAGTTACATCTCAGGCTATTAACCCGACAACTGCTGTTCCTGCAACAGATTTGAAGCCTTTCCTGCGAAAGAAACTGCGAAGCCACTGGCAACGCTTGTGGGACGCTGAAACAAACAATAAGCTTCACCTCATTAAACCAAAGTTAGGTTTCTGGCCTCCCGTAACGAAAACACGACGAACTGATGTCCTATTCTGTCGTCTCAGAATAGGACATACATATGGCACCCACAATTTTTTGCTTACTGGTAGTGAACCACCAACCTGTGGTAGATGTGGTGAGAGGCTGACTGTCCTCCATGTCCTCGTGGGGTGCCGGGAAGCCGAAACAGAAAGAAAGAAATATTTTTCACAAGCGTACCGATATCATGTCCCGCTTCACCCCATTATGTTTCTTGGCGAAGAACCTATTTTTAATGTCAAAGCAGTCGTAGATTTTTTGAACCATGTGGTCGTGCATGTTATTAGCCCAACTAGTTCGTAGCGCATCCTCTCTCCAGAGGGATGCCGCTGTGATAATTTTTTTATAGCAGATGCCTCCAGGCCCTTGTGGTTCAAGGGCTCTGCCTAGGCAGTAGTGCTTCTTGCCAATTACTGCATCTTAAATATTTTAAATATCGTGTCATTCTTTCTCAGTGCATTCTTCATTGCATAGTACACCTCATTAGTCATTGCCATGATTTTAGTACATGTATATTTTACGCACTATACAGCGATTATTTTTAGGCCCCTTTACAGCCACGCTTCATCTACTTCTCAGAATTCATCGCTCCACTGCACACTCACAAACACTGGCATGGCGCTCTTTGGCCATAACTGGCCCTTGCGCCACAAAACACCACACATCATCATCATGAGTGAATCCAGCTTGGCATCATTTCGGTTACTGAGTGAATTCTATATACAATTAAGGTGTTTCAGCGAACAGTTTCCAAAATTTTTAAAGGTGGCGTGTGGCAGATAGTACAATTCTAGTTCATGAGCTCGTCTACTCGAAGAGGCGGGTATTACTTGTACAAAAAAATGAAATGAATAATCGACTAATTAACAAAATTAACCAATTAGGTTTTTAGCTAATTACCTTATGGCCCATGTTGCAATTTACAAATTCTAGCCGTGGAGTGCAGATCCGCTTTGCACTAATTCTCAGGCAAACACCAGTGTCGAGATATAAATTTTCTAACTTTGCGTAGAAATACATTGGCGTGCCAGTCACTTTCTCAACAAAACGTCGTTTTATGCATCAAAGCACAAAAGTATGAAAAGAACATAGTATGGGATTTTACGTGCCAAAACCACGATCTGATTATGAGGCACGCCGTAGTGGAGGACTCTGGAATATTTTAGACCACCTGGGGTTCTTTAAGGTGCACCTAAATCTAAGTATACGGGTGTTCTAGCAGTTCGCCCCATCGAAATGGAGCCGCCGTGGCCATGATTTGATCCCGCCACCTCATGCTTAGCAGTCCAACACCATAGCCACTAAACAACCACGGCGGGTAAGCGTAAAAGTAACTGGAACGCCAATGCATTTCTCCACAATGTTCGGGAATTATCTGGAAACTGGTGCCATCCTGAGAATTAGTTCCTAGAGCATCCGCCTTGCGAATTCCACGGCTAGAATTTGTAAATTGCAACACGGGCCATAAGGTACTATGTTAAAGACCTAATTGGTGATTTTTTAATTAGTTGATTATGCATTTCAATTTTTTGTGCAAGTAATGTATAGCTCTTCGAGTAGACCAGCTCATGAACTAGAATTGTGCTATCTGCCACAGGCAACCTTTAAAATTTTTTTGAAAGTGTTTGCTGAAACACCCCGTATTTATGGCCTCTGCATGCAAGAAGCGATGTTTCCATCCCTAACGCGTAAAAGTTGTAAATAATTAGAACTTTTTTTATTTTATTTTGTCGGCAGTCGTTAGCATTGCCTACTGCAAAGAGAATCAATATTGAGACGCATATCACTCAGGTGCTTTTCACACGCCGTTGATAGAAGACTCTACCGAAGGGGTCACTGAAGTCTGCAGGTTTTTTTCAGGGTCAATAAAGCGCGCAAAGTAATTTGAAGTGAGGTGAACATACATCAACACATTCATTTTCTAGGTATAGGCTATCCATTTAGTTGGATACCTCCTTCTCTTTAAAAATATAATAAACTTTGTCCTTTGTATATATTTAAATATATTGTGTCTGTGCATGGTGTTCTCAGGGGAAATTAAAAAAAAATGTTAAAGTGAGGAAACACGGATGAGGTAGGCGCCAATGGTGCTTCTAATGCGCTTGTCCTCCTATTGTCAGAATTTGCCGAAATAAAGCGAAAGTATAAATTAAAAGCCGTGCACGTCCGCGCGAACAATGGTGCCGTAAGCTTTTAGCCACAAAAAAAGTGAAAATGTGGAGGCACCGCAACAGAATCCTCAAGTTATGTGGGTAACAGAACGCTGGTAGTGACATTTTAGGGGCGTAGGGGGGGGGGTCGGCTACGGATCTCCGGGGGGGGGGGGGGCTCAGCCCCCCCGGGGAAATTCCGGAGGGGGCTCGAGCCCCAGAGCCCCCCCCCCCCCCCCCCCCCCGTAGTCGGCGCCTATGCCTAACACATTGTCCAGATGGCACAAGGTTACGGCAGCAAGCACTCCACACCATCCCTCTTTCATTGTAATGTAGGGGCATGCGCATCGAACATGCTCTATGAGGTCTTCATACATAAGCAATCTTCCAATCCCGGGTGTGAACACTGCCATTATGCACGCCCAGCCAGGGCACTACGTCCGAAGCTTAAAGAAAAATAATAATGGCTAAAGATTTCACTGTGATGCAATGCGTCGCCGTATATGGGTAACAGCGTTGCACCTCGCCCGGAGAGATTGCAAATGGGTACACCGACTGCACCTAATCTTGGAACGCCAAGCACACAGCACAACACAGTACCAACTGGAATACTTAACGTCAGTAAACCAGCGTCCACGTATAGACGACAAAGTATCTGCTAGAGGCGTCAACGCCGCTTATATTGCCTAGGTCTCTCAGTTGTAGTTTCTATGCAATCAACACAACCAATGCAACACCAGTTTATCGCATACTCGCTATGTGGCTTTGTCAATCCTCATGGCCAAGCAGGAATGTCGTTATTGGCCCTTTTCGCGGAGCAGTTTGCTCTAGATGTGCGAGATGGCGCTTTCGGCGGCGCGCCATACGTCGCCTCAGCGAATGCGCACGAACACGAAACCATCACTGCTTCTGCCCTGCTATACTATGCGATCAGCTGTCTGAAATGCAACTGGGTGTTCGATAATGCGCTGTGCCTAATTCATGCTGCAAAATGTGTAAGGATAAAGGGAAGACGTGTGCGGTAGTTAGCTGCAAAGATAGTAGTGATTCGCATATGACGATTGCGAATATAAGAGGCGGAATCGACCTTTGTCGCCGGCCCTTCACAATGCACGGCTTTCCTTGAGGATAAAAAGAAGTTAATTCATCCCCCAGCGCTGTATAGCTAACCTCCAAAGAAAGGACTTCTCCGGAACGTCGGTACTTAAGAGTGAGTACCGCTCGTTACAAGAGGAAGTAGTGCCACTTACTGGCATACTAAGTTTCGCGCACGTGTACACACGTCCACCCCTACCCAGGCAGCACAACCAGGCTGGCCCCAGCACGGCAATATCACGGCAAACACCGGCACAAATATAGGCCCGAAACCGGCAGCGCTACCCGCGTCAAGAATGGCCCAGCGCGGCCATGCCACTAAAGGGCCTATTTCGGCCATTGTGTGGCAGCGCCAATACAGGAAGATAGTCGGCTCTGCCGTTAATTGCCATTCTAGTGTCCCACCTTGCCTACTGGCAGTGCCGGTATTGGTCAATAGCCGGCTCTGCCGCTTTTAGTCAATTTATAGTCCCACATTACCCACTGGCATAGCCATATTGGCACATTGTGATGTACGTGGGCGATGCCGTTATTTCCTACGATTTTAAATTACGCAAATATTGCACGGTAGCTCGATGCAACATGCCATGATCTACTACAAAATCACCAAATAATATACACAATTTCTTTATTGGTCTTAAAATAGGTTGATACAGATTGTCGCTCGTATCCCCAATCCTGTGGGCCACCTACGAAAGCTTTGTTTATGACGCTACGGGGGTTGAGCCGCTTCGGCGTAGTGCCGCCTTCTGCTATTAGCGTAGTCGACGGCGCCTGGCAGCCACATTCTTATGAAGTCTTGCGCTTGATTGATGTCGATGTCTGCGTCTCTCAGGCACCATCTGCATACAACACATATACCTTTATTATCCCAACACTGTCAGCAGTGCATAATATAAGCAAGAGGCACAAAACTGAGGAATTAAATGCGTATCACCTGTTCCCACTCTGCATAGCCGCATGTTAAACAGTCTCTTGCTTTTGTTCCCATGCAGGCTGTACGGCAGTTGAACTGCATGACCCATGATGGCGTTCGTTATATTGAAGGCAACCTCCCACAGATATGATTTCTCCATCCAAACATGTTGTTGAAGCTGAAAAAAAGAAGCAGAAATACGCAAAAATTAGGTACGAAATGCCGCTGCATCAAAATATGCGACATTTGTTCTAACTAGCCAATTATCATGAATTATGCCTTCATCACAAGACTTCTCGTAAGTGTTTGTGGGTAGCTGTACTTAGCCTTTGGCAATGCGTAAGCTTTTAGAACAGAGGTAGCAAAGAAAGGGTGCATTGTTTCATGATAAACACCTAAGCAAGCTGCAATACAACGGGTTATACTTTTGCTGGAAGTTCTGAACACCAGTCAGCTCGCAGAATGTACTTCCTGAGTAAGGAATTACGACAATCCAACTTTGGTCTTCTTGAGTGTACCAGCCGAAATGTGCCGTGCTGCGTGTTTTCAAACAGACAGTGCGTTTCAGCTGAAGCTGAAGCGGTGCAGCACCGTCTACCTGCATAGTAAAAAGTGGCCGTACATTATCTCTGTAAAAAAAGAAAATACACGTATTAGGAAATGCACTTAGTTGAAACACTATACTTGAGAATAAAAATAATACAATTGTACTTACCTTGCGATAATTGAGTTTATTTTGCAGTAAATGCAGTTTTCCAACGTTTGGCTAGTTGTTCATGTTTCACCCAATAGCAGTGTGGAACCAAGCTTGTAGTGGCGAAGGTCAAGCCGCTTGTACAGAACACGTTGCTGGACAAGTTGATGCATGCTTCGCAAGCAAAACATGGTGCAAGAAATGTGGGCTACGACAGCTCACAGGCAGAAGCAGAATGTGTACGGGTCCCTCGTCCTGCGAGAGTCACCACGTTTTTTTTGGAAGCGGGCGAGGTCCGCGCAGGGAGCAACAAATTTGGCAGGGCATTATTCACGCTTCTCTGTGCACCCATCCGGTTCTGATTAGCAACGCAGGCTCGGCTGTGCGCATTATAGACCGTGCATACCTTCGACACTGCAAAGCGAGGGAACGCAGGGAAAACGTGGTGAGAGTGAAACACATTCTTGGTATTTTGACGTCACTTCGCCGGATAGTAGTGAAGAACGACACGCGCACGTTTTTTTATTCTTTTATTTATTTTTTCCCCAAAAGCTGCTGCTGCTGAAGGAGCAGTAGCACTTGTGCTGATTTTATTATATATTATAGCTGAAATGTAAAACATGACAAATGGACCTGTAGAACAACTCAAAGTGATCAATGAATGTTTTCATCGTTATTTCTTTTTTTGCACTCATTATCTCAGGAGAACGGTAGAGCAAGGCAACGTGTGCGCAAAGGGGTCGTCCGGCGCACAGCATCACTTGCTAACATGCCCCCATAGATTTCTTGCTTCTAGTTAAATAATACAACTTCCCCCTTCGGAAAAAAAAAATGAATAGACACATAGGAGCGGCAGCCGTATCTAAGAAACCTCGCGACAATACATTACGCGGCGCATAATATATAAGTGAAGCCCCAAAAGAGAGTACAAGGATATCGTTCAAGTTCGCCATATTAATTTACTTAATTATGTTAGTATAGTGTCAAAGCCCGAAGGCTTTACATAAAAAAAGCAGGCAGTTTTTTTTCTTTTCATAAACAAGAAAGCTTCAAACGTGGCCGCTGCGAGAAGAAACGTAGGTGGGAGGTAGAAAATGTGTCCTTTAAGCAGCGGGAGTAATAAAATAAATCGTAATAAACAAACACAAGCGAGATCGCATACGGCGACAAGGTAAACCAAGCGATGATTTTGTAGAAGACGCACTGGCTACACGTGAGTAATTGTATGTAACAAAACAAGGACGGCAAGGTTTTGGATACTTTCGAGAGTTGCGAAACAGAACTGGTGTACTCGAAGATCTGAGACCCCACCATAGATTTATAAAATAAAAGCTTCCCATGCAGAAAATTTTGGAGCAAGAAAGCAAACATGCGGTTGGCATTGGTAAATTGACAACTCAACATGCATATTCCAAAAATGTTGTGTGTGATGTGTATACCGAGATATTTATCTACAAGAGGAAGAAGTTACCAGAGGTGTGTCGTTGAGGGTGTAAGTGGGAGCCTGAATTTAATAAGGAATAACGAAATTTATGTATGCCTCCTCTCAAAGTCAAAACGATATGTTTATTGATTAGCTGATATAAGATGCAAACGTCAGCAAAAAATTTATTCAAATCTGTGTTGCTCTCACAAAAAGAGTTCACCTACTTGAAAAACGTATATATATATATATATATATATATATATATATATATATATATATTAGTAGTTTTTTTTCTTTATGCTTGTGCCACTTTTTAATCAGAAATTAATTTCATTCAGTAGCTTTCATTTTATCCAGTAGCGTTCATTTTCTTTTTTTCCCATTCTATTTTCCTGTATTCTCCTTAATCTTAGCCTCGTTCTTCGTTCGCAGTCCTAGGTCCGTAACTTCAACTCTTTCATCCATCCGTCAAGGTTCGGAAAGGCACGGCGGGCCACGAACATTCCTGTTCTTTTTTTTATTTTTCTTTATTTTCTGTTCCCTTCCAACGGAGAGCGCCTTGTGTAGTCGTCTTGGTCGTCTGACCAAACCTTTTCTCTTCACTCCCCCCATCCCACCCCCGTATATCTATTGTGGCGTTGTCTCTGTTCTCCGCCTTCCCCTTTCTCTTCAGTGTAGATATATTTGGCGTCGTGCAAAATAAGCATTTCATTGTAAGTTAGCGTTGGGCTTGTCTCAAATTCTTGTCTCTTCTATTGGCTGTTTTTTTGTTTTAGAAATATGCACCAATAGCCCAGCAGAAACCTCTTCTTCAACATGGCGCCATTTCTTTTTTTTCCCCGGTTCTTTCTGCGGGGAGGAATTTATGCCTACCGTGCCAGTTGGTCTGAAAAAATCATCTGGCATAAAAAAAAAAAGACACGCACGACAGAGTTTTCCGGGAAAGGCTCGGAATGGCGCGGCGGGCCACGAACATTCCTGTTCTTAATAAGTATAATGAAGCTGGCCACAGGAGACACAACTGCACAGTTAGATATGCACTCTATGCAGAAAAATAATATAGGGATCAGTCATCCAAAATGCCTTGTATTTTACTGGTACAGATGATTGCACCATAAAGTTATGCAGTATTTTGAAATTCACTACCGGCAACACTACTTAAACGACGCACATGTAAGCGCACATGCTTTTTAATTATATACCCCCTTGAATTTGTTATTACGCCTATCGAGGATGCACACGGCAAGCGCGCATTGACGCATTATAATGAAGTGCCCTTGTGCCACTTGTTAACAATGTCCGATCGAATGATTCAACACAATAAATACAATTATGCGAAAGTTAACAGCCTTTGTAATAAAACGAAAAAAATGTGCAGAACTTAGCAAGAAACAAAAAAAAATACCAGAGTGATCTCGTTGCAGTTGGCGTGTGCGGTGAAAAATTCAAATAAATATTGCGGGCTGTATAACATATATAATCGGGATTGGCCAGCGAATGCTGCGTGAAAAGTAATATTGAAATGCCGTTCTGTTTGACAGGCCGATATTTACGGGTCTATCAGAACAGCTAAACAATGTGGCTATGCCTATAGCTTTGAACGGACGTTCTTAACCAATGTTTAGAGATGTATAGCCAATGACGGCACTCCCACGGCAAAGCAGGCCCGGGATAGCCAGTTGCGACGCCCGGCCTAGCCATTAACGGGCATTCACCGGCAAAGCAGGGCCAGCACTGGATGTATGTTACAGTGGCTTTGCCAGCACTGGCATTACAGAGGCAACGGCGGGCCTTCGCGGCCCAGCCAGTGCCGGCTGAAAACCATCATCGGCCCTAGTTGGCCCCATGTGATGTGCTGCCTGGGTACTTGCGCGCAAACTTACACCTACCCTATCGCCAACGTATCAATAATAAGTGAATGGGCGCTCACTTGAATCAATGTGCCGAAGCATGAGTGACCGTGAGTACACTGACATGACACGAATGTTGAAAGCTGAACGTTTCGTGACGGTCCACAGAGTAAGCGAGGGACTAGCGATTTTAAGTCTTTGCTACAAGCTACCACAAAGTACAGAACCTTTGCATTCCAAGCTTTGTGCGCAGCAGAGCACACCAATGCGTGAGCGATTAGGCTGAAAATCAACTATCAGATAGTGGCCGCACCGAGGAACTTTACTGAATCAAAAACATGACAAGCCGTGACAAGCTGTGCCCGTGACATGACAAGCTGTGCCCTTTGCCTGGACGGAAGACCAAGAGCAGGCCTTCACCGAATTGCGCAAACGCCTTCAATCCGCTCCAGTGCTGGCGCATTTTGATGACACCGCGGCAACTGAAATTCACACAGACGCAAGCAACGTAGGACTCGGGGCTACTCTGGTTCAACGGCAAGACGGAGCAGAACGTGTAATTGCGTCTGCTTACGTCTTCCTTGCAAAACAAGTGGATAATCGTGGCAACCGATTATTTAACTCGCTATGCGGAGACAAAAGCTGTGCCGCGGGGAACTGCTGCTGAAGTCGCCAGCTTCTTCGTCCACAACATCGTGCTTCGTCACGGTGCACCCGCTGTGCTCATTACTGATCGCGGTGCAGCGTTTACAGCGGAGTTGTTGCAACAAGTCGTCACGCTGGCTTCTGGGACCTGTTTTCCCTGGGATTTCTCCCAGGATAGTTGTGCCGGACGATGTCCTGGCAGCAACAAAAGAGCCCACCTGAGTTTATGCAACACGTCAGGTGGGCAGAAAGGTTCGCTGATCGTATTCCAGTAGCCAACGTCATCACCGGTGCAGGGTTCACCATTTCAGAGCCTGTGTCCAGGTGATGGGTTGGCCGCATAGACCGCAGGGACGCCCCCCGGGTCAGACATGGGTCGGACGTTCCCAGATAAAACGCCGATTCCCCATGGGTGAGGCTGACCCAATTATTCGGGCGCAGCCACGGCACCATGCAACCTTCCCAATCTTGGCGCAGCGGCATCACAAGTACCGCCACTTGCAGTTTCGGGCAGCCCAGCCGTAGACAGGCTGCCCTCCACTGCTCTTGACAGGCCAGGTCCAGTTCTGCTTACCTATGGCACATCCCACTGCACCGGAATTGCAGGAGGGGGTGGACAGCCCGCGCTGGTTTTGCCGGGTGCCTATTAGTTTTTAGGTACAAACGTTTTCCCCCTCACTGCCGCCACGGTCCTCCGACTCCAGACGCGCAGCGTGAGCTCTCCCTCTTAGCCGTGCGGGTCCCCTCTGCACCCGCACGTTGCCCGTGACGCACCCCGTGGAGGTGGGGAGAGCTCCCATCCAGAGGCCGCGACTCCACCCAGGCTAGATTACACGGACACGCCACAATCCGCATCGTTCAGGCACCTCTGGACCATGAATGAGTACCAGACTCAACCAGACACCGACTTCTGAGATCCGACTTCCACGCTGTGGCCTCCAGTGAGCTGGATTACAGGGGCGCGCAACCAACCCCCAGCCCTAACAGCGCAGTAATTGACTCTCTCAAGGAATGCAATTCCATACCAAGGCTTCCAGGAAGTTGGATTACAGAGGCGTACCAAAGCCCCCAGCCAAATCGGTATGGTTCCTGCTCACGCGGTAACCCTTGTGAGCATAGATGTTACTCTTCCTTGAATGCAAGCCGGGAGTACTCGAATTCATCCGGCATCATTCGTGTGAGCGCTGATCAACACCGTGCCCCCAGGCAATAGGTTACAGAGGCTCGCCACAAACCTCCGGCATGGACCAGCCATGGCATAGTACAACGCAACACACTATACACTCAAAATGTTCAAACATTCAAAATGTTTGCCAAATAAAGAAGGAAGAGCACACTGATCCTGATTCAGTTCATAAGCGGAAAGTTTGGACAGCTCGGAATACATTTCTAGCACCGCTTTTAGTACAAGCACGGCATGCGCTGCTCGCGCCGTTTGGAGAAGGCGTAATGAGCTCTGAAAGCACTTACATGTCCTCTAAAGCTGTGCCCAAAGCTTAGTGTCGTCCACACACTCACCGTCTACGATATTCGTCGAAACGGAGGTTTGCTGCGCCGCACCGGCGTCACGCGCTTGCGTTGTAAACACGGAGGCAGCTGAGGCAAGCAATGGGTGCGTCACCACGTGATGAAACATGGCAGCGCCCACAGGAACGCCGGGAAAAGAGCCAATAGAGCGTGCTTACAAAACACAATTGAGCCCATCACCGGCCATCGCGGTGCAATACGCGCGCGCGACGTGCCACAACAGCGAAAAAAGGACACTTCAATCGCTTACCTGTGTAATAATCCAGCGCCGATCCCTTCCTAATCAGATTGACATCCCAAATGCGACAGGAATACCACTTTCGCCCACCGCCATTTGCAGCCGCTGCCGCTCTTACTGTTGTGCCGAAAAATGCAACCCGTCGTGTAGGCGCAATAAAGGGTGGTAAGCAGCACCACCGCTCAAATATATATCCTTTTTTTCTGTATGCGTTTACTATTTACCTGCGAATAATGTTCAAACGGCGTTATCTATGGTGATATGTATCTGGCGGTGAGAGTAGACAGTGTTTTTTCCCTATATTCTTTGCGTGTTAAATTTTCACTCGTATATAACGTGTTCAGTTGCCCTCCACAAGAAATTACGGATGGCTCTCCGTATTTCATAAACAGCTCACGTCCGTCTTTTTTACGCAGAATCCCGCGGTTTTTAATAAAACAGAACGGTCTACGTAATTTCTACGTAGGTTTTACCTGTATAATTACGGAAATATTGTACAGTGGGGGAGGGGGGGGGGGAGGCGTAACGTGCAAGCGCATACATGTATCTAAGTGGAACATGCTATATTCATTTACATAATTGTTCCCAATTTTTTCTCGATTCTAATTTGTAGGGACAATTATTTCTGATATGAGTGGGAAACTCAGACACTTAATAGTCAAATTCTGAATAAGTAGAAAACTTGAACGCTTAGCATGTGTACTATATATATAGAGCACCACACAACATCATTTCTGACACAAAAACGTTTATTAACAAGGAAAACGAAATATTTCTAAGCTAGACTAGAGGGCACAGCTAAACTCCTAGAAGAGAGCGAGCCAGTGCTGGTTTGTCGGCTTTTGCTGTCTCCGTCTTCGGGAAAGAGTCTACAAAATAAACACCCCCATGCAGATGCTTGTGCACAGCAAGGTTACCTGAAAAGCAAATCCCGCAATTACTCATAGCCCGTTGTTCGTCATAAAATGTCCCTTGAAATTGGGAAATTCTAAGCACTGCAAACAGCGCCTTGCTTCTACAGGTAGGTCATACATGAGCCAAGCGAAATTTGCAGGCAGCTGGTGAATGTTCTAATCCACGTTACAAATTATTCCAATTTTCAGTCCACTTTAGAAGTACCAGTGTAGCACAGCTTAGACTACCGGAAGCAGTTGCGAATGATGCGCTTGTCGACAGCCGCCAGCATCACAGTTTCGGAACGAAGAGGCTTCTGTGTGACTGCAAATCCTTTCCTCATAAAAAATTGACCTTCGGCCTTTCCAATCACTCTGAAATTTGACACACAAGGCTAATAGCGGAACTAATCTATGACGCTTCATTACGTTGGAAGAGTATACAGAATAGTGTTCCCGCTGTGTATTAGGGATTAAGAAACATTAGAAAGCCAATAGCTAATACCCCCACGTCAATAGGAATAATATTTCTGCATTACACGAATGCTGACAATGTTTTACCTACCCGTCCGCTTGTAGAGTAGCGAAAAAGATTCTTCGTTTGGTTAACTTGCCTCCTTTTTCTTTTTTTATCTTTCTCTCTTGTTTTACGCAATGCAGAAATGAGAGCCTACATTTAAATATACAGGATGAGTTTGGTTATGCAAAGAAGTATCCTACTTTCGACGTCCATCTCTGCTTGATAAATTATCCATGTTGTATAACGGCCTTCATTACCGAACAATGTTCACAAATGATTATTTGACAGAAGACAGGTGAGGTGTTGCTTTGGCGCACCTTTCTTTTGTAGATTACACCCACCAATTTATCTGCTGTTCGGGAGGCGTCATCGGGGTCAAATCTGTGAGTGCCCTTGTGCATAATTATAGGCAGTTTTCGTCAATTAAGCGTCCAGGACAGGTGGTTGTCGCTGTGACGTTTTCTTTAGACCGAAATGCCTGTGCTAGCTTTATACGATTGGCAAGATGACGAAGAAAATCCAATTTTACTGGCGCAACTGGCTGTATTTTCATCATGTGCGAATTTCATGTCGTAAGCTTGTGAACGCAACATAAGAACAACGCCGTAAAGGAGTGTGAGCAATATATTAGAAAAAGAGAATATTTCCAGGAATCGTCAATATGCGCTTTGTGTACCCGTTATGGGACGTCTGTACCGTCGGAGACAACCTGCTTAGAGGCACGGGTTCAGGTGACAACCAAACGAGCGCTATTCGCAACTCAAATGAACTGCAGGGGGCGCTGCGAAAACTGGCCGCGTCTGGCTACACTGAGCAACATGGCGGATATACGGAGGTCCCCGCGTCGCCGCAACCGCTGTGTTTGATGTTTGATGTACACTGTAGTTTGATGATTTTCGTGCGGTGCGATGCCGGTTTGCGCTGTTTTGTGGAAGGAAAGCGAGTAGCTTACGCCGACCAAATCATTTTAGCCGATCTGAGAGAGGCACAGTGGGTAATGAAGCTGAAGTGGTCACATGGTGTGTGCAAACATCGGGCGTGACAGCGGACCCGCACGAGATTCTGATGAAAATCACCGATGTATTCTTGAACTCATTGGTCGTGGAACCGAAGTACTCGTGCACTGTTGGATGGTCGGAAAAGTACAAGCACGTTTCTGCTGCTTTGATTCACTGTTAAGCGCTTGTAGATAGTCCGGTGTTTCGAGCGTGCGAGACAGCGGCCGGCCAAGTTGGATACGTCACGCTGGCCTCGCCAGGATTGTCGAAATCTTACAACCTGCGTAATTTGGCACGTTTAACATGACCCGCAGCAGCGCACCGACTTGCTCGATCAGCGGTTGCCGCTGTACATGCGGATAAATGCACAGTCAGCGCGCACTTTCTCATTGTTGTTGCCTTAACACATTTTCGTTCGGCGAAGGCGCAAACTCTGAACGCTCTTTTCAGTCCAGAGAGCAAGCGAACCTAAAGTCAAGCTTTGCACATTATTGCGAGCATGCACTACGAATCTGTGGCGAACCTTTCCCGCTACTTTTGCGTTCCTCTTGTGTGTGTGTGTGTGTGTGACAAATTTAGTAAATATCCTGCAAATTGATGGCCTGGGTCTAGGCCGCGCCGGGGACTGTTATCTATTTTACATTTAAGATTTGCGCAATGTGACTGCTGCTTCGCTTAGCTGTGAATGAATGAATGAATGTGTGTGGTTTAGTGGCGCAAGGGCCAGGTATGGCCAAAGAGCGCCGTCCCAATGTTTGTTAGTTCGCAGTGAAGTGATGAATTCTGAGAAGTAGATGTGACGGGGCTGTAAAGGGGCCTAAAATAGTCGCTGTAAAGTGCGTAAAATCAACATATAGTAAGATAATGGCAATGACTAGTGAAGTGTGCTATGGACATAAAAGTACATTGCTAAAGAATGATAATATATGCAAGATATGCATATGCAAGAAGCACTACTACCTGAACAGAGCCCTTGAAACACAAGGGCCTGGAGGGATGTGCTATACAGAACTACTATCACAGCGGCATCCTGTGGAGAGAGGATGCGCTACGAATGTATTGGGCTAAAACATGCAACACAACTTCGTTCAAGAAACCGAGGACTGCTTTGGTGTTAAACAGTGGTTCTTCACCAAGAAACATAATGGGATGAAGAGGGACATGATATCGGTACGCTTGTGGAAAATATTTCTGTCTCTCTGTTTCGGCTTTCCGACACTCCAGAAGGACGTGGAGGACGGTCAGCCTCTCACCACATCTACCACAAGTTGGTGGTTCATCACCGGTCAGTAAAAAACTGTGGGTACCATATGTATGTCCTATTCTGAGCCTACAGAATAGGACATCAGTTCGCCGTGTTTTTGTTGCGGAGGGCCAGAAACCTATCTGTGGCTTTATCATGTGAAGCTTATTATTTGTTTCAGTGTCCCACAGGTGCTGCCAGTGGTCCTCGCAGTTTCCTTCGCAAAAAAGCCTTCAGATCTGTGGACGGAATAGCAGCGGCAGGATTAATAGCTTGCGAAGTAGTTGATTTGGCCAACTGGTCTGCTAGAACATTGCCCTCGATGCTTCTATGGCCAGGCACCCAGCATATAATGACATGCTGGTTTAGTGACACCAGGGCTTTCACGACGCTTAGGGAGTCCGTAAATACAATTGCTTTTTGAAGTTTTGATTTCCTTATATGATTAACAGCCGACAACAGTGCACGGGCCTCAGCAGTAAAGATACTGGTTTCCGGGTGGAGTGCACCGAATTCCGAGAAGGAGGGGCTGACGGCTGCATAAGACACCCCGGCATGTGACCTGGAAGCGTCTATGTAAAACTCTGTACACGAGTACTTGAACTGGAGTTCTAAGAAATGTATTTGAATGTGTGCCTCTGGCGCGTGTTTAGTGACCTCTACAAACGATGTGTCGCAATCTATGAGTTGCCACTCCCACGGCGGTAACAGTTTCGCTGGAGCCATAGGACGATGATCAAGCAGCGGAACACCCATTTCCTCACTGAGGTTCCTCACACGCAAAGAGAACGGCTTTCTAGCTGCAGGTCGATTATGGAAGAGTGTGGCAGCGGTCACGTCACTTATAGTTAAATAAGAAGGGTGTTCAATGTTCGCTTGTACTTTCAGAAAATATGTGAAACTGTTGTATGACCGCTGCAGATGAAGCGACCACTGATTCGGCTCTACGTACAGGCTCTGGATTGGACTTGTTCTGAAAACACCGGTTGCGAGACGGATACCCAAGTGGTGGACGGGGTCTAGGATTTTTAATGCACTTGGCGTTGCAGAATTATAAATTATAGACCCGTAATCAAGGCGCGAACGGACGAGTCTGTTGTACAAGTTCAGGAGGCATTTTCGATCACTACCCCAGGTTGTGCGCGAGAGAATCTTTAAAAGGTTCATCGTCTTCAGACACTTTGCCTTCAGATATTTAAGTTGGGGGATGAAGGTAAGCTTAGAGTGTAGAATTATTCCCAGGAATTTATGTTCACTGCTCACGGATAGTTTCTCTCGATTGATCGTGAGATTTGGCACTGGTGTCACACCTCTTTTGTTCGAGAAGAGAATGCACGTACTTTTCTGTACATTTATTTTAAACCCATTTACATCCGCCCATTTAGACAATTTGTTTAATCCAAGCTGTACCTGTCGTTCACAGATAGCGATGTTACATGATTTGAAACCTATCTGCACATCATCGACATACACAGAATAAAACATGCTATGTGGAATGACTGTACACAGCGAGTTCATTTTTACCATAAAGAGTGTGCAACTAAGCACACCCCTTGTGGCACACCAGCCTCCTGGGTGAATGTTCTAGATAAAACATTGCCCACTCTTACACGAAACGTGCGATGAGACAGGTAGCTTTCGACTGTGTTTAACATATTTCCACAGACCCCCATCGCGGCAAGATCTCGCAGAATCCCGAAGCGCCATGTAGTGTCGTATGCTTTCTCTAAATCTAGAAAGACCGAGAGTAAAAACTGCTTATGTATAAAAGCATCTCTAATATAGGACTCAATGCGAACAAGGTGGTCTATTGTCGACCTTCCCTCTCTGAAAGCACATTGAAGGGGGTCTAGTAGGTTGTTATCTTCTAGGAAACAAATTAAGCGCCGATTTATCATTTTTTTCAAATACTTTGCACAGACAGCTTGTCAGCGCTATTGGCCTGTAGCTGCTGGCTAAGGACGGGTCTTTGGCTTGTTTAAGTAACGGGATGACTATAGCTTCTTTCCATCAGATGGAATATACCCAGCATCCCACGTGGCATTGTAGAGAGAGAGGAGTGTTTTCAGTGTTTCAGAGTGTAGTTGCCTAATCATTTCGTAAATGATATGATCGCTACCTGGTGCCGTGTTGTTGCAACAAGCTAGAGATGCCTTAAGTTCAGCTAAGCTAAATGGTTGATTGTAAGCCTCACTCGAAGAACCTTTGCGGTTAAGGGGCTGCCGCTCTTCTCGTTCTTTGAATCTCAAGAATGTCTGTGTGTAATAAGATGTACTGGAGATGTATTCAAAGTGTTTGCCCAGACAATCTGCCTGATCTTCCAGGCCATCTCCTTGGGTACTCACTAAGGGCAGCGGGTTCGTCTCACGGCCTTTTAATTTATTCACTCTATTCCATACTTTCGCCTCGTCTATGTAAGAATTTATACCAGAAAGGTATCTCTCCCAACTCACTTTTCGCACGTCGACGTGTTCTCCTGCCTTGTGATTTGACCTGTTTGAAATTAATAAGATTTTCGGCTGTTGGAGAATTGCGAAGCAATCCCCAAGCTTTGTTCTGATTTTGGCGTGCTTTCCGGCATTCTTCATTCCACCATGGGATAAGACGCTTATTAGTCAATCCGTTAGTTTGTTTAATACATTTCTTTGCAGCGTCAATAATAAAACCTGTTAAATATGCCACAGCGTTGTCTATATTAAAAGAGGCAATATCATCTTTGCTTAAATATGTTAGTTCTCGGAGAAGTTCCCAATTAGCAGAGTCAACCTTCCAACGGGGAACGTGTGGGGAGCATTCATCTTGTTTTGTTAAGCTTATCATAATTGGAAAGTGTTCGCTTCCAAAGGGGTTCTCGAGAACAGACCACTCCAGATACGGAATTAATGTACTGGATACTATAGTTAGATCTATGGACGAGTGTGTGTTATGCGCCGATCTATGGACGAGTATGTGTTATGCGCCACGCTGTAGTACGTTGGCTCTTTCTTATTCAACAAACATGCTCCTGAGGAAAAGAGAAAGTTTTCAATTAGGCGACCTCTCGCATCGCACCGAGAGTCTCCCCGCAAAGTGTTATGTGCGTTTAAATCTCCGAGAACTATGTATGGCTCCGGAAGTTCATTTATGTAGTTTTGAAATTCAGTTTTATGTAGTTGAGAATTAGGTGGGATGTATATAGAGCTGATAGTGATCAGCTTGTCAAACAACACCCCTCGGACAGCAACTGCCTCTAGGGGCGTACGAAGTTTTAGTTTCCGGCAGGCAATACCTCTATCGACTACAATAGCCACACCACCGGAAGACACGACTGTGTCATCGCGGTCTTTACGAAAAATGGCGTATTGCCGGCGAAAGTTTGATTGTGTAGATTTAAGGTGTGTCTCTTGAACACACAGCACCTTAGGATTAAACCTGTGTAGGATTTCTTTGACGTCATCGAGGTTGTGTAGGAGTCCTCTGACGTTCCATTGTATTATTTGTGTATTCATGTTGGAAGTGTTTTTTGTGCTGTGTGTTTAAAAAAGACTAATTTAACCTACAGAGCCCTTGTCGGGCCCTGTGATGCGGGCTTTTTCTTTTTTGGAGCGATCGCGAGATTCTCGCGGCTCCTTTGGCGCTTGCGGCGCTGTCTGGCAGGTTGTTGTGTACATCGCCTCTTGCTAGGCGCTGGACACGCGCTCTTGCGAGCGGTTGGTTTGACGAGAAGGCCTCGCCTCGAGGGACGAGGCCCTGGAGGCCACCAGCCCGGAGGTCGATCTCCCCTTCTTGTGAGTTGGCGGAGCAGCGCTAGCTGCAGCCGCCGAGGGGGCGGATCGAGTCACTGTCGGCTCACTGTGTGCGGGCCGGACAGCCGCCGGAAGCCGTTGTGTCGCGGCCCCCTGACGCGTCACATCGGCAAAGGTGTTTTTGGGCAGGTAGGATACCCGCCTGCGTGCCTCCTTGAATGTTAGATTTTCCTTTACTTTAATTGTTACAATTTCCTTTTCTTTTTTCCAAGATGGGCACGACCGCGAATATGCGGCGTGCTCTCCATCACAGTTCACACAATGTAGCGAGTTTTCACAAGACTCAGATGAGTGTTCATGAGCACTGCATTTCGCACACGTTTGGCGGCCTCGGCAGTTCTGAGAGCTGTGGCCGAATCGCTGGCATTTAAAGCATCTGAGAGGATTTTGCACGTATGCCCTGACACGAAGTTTGATGTATCCAGCCTCGATGGACTCGGGCAGGACACTTGAGCCGAAAGTGAACACTAGGTGCTTAGTCTTGATTTCTTTGCCATCGCGCCTCATCTTAATTCTTTTAACGTTTATCACATTCTGCTCACTGAAGCCCTCCAAGAGTTCAGCCTCGGTTAGCTCCATTAAATCATCATCTGAGACAACGCCGCGAGTGGTGTTCATAGTACGGTGTGGGGTCAATGTTATTGGGATGTCCCCAAATGACACTAATTTCGGCAGTTTTTCGTATTGTATCTTATCGCGGAGCTCCAGAAGCAGATCACCGCTTGCCATTTTCTATGCTTTGTAACCTGGGCCAAGAACTTCAGTCAGAGACTTCGAGACAAGGAACGGTGAGACCATTTTCACTGTCTTTTCAGACTTATCAGAGTGGATTACGTGAAATCGTGGAAAGTTTTGTGTTCTGTTGCCAAAAAATTGAAACACATCTTCGGTGCGCCCTCGTTTCTGAGGGCGATGAGGGAGTTTAGGGAAAGCGCTGTCCATGAGTTTAGCTGGGATTTTCGGCAGCGATGCCAACCACCCACCAACGAGCCCAACACGGGGACGTGACAGGAGTTCCTGTAATGGAAGTCCTGCCAACGCCAGTTGTACATCACTGCTATAACCAAACACAGCATAACCAAGACTGGCTAGCCACACAAGGTTAACCCTTGCCACCTGGAAATTTGGAAGTGAGGAGAAGATAATAAAAGACAGGAAAGAAGAAAGAGGGAAAGATAAAGAAAAAGTGTGGAGAGGGTGACAGGAAAAGGCGACTGCCGATTTCCTCCAGGTGGGTCAGTCTGGAGGTGCCGTCTATGTGAAGCAGAGGCCGAAGAGGTGTGTTGCCTCCGCCGGGGGGCCTTAAAGGTCCAAACACCCGGCATCGGCTCAACCCCCAGGATCCCCCTTTCCCCAGACACGGCTAAGCCGCGCACGGCTTAACGCGGGAGGGTCCCACCCTCGTGTGCTCGGGTCCGTGGTGTCGCCACACACCAAACGCCTGCTGACGCAGACGCCCCTGCGGGGTCGCTTAGCTGTAGTTATTGCAGTAGGTGACGCATTGTTTACCTCGTAGAGAACAATAAAATAAATAAGAAACCGAAAGATCTGCTTAATAAAATAAAAACACATTTGCACACACCATGTACATGTATGGCTTGTGCTGCGTGGTCTGACCATGACTGATTACTCTCCGCTGTCTACGATCATGTCGCTTATGACTGCTGTGTAAACTAATGAAAGAAAACAAATGTTTCTGTGTAAATTAATGTTAACTAAGCTACTGCATTATGAATCTAATTAATTTTCCATGTTATTCTATAATTTACGTATCCTGCACTTTAAGTGGCCAAAAGTGTGTTCGCCTCTGAACTGACAATTTCCTTCAGACACTGATAAGAGATACAATTGCTTTGATAATTACGCATTTCAAATGAGCGCCTACTAATTTGCACTAGTTACACGGGTAGCGTATCCAGGTCGCAAGGAAGGCGTACCGCTATGCCACCCCATAGTTATTTTGCACGCTTTCGCGTACATGTTGTGCTTACATGGAACGATTTACCGACGTTACCCAGGAGTACCTGAAACTCCGATGTACCGATTTTCGCTGATGTCCCCGCAGGGGCGTCTGCGTCAGCAGGCGTTTGGTGTGTGGCGACACCACGGACCCGAGCACACGAGGGTTGGACCCTCCCGCGTGTAGCCGTGCGCGGCTTAGCCGTGTCCGGGGAAAAGGGGATCCTGGGAGTTGAGCCGAAGCCGGGTGTTTGGACCTTTATGGCTCCTCGGCAGAGGCGACACACTCCTTTGGCCTCCGCTTCACGTAGACGGCACCCCCGGACTGACCCATCCGGGGGAAATCGGCAGTCACCTTTTCCTGTCCTCATCTCCACACTCTTTTTCTTTATACTTCTCTTTCATTACTGTCCTGTCTTCTTTTACCTTCTATTTACTTCCCATTTTTCTTGGTGGCAAGGGTTAACCTTGTGTGGCTAACCTGTCTTGGTTATGTCGTATTTGGTTATAGCAGTGGTGTACAGCTGGCGTCGGCAGGACTTACCTTGCAGGAGCTCCTGTCACGTCCCCTTGTTGGGCTCGGTGGTGGGCGGCTGGCATCGCTGCCGAAATTAAGTAAGGATTTATGGCATCAGCTGC
This sequence comes from Dermacentor silvarum, assembly GCF_013339745.2. NCBI lineage: Eukaryota > Metazoa > Arthropoda > Arachnida > Ixodida > Ixodidae > Dermacentor > Dermacentor silvarum. Next base: position 167,283,279 of record NC_051157.2, read on the forward strand.
ATTCCCCAAACTACCTGATCGTCCTCTTTTCAAAAGAGGACGCACCGAGGAAACAATGAACTTTTTCGTCCAACGTAAAGAAACCTTTCCCCGCTACCATGTAATACATAGCGAAAACCCCGAAAAGACTGTCCGGACCGTTTCCCCATTTGTCGTTGCTAAGTGTCTCACTGACTCACTCGGCCCCGGCTACAAAGTCACAAAAATGGCTAGCGGTGACCTCTTGCTTGAGGTTCGCGACAAGCTTCAGTACGGAAATATCTCAAAGCTCGTGACATTTGGTGACAACCCAGTCACAGTGACAGCTCATCGATCGATGAACACATCCAGAGGAGTCATTTCAGATGAAGATCTCTTAAGCCTGAGTGAAGAAGAACTTCTAGATGGCTGGAAGGACCAAAATGTAATCAAAGTGCAGCGAATAATCATCAAGCGTGAAAACAAAGAAATCCCAACGAAGCACTTGATCCTCACCTTTGCAACGAGTGTACTGCCAGATTCTCTTGAAACCGGCTACACAAAGACACGAGTAAGAGCATACATTCCCAACCCACGTAGATGCTTTAAGTGCCAAAGATTCGGCCACGGCTCGCAAAACTGCCGAGGCCGACTGACCTGTGCGAAATGTGGACAGAATGAACACAACTCTGACAATTGTACTGGTACACTCCACTGTCCTAACTGCGACGGTGAACATGCATCATACTCACGAGCATGTCCCACGTGGAAAAAGGAAAAGGAAATAATAACTATCAAGATAAAAGAGAACATTTCTTTCCAAGAAGCACGGAGGCGTGTTTCATTCCTTTATACCTCAGGGTATGCTGATGCGGTGCGCAAGGGGGCAGCGTCGCAGCAGACTATGGCACCGGCCCGTCCCACAAACAGTGTGGCTGCGGCTATGCCACCAGCCCCCTTGGCGAAAGCAGCCAGCGCTGCTTCGCCTTCCCTGAAGCAGGGCCCGTCGACCTCCAGGTTGGTAGGCTCCAAGGCCCCGTCTCACGAGGCGAGGGCTTCACGACGTACACAGCGCTCACAAGAGCGGACGTCCAGCACCTCGCAAGAGGCAATGGACGCTAGCCCTAGCCAGCCGGCGCAGCCAGCGCCGAAGGACCGCCGCGAGTCTCAGGACCGTGGCAAGAAAGACAAACCCCGCATTACGGGGCCCGGAAAGGGCCCTGTAAGCTAAACTACCTTGAACTTCGTGTCTTAGCCACACAGCACATATTACTTTAACATGGATACGGCAATTATACACTGGAACGTCAGAGGTCTTTTCCGGAACCTCGATGACGTTAAAGAACTTTTACATAAGTTTAATCCAAAGGTGCTGTGTGTGCAAGAGACACACCTTAAATCTACACACACAAACTTCCTCCGGCAATACGCCATTTTCCGGAGAGACCGAGAGGACGCAGTGGCGTCGTCCGGTGGTGTGGCTATAATAGTCGACAGAGGGGTGGCCTGTCGGCAACTACTCCTCCGAACCCCCCTTGAGGCAGTTGCTATTCAAGCAGTGCTGTTTGATAAATTGGTGACCATTACGTCTGTATACATTCCCCCGAATTATCAGCTCTCTAGGGCAACATTTCAGAGCTTTATAGAGGAGCTTCCCCATCCTTACGTAGTCGTCGGAGATCTAAACGCGCATAGTACACTGTGGGGGCGACTCTCGTTGTGATGCGAGAGGACGGTTAATAGAAAACTTTCTGTTCTCCTCAAGTGCCTGCTTGCTGAACAAGAAGGAACCAACATACTACAGCACTACACACAAAACATTTTCCTCCATAGATCTTAGTATAGTGTCCGGCACACTTGTGCCGTATCTGGAGTGGGAAGTCATTAATAAGCCGTATGGTAGTGACCACTTTCCTATCGCTTTAAATCTTACAAAGCAGGATGAATGCCGTACATACGTCCCTCGATGGAAAGTCGATTCAGCTGACTGGACGCAGTTTCGTCAAATAACACATTTGCCCTGGGACAATATCCGTGCACTTGGCATTGACGATGCAGTAGCATACTTTACAGCGTTTGTAATTGATGCTGCATCAATATGCATTCCCCAAACAAACGGGACTCCTTCGAAACGGCGTTTACCATGGTGGAATGAGGAGTGTAAGGAAGCGCGGAAGAAGCAGAACAAGGCTTGGAATCTCTTACGTAACTCCCCCACCACAGAAAACCTCATTAATTTCAAACTGATTAAGTCACAAGGAAGAAGAACACGCCGCCGTGCAAAACGGGAAAGTTGGCAAAAATACATCGGTAGCATCAATTCTTATACAGATGAAAGAAAAGCATGGAACAGAGTCAACAAATTAAAAGGCCGACAAACTCATCCTCTGCCGCTAGTAAATATCCAGGGAGGTACCCTTAAAGATCAAGCTGATTATCTAGGTGCACACTTCGAACATGTTTCCAGTTCATCCCACTATTCCGACACATTCTTAAGATATCAACGACAAGCAGAGCGACTGCCCCTAGATCGGAAAAGCACGGAAAAGAACTTTACAATCGCCCATTTAGCATGGCTGAATTTCAGGCTGCACTGAAATGTTGCAACAAGTCTGCGCCAGGAGCCGATGGAATAGTATATGACATGATTAATCACATAAACCATGAAACTCACAAAACACTCCTGTCGCTTTTTAATGCCATGTGGTCTACAGGTCACATCCCGTCCGCTTGGAAACAAGCCATCGTAATTCCAATTCTCAAAGAGAACAAGGACCCTTCTTTAGCTGTCAGCTACAGACCCATAGCGTTGACAAGCTGTTTGTGCAAACTCTTTGAGAAAATGGTAAATCGGCGCTTGATTCATTATCTTGAAAGCAACAAAATACTAGATCCTCTGCAATGTGGATTCAGGGAAGGTAGATCTACTATAGACCACCTTGTCCGTATGGAGGCAAACATCCGGGATGCCTTCATACACAAGCAATTCTTCCTATCAGTATTTCTTGACATGGAGAAGGCCTACGATACTACGTGGCGCTTTGGAATTCTCCGAGATTTGTCTGGAATGGGTATCCGCGGTAACTTGCTGAGCGTTATTGAAAATTATCTATATAATAGAACATTCCGTGTGAGAGTTGGCAACGTCCTATCCCGGCCATTCACTCAGGAGACAGGTGTACCTCAAGGTGGAGTGCTGAGCTGTACTCTCTTCATCGTTAAAATGAATTCTTTGCATACCGTTATACCGCGCACAATGTTTTATTCTGTATATGTGGACGATGTGCAGATTGTATTCAAATCATGTAATGTGGCAATCTGCGAGCGACAGGTACAGCTTTGCCTAAACAAACTGTGTAAGTGGGCGGATGAGAATGGGTTTAGTTTAAACCCACAGAAAAGTACCTGTATGCTTTTCTCTAACAAAAGAGGAATATTACCGGATCCCGATATTTCTCTGAATGGAGAACGTCTATCTGTAAGCTCCGGTGTACTGCATCCGGAGACATGTATCTTTACGGCTGAGGCCTATGCAATATTATCGGCTGTAAAGTATATAATGAAATCAAAACTTAAAAAGACTATCATATTTACAGACTCGCAAAGTGTTGTGAAAGCATTGCAATCACTCTGTAAACACAAAAACCCGGTACTTAATGAGCTCTATTCCATTCTGTGTAAAGCGTATATATCTAACCAGCATGTCATTATATGCTGGGTGCCGGGCCATAGAGGCATTGAGGGTAATGTTCGAGCAGACCAAATGGCCACATCAGTTACATCTCAGGCATTACATCTCCCTACAGCTGCTGTTCCTGCAACAGATTTGAAGCCTTTCCTGCGAAAGAAACTGCGAAGCCACTGGCAACGCTTGTGGGATGCTGAAATAAATAACAAGCTTCACTTGATAAAACCACAATTAGGTTTCTGGCCCCCCGTAACGAAAACACGACGAACTGATGTCCTGTTCTGTCGTCTAAGAATAGGACATACATATGGCACCCACAATTTTTTGCTTACTGGTGATGAACCGCCAACCTGTGGTAGATGTGGTGAGAGGCTGACCGTCCTCCATGTCCTCGTGGAGTGTCGGGAAGCCGAAACAGAAAGAAAGAAATATTTTCCTCAGGCGTACCGGTATCATGTGCCTCTTCATCCCATCATGTTTCTTGGTGAAGAACCGCTTTATAGCGCCAAAGCAGTCGTCGATTTCTTGAACGATGTGGTCCTGCACGTTATTAGCCCATTAAGGTCGTAGCGCATCCTCTTTCCAGAGGATGTCGCTGTGATAGCAGTTTTTTATAGCACATGCCTCCAGGCCCTTGTGGTTCAAGGGCTCTGTTTAGACAGTAGTGCTATTTGCCAATTACTGCATTTTAAATATTTTAAATACCGTGTCATTCTTTCTCAGTGCATTCTTCATTTCATAGTACACCTCATGAGTCATTGCCATGATTTTAGTACATGTATATTTTACGCACTTTACAGCGATTATTTTTAGGCCCCTTTACAGCCATGCTTCATGTACTTCTCAGAATTCATCGTTCCACTGCACACTCACAAACACTGGCATGGCGCTCTTTGGTCATAACTGGCCCTTGCGCCATAAAACACCACACATCATCATCATCTGTAAGCTCTCAGCATAAATATTTAGGTATAATCTTAGATTCCAAACTCACTTTTATCCCTCACCTGAAACCTCTTAAAGAGAAATGTCTCAAAACGATGAACCTACTGAAGCTTCTGTCACGCACATCATGGGGAAGTGACAGGCGATGCCTCTTGAACTTATATAAGAGTCTGATACGATCGCGCCTTGACTGCGGCGCAATAGTTTTTCACTCTGCTACGCCTAGTGCTTTAAAGATTCTCGATCCCGTTCACCATCTGGGTATCCGCCTGGCTACAGGAGCCTTCAGGACTAGTCCTGTAGAAAGCCTGTATGTTGAGTCCAATGAATGGTCCCTACATCTCCAAAGGACATACTTAGCTTTCTCGTACTACCTGAAGGTAGAATCAAATGTTGAACACCCATGTAACTCAATTACTTGCGACGTATCTACTGCCAGGCTTTCTCGTAACCGTTCAGCTTTGAGGACCCCTCTGTTCCTGCGTTTGGAAGCAATGGCAGAGGAAACGGGTGTCCCACTTAGAGAAAGCCTACTAATGGCTCCTACTCGTTTTCCTCCACCCTGGGAATGGCAGACTATCGAGTGTGATATCTCTTTTACGCAAGTATCAAAACATGCCCCTGAAGCTCATATACGTTCTCACTTCCTTGAACTTCAAGCAAAGTACTGCTGTGAAGAATTTTACACAGATGCTTCAAAGTCTCCGTCTGGTGTGGCTTATGCAGCTCTCGGAGCATCGTTTTTAAAATCGGGTGCATTAAATCCACACACCAGTATATTCACTGCAGAAGCATTCGCCATACTCACGGTCGTAAAACATATAAAGGAGACACATACCACTAAAGCTATTGTGTTCACGGATTCATTGAGCGTCGTCAGAGGCCTAATGAGCTTACAAAAACTTAAGAACCCTGTTTTTAATGAACTGTACTCATTGTTATGTGCAGCTTACATGTGCAACCAAGTCATTGTTCTTTGCTGGGTACCGGGCCACAGAGGCATAACAGGCAATGTAGCCGCCGACGAAAATGCTACGTCAGTAGCCTTAGTGATACAGATATAAATATGCCCATAGGAGTCACAGACCTCAAACCCTTGATACGACATCAGTTGAGGAAGTATTGGCAAAGCCAGTGGGATACTGAAGTACTAAATAAGCTACACATCATAAAGCCAAAATTAGGGAACTGGAGATACGAAACGACAGAAAGACACAAGGAAGTGCTTCTTTGCAGATTAAGGATAGGCCATACCTACGGTACCCACGCTCACCACTGACTGGAAGCGAACCTCCAACATGTGGCAGATGCGGCAATAGCCTTACAGTTATACACGTTCTCCTTCAGTGCCCTGAAATAGAAGCAGAGAGGAAAAAGTACTTCCCCTCCCTGTATCGTGAGCATGTACCTCTCCACCCAGCATTTTTTCTCAGCAATGAACCGCTTTTCAATTTTAACACGGTCTTAAACTTTTTGAAAGAAACCAACACCTTAAAAATAATTTGGCCAGGTTATTTGTAGCACTGCCTCCCCCTTGGAGGTTGTAGCTGCAATGTAAGCATATTTGTAGAGCCCGTACGTGCCTCGCAACCCTTGCCTCCAAGGGTCCTGTTGAGGTACTAGTGCTACCATCTACTATACGCCTCGCCTAATCATCCATCGCTGCTAACATTTTATGATCAAAGCACACGCAACTAATCATTGCCATTGTTTTAGTACATTTATATTTTAAGCAATTTACAGAGACTTATCTTAGGCCCCTTTACAGCCGTGTTACATTCTTTGATCCCATTAATATTAGTGCATCTATATTTTAAGCAATTTACAGAGACTTATCTTAGCCCCCTTTTACAGCCGTGTTGCATTCTTTCATCCCATTAATACTTCATTACACCATGCGTTTGGCGCTCTTTGGCCAGAAGTGGCCCTTGCGCCATGAAAACCCATTAATCAATTTTCGCTGATGTACTATACTCGGTAGTTCCACGTTGTGCGCCGCATGCGTCCGATAGAACAGCTTTAATCAAGGAAAGTTTGCGTACCGCGGCGACATTTGCATCATAAACTGCATTACCACGCCAGCTATCACATGAAACTGCATGTTGCAGAACGCATGCGCTAAACCTTATCACGATGGCAGTAACAACCTCAACGCAAACTTCCTGAAGTTCGCTGTAGCGCTTTACTGCAAACGTAGTACAAGCAACTGGATCTCGTTCTCTTCACACAAACAACAAACCGACCCTCGCCTGAAAGAAAAGAGAACTTTCTCGAGCAAGATGTAGAGAACGCAACAAATGCCGTTGTCGCAGCTTATAAGATTCGCAATCCTTGTGACTCTTCGGCGCCGCAAAACTGCACAACACAGCATAATTCCACGGCCGTGCGGAGTTTCGTAGATGGTGGCGCGCACCCGATCGCAGTGCGAAGGCTACGGACTGAGCGTTTGCTCCGACGCTCCGACCTCCGTACGAGGTTTCCGGAGCTCGACGCTAGGTGTCGCATGAATTGCTGGAGTCGCTAATTACGAGCATTTTAAAGCCACAACCAAGCCTTTAAATGAGGCACGAAATGATCATTTGATACGGTGTGATTGAGTGTGGAACGGTTTGTGCGCTTGTGACCACAAAAGAACGAACTGACAACGGAGGTTGCTTAGCGGTTGCGGATATTACTTTCACTAGAAAGGCAACATTGACTTAGATTATTGAAGCACAGGAATGAAGGCGCGAATTTAAAGGTGTGATTGTAGCTTTCCCAATAGGCATCTTGCTACGAACGAGCACAAACAAGTTTACAGCGCAAAATGAAAACGGATAAAGAAGAAAAAGACGCACGTAGGTGAACGTAAATGTATTGTCTTGTTATTTCTATGATGATTCTTTGCCGACCTGCCTGATTATTAGACACCGCAGACCAGCGTTCAGAATGCATGGAATATTCTGAACACCTATAGAACCTCTGCCTTCTTACACCGCTGCAACGCGGGCAGAGAAAATGACATCACCTTCCTACTGTACTAAATTTTAATTCAATTTGCGTTAATATAATGCGCTATTTAATGCGTTTGCCGACGAATAAATGCGTACACTCGACGCCATAGCTTGAACAGTGCAGAATGATTGAAGCAGGCATTGAATCGAACCGGAACTCGAATGAAAATCGAAGTTGAATCGTTATTTTCAGTCACAGCGGAACCGAACAGAACAGATATGTTTTCTGCCATCTTGGAACCAACGCCGAACCGGAACATTTTTGAGGAACCGTTGCGAACTGGTTCGACCACAGTTTCAGCCCAGGGTCATTTTGTTGAAATTCGACGACCGTGCATGTAGCTGCGCAGTTACCGCTGTAACATGCATGTGGCTCGCCACAGTGATCTTTGTCTGACCCACCTGTACGCATTGTCGGCACTTCCTGTCTAACCCACTTGGCACCCGTGAATTCATGCGGCATATTTGTATGTACCGTTTCATGCTGCACTGCAATAAGAATGCTGGGGAAAATCCAAGTTTGCATCACTTACAATCTCATATCACGCCCTCACATGTAAATTATTGCCGGCCTACTTCCATGCTAAATACTAACCTTGGGGCCCGGTTCAGGGAGATACGAGGTGGTGCGCAGTCACTACAATTGATGCCCGCCAATGATATCGTAGTACCTAATAACCCTCAATTCCAAGTTACACTTTTAATCACACGTTGCGCACAGCTGGAGGAATAGCACGCTACCATCACTTGCTCTCGCCTTGTACGGTTGTGATTAGTTCATTAGCGATTTGCAAACGCTGACCAAAAAACATTCTATACCAATTTTCTGTAAAAGAAGCGTAAGCTAAAATGCCTTACAACATTTCGAACAAGGAACAGTTTGAAATCGCTCTGTACTTGCTTCCCATTGGTTCAACAAACTCCCCTTGATTCAAAGGAAGCTCTAGAATGTATAATTATTAAGTTTATATTATTTCCAAGCGCATGCGTAAAACGTATTTACGAACTGTTCTGCCGCGACCAGACGGGAGCAGTTCCTGTGGACGCCAGATTTGACAGTAGAACGCAAAACGCATGAGAGGAATGGGTATGCGTTTTCAAAAAACAACACAACCGCAACTCGGCGACATTTACAAATCTGGATAATACGATGTTATTGCCACTAATAAAGTGCTCATTGATCTTGCTAAAACAACAGCCTCAAGTGGCTTTGTGCGTCGACAAAAAAGCGAAATATATTGTTACGGTGAAGGGAAAGAAGAAGGGAACACTAACGAGAGGAAGACGAAGACTCTGGCCGTTGCCTGAACGCCAATCCAAACCAAACCAAGCCATATACTTCGCTTGTAAATATACATCCTTCTACACTCGTGGGCCCGCTTTTTTCCTGTAACATTTTGGTGGAAGGTACTGGGTACAATCACGGAACTTCGCAGCGGACGTCATCTCTCTGCCGCCGCAATGGCAGATCAACCGACACAACCGACAACGCCTCAGCAGTCCATGCCAACGGTCATCCTCACTCATCCGCGGGACCCGGGGACATTTTGTGGCACGGACAACGCCGACGTGGAGGACTGGCTTGCGATGTACGAGCGAGTGTGCGACAATAACAGGTGGAATCCAACAATGATGCTAGCAAACCTGATGTTTTATCTGCGAGGAACTGCGAAGCAATGGTACGATACGCATGAAGCTGACCTAACAAGCTGGGATGTCTGCAAAGAAAAATGCGAGACCTGTTTGGCAGACCTGTCGGTCGTCAGTTGGCAGCGAAAAAAGAACTTGTTTGCCGCGCTCAGACGTCCACAGAATCCTATGTCGTGTACCTACAGAATGTGCTGGCTCTCTGCTGCAAGGCTGATAACAACATGACCGAGGCGGGCAAGATTGGTCACATACTAAAAGGTATTGCAGACGACGCCTTCAATCTTCTGATGTGTAAGGATTGTGCTACTGTGGATGCAATTATAAAGGAGTGCCGGCGCTTCGAACAAGCGAAAGGCCGCCGCGTCCCTCGAAATTTCGACACCGCCGCGACATCTTCGTGCGAAGACCCGCCGCGGTTCGTTCAGCCGACAGGACCGGAAGATATAACCCGTATCGTTCGCCGTGAGCTTCAGGCCATGGCTCCGGCTCCAATTCGTTCCGACTGTCGGGAAAGCGTACCCGCTATCTCGCTTGTACAAGCGGTCGTTCGGGAGAAAATAGCGAGTTTGGGCATTCCGTGTCTCTGCTCGGTCCGCCATACGAACACCTACCAGATTTCTCCGGCCGCTCGCTCCCAGACGCAAAGCTTTCCGCCACTCCGCCGCAACCCCGCTGACTGGCGCACAGCGGATGACAGACCCATCTGTTTTAATTGTTCCGGTATTGGACAGGTGCCGCCAGGAATGAAAACTTTCTTTTTTAAATTACACACCGGAACATTACCAGTCATAAAGTTTTTGGAGGGAAAGGAATTGTTTTTACCTTGGGGAACACACTGTTTAATTTGCAAGCAGCCAGAGACAATCGATCATGTTTTTTTACAATGTTGGGAAGGCGTTTATTTTTGGGATGGCTTACAGAGAACAGTACGGAAAGAATTTCCACTTGACCCGTATGGCATTCGGTACTTAAGCGTAGATAACGAGGATGGGGCGCCTTTTGATTTAATTATGCTTATGGGCCTCCACTGTATTTGACGGTCCAGAATGGCAGGATACTACGTTGATAAGGATGCACGGCCTGCACGAATTTATTTTCGTGGGAGCATGCACTGGTTTGTTGAAATCAATAAGGCATTAGCGGAACCCCCCGAGTGGCTCTCAAGAGTAGAGCCGCTTGTGGATCTGCGCGAATTCTAAATAGACGCAGCCAGCACGATGGTGGTTGAATACGCCTTCCCCTACTGTATATGGGAATTGTATATTGTACTGTTCCTTTTGTGAAATGTTGTGTGTCAAAGCCAGGCAATAAAGGAAAAAAAAAACTTCGTGGCGAAATGGTTAGCGCCGCGCGTTCGGAAACGAGGGGTCCCTGGTTCGATTCCGCGCTACGGACACAATTGTGGGAATTTTTTTTTCATAAAAGTAGACGTGGCTACCTACTACGACGACTACTACTACATACTACAGAGGAGGGACAGACCCACACCCTAAGGAGCTTCGCCCCTAAAAGAAAACAGACTGAATTCGAAAGGAAAAACGGTGGTATTGAATTTCGAACCTACGACCTCATGCGCAGAAGCCGAGTGTTTTACCCACTGGGCTAAACACCTACTTTTTCTTTTTTTTATTATTGCATGGAATTATGAGCAGACATCCACTCTTGCAGAAGGTGAATATATCTGTACCATATGAATGTGCGGTACCGGCGGTACAAAACAAATGTCAAAGGAGAACAGTTTCTATGAAAGATTTGGTGATGGTAATTAAAAGCTATCTCTAGGACCACATGTAGGCCCGACTTGGAGCATTGTAGACATGAGGAAGATTACAATTTTGCGAACATTTAGTGGCAAACGCGCTACACCCCCGATGCGTTTCAGTGGTTGCGTGGGGCGTTCCTTCACCAACCGAAATGCCACCGATCTCTGAAGGCTCATGCGCTTCGCGTAGCGTAGCACAGACAGATAAGCATTCACTGAGTTGATAAGGAGCGATGATGGGTTATATCGGTCTCATAACGGTTGATAATGGTTGGACGCGGATAGATAAAGTGCGGAATAGCGATAAGGGCTTATAAGGGTCGGGTCAAGTCCGATAAGGACCGATAAGTTCTGATCAGGGTTTATACTAGTCAGAACAAATTTTGTAACATTGATAATGACACCGGGCTGCGTGGAGATGAGCAAGTGGCACAATACTTATGCCTACTTACACAACTTCAGTGGAGTTTCCAGTGGAGTTTCTGTCGAATTTTTTGTCCCGTCTACGCCCATCTTTATTTTTTTTCGGGGGGCGGGGATGCACTACTCAGTATCCCCAATTGACACAAGCGTTTCATATCATGTGTATGACATGTTTAGCGGTTCTGATCTCTCAGTGTACTTCAAAACTGACCTCCACACAACGCACACTCCTAGGGCCCTTTAACCAAAACTACTCCAATATGCTTTTATTCCAGTCTTCTGACGTCAAATTGACGTAACCGCCGAAGAAACGATTGGGTGGTGATACGCAGTGTTGTTTGAACCACCCAATCAATTATGGGGTTTTACATGCCAAAACCACGATCTGATTATGAGGCACGCCGTAGTGGGGGACTCCGGAATAATTTGGACCCCAGTACGCCGTAGTGGGGGACTCCGGAATAATTTGGACCACCTGGGGTTGTTAAAAGTGCACCTAAATCTAAATACATGGGTGTTTTCGTATTTTGCCCTCATCGAAATGCAGCCGCCGTGGCCGCGATTTGATCCCGCGACCTCGTGCTTACCAGTCCAACACCATAGCCACTAAGCAACCACGGCGGGATACCACCCAATCGTACAATCTCCTCATTTATAGACCCTTTTTCTGGTGAGACTGTTTTCACAACAAATCCGTGCAGGGATGGAGCCTCGCCTCGATGACGTATCAACATTTTCTTCTTTTTTTCGACGAAGACGACGACGTTCGAACGAAATCATGTGGTTCGCATGAATGCATATGTCCGGAAGCGTGGTTGTATGGCCTAGTTAGTAATTAGTTGCTTTCTTGCGTCCGTGGTGAACGGTCGTGCGTAGAATGAGCTCCGAAGGAGCGGTTTGAGCGGCTCACAAGGGCCGCGGTATCAGGTCAACAGAAATACCAGGCCATGACTACCAACTGATTTTGCCATCATTTTCAACAGGTGTGTCCGTTTTGCACGCAGTTTTTTTTTTTTGCACGGTGATGTCAAGGCAAGGCCTTACAAAGTGGAACATTTTCGCTACGCTCTTATACGACTGTCGCTCATGCCGGAAGTGGTTGCCCTGGGTGCATATCAGATGAACCATCTGTGGGCGGTAACTTTCAAGGACGAAGAAGGGAAAAAGAAGATTCTCCCTGCAGACGCATTTGATGTCAAGGACCACTGTTGTGCGGTCGTCGACCCCTGTGACCCAGACGTCCGAATCAAGCGCTACTGGCTTCTTCACGGAGTACCCGACGAAGACGTTCGTACTGCTTTGTCGCCTTTTGGGAAGGCGACTGAAATCACCAGGGACAAGCGGCGGGTGCAAGGATGTGTTGACAAAGGGTCAACGACCCGTTCTGTGACACTGAACCTGAAGGCTGGCGTCACCACTGAAGACTTGCCCCAGCAGCTGCGAATAGCGGAAGATGTCGCGCTCGTGCACGTTCCAGGCAGAGCTCCTCTCTCCCTCCGGTGCCGGGGCATCGGGCACATACGACGCGAGTGCCGCGTACCACGATGCGGGCTTTGTCGTCGTTACGGCCACGACGAGACCCAGTGCGTGCGAACCTACGCAGCAGTGACAGGCCCGGCATTGCAAGAGGACCCGACTGATCACCTCGGATCAGACGACTCTCGGACTCGCCTATCACGCACAATGAAGTCACCTAATTCTTTTACTTAGCAGGAAGGGTCTTCCCGCCGCCTCATTCTAAGCTAAGCAGGGCGCAGGCGGTCACGCTCAGACTCCTGCAAACTAACTCCTACCCAAATCCGGTGTCTCTTAACAGCATATATCCTGATATTTATCCGAATTGTTGTTGCGCGGCCTGTGGTGAGGCTGCTACTTTGGCTCACATGCTCCGGGAGTGCGAGTCGTTGGGCCCGAAGTTCAGCAAGGAAGAGTGGGACGCACTCTTGCGAAGTCCCCTCTTTGAAGACCAAATCCTGGCCGTCCAGCGCGCCCGTGATCGGGCTGGCAGGCTAGACCTGTCAGTCCCGTCATGGGATTAGGCGGATGCGCGTTTTATCGCGTTTTGCTGGACCCAATAAAAAGTTTATTCACTCACTGATCACCTGATGAACGTGGTAGACGCAGTGGAAGCAGCTGGTGAAGGGAGTGATGCCCAGCCCTTGGTGTTGACGCCCCTGAAGAAGGCAACACTTGCTGACCAGGCCAAGCCATCGGACGGCTGGAAAGGCCCATGGGATGATACGGCAGAGCCAAATACCTCGGTTGAGATCGAGGACAAAGACGGTAAGGAAACTTGCACCTTAGCAGAAGCGACGACCGGGGAAACGCAGGACACTTACGATACCGTGATGCCTGCGTCTAGCAGTGCAACTGCTAAGAGGCTGCACGATGAGACGGATGAGCAGGAGGAAAAGGATCAAGAGAAAGGGAGTAGTCACGAGCCTCCTCCGAAGGCTCCACCCGGACTCCGACCGGCGTTCAAGCCTAAGCCCGGCGTTCAAGCCAAACGCCGCACTACAACCCCGACGCCACCGCTAACGCGGAGGCGTTTCTAGGAGAGCAAGAGCGTTGTGGTCTTGGCACTAGGGTTTGTGGGTGGGATGTGCGTTGGCCGTCGTCATTGCTGTTTGAAGCCCCGAAAACCATGGTCCGCCTGGCTAGACCACCGTGTCAACGAAGCAGGAGATGTGAGACGGACGATGTGTGGTAACTGCTGTAGATTATGTTTTATTTAAAATGGCAGGTATCATTTCGAATGGTCTTTGTGTCGCGACGTTGAACGTGCGTGGACTAGGCGCGCGTGGAAGGCAATGTCAAGTTAATCGTATCCTTGTTGAAAATAATATTGACGTATTACCCGTTCAAGAAACAAAAATTGGGAGTATTGGACACACAGAGCGAATAGTTAACATTTTCCGCCCCAGATATAGCGTATGCGTGTGTCACGCGGCGGGGAGGTCTGGGGGCTGCCTTATTTTATTGCATAGCAGCATTGCCGTGGTAGATGGTAGATTGGTCCTCCGAAAAAGTAAAATCACAGAGATGCCTTGGAGGGCCATATGCGTGTACGCTCCTAACGTAGCACGGGAGCGGAGGAGGAGGAATAAACTTTTATTTAAACCAGCAGTTTAGTTGGCTGGGCCTAGGCCTCCCACGTGGGGACATCGAGGTCTTGCCTCTTCGCCGCCTCGCAGGCTTGCTGGGTAGCCCAGAGTTGGTCGTCGAGTTGGGAGCTGCGCAGGGCGGCGTGCCATCTCGACAAGAGGGTCACGGAAGTTTTTTTTTAACACGAAAGTGTTCTATGCCGGGGTCCACCAAGACTTCACTGACGTATTTCCGTCACGGAAATACGTCACACGAACATACACGAACAGAATACAAAGAAAGAAACCAGAAGAAAAAGTTCCACAAACATGCAAAATTTGGAAATTGAACCCACGACCTCTCGGTCCGCGACGATAGATCGCCGAGCGTTTAACCCATTGCGCCACAAACGCATTTGCAGAGAGCTACACAGACGCGCCTTATATATTTAACACTCCTCCGTGTACCCGCGCTCTTGCTCGGGGCGGTGCCGCCGCCTACGAGCAGAAAAGAGAAGTACTGCATTATGACACTAACGCGCACCGACAGTGAACGCTTCGGTGGTCTCAGCACTACGACGCCTCGATGCCAGCATTCGAAGGGAGGCTGGCATCAAGAAGCACTACCAACGCGTTCTCGCAGAAGCACTACTAGGTGGCGTTCACCGTACTCAGCACAGCGGAGCGTGGCCTCCGCAATTAGCTCTGAAAATGTTTCTGAAGTTGATCGCGGAGGCTGCAATTACGACGCGCTGTACGCGCTGATTTGACTCGGTGACGATTCAGTTACGTGCTTTGTCTTGCGCGTTGTATTAGTGTGTCAGTTACGTGCTTCGTCTTTCGCGTTGTGCTAGCGTGTGCAGCGTAGTGCAGCTTCCATATGCACGACGGTTGCTCATGGTCATCGACGTTGGTAGTCATGATGGAGGAGACGTGCCACCAGGCGTCAGCGTGGGTGCATCAACGCCTAAGGGCGCTTTAGCCACAAAACACCAATAGACATTATATATCAATGTGCAATAAACATTACACTACTTCTGTGAAGACACGTTTCACTTTCGTGTTCTATACCGATTCCTATATAAGAGGGATCAACCACATTTTTTGTCAAGTTCAGCAGCACATAAATTGTGAAAGGTATCTCATTTTACTGGGTGTTTTTAACTGTGTTTGCTTTCCAAAAGATATATCAAAGTTGCCCAGCGTTCGCTATAAAAGTGCCTTGCTTTTAAGTTTAATTGTAAGGGAAGAAGACCTTGAAGACATTGGTTATGTGGTGTCAAGTGAAAATAATGCCGTGTATACGCACTACCAAGGTGAATGTCATAGCAGGTTAGACAGAATTTATGCCCCATTAACCTTTGTACCTTTATTCCCAAATTATCAAGTGATACATGCTAGCTTTAGCGAACATTGCCTGGTTATGTCAACTATAGGAAAGTAACAAAGATCATCAAAATTCAACTGGGATTTATGGAATCTAAATGATAAGCTTTTGCAAGACGAAGTTTTTAGAAAGGAAGTTCAAGATAAGCTCGAAAATTTGCTCAGCACAACTACGTCAGCGTTTTTCATTGCAGAATGGGAACTCTTCAAGACAGACGTTGAATTTACCGCAATTGATAAAGCATGCGTAGTCCAGCATAAAGAAAAAGAACGTGAAAAGGAATTGCATCTCGGGTTAAAGTACATGCACTGCGCAGAAAGCTCTTCGCCGGGATTATTTACGGAAGAAATCAAACACAGTCTGAGCTTGAAGTTATGGATGAAGAAAAGTACAAGGGTGCGATATTAAGGGCACGGGCACGGCGCTTATAGATGGGAGAGACGCCAACCAAGCGAGCAATGAGTGATGAGAAAAAACACGCGGCTTCCAAAGAAATAACGGAAATAAGATATCAAGGCGAAGTCACTAATAATGTTGGAATGATAGAGCACGCATTTCAGTCTCATTATGAAAGTTTGTTGGGGAAAAAGACCTGTGATATCGAACGTTCTAAGACTCAATTCTTGCTCTTAATTCCAACAGTATCAGATGAAGTCTGTGAAGCGCTGGAGAGAGCAATAGGCCTTTCGGAAGTTGAGGATGCGATTGACGATCTCCATCCCGGCAAGTCGCCAGGGCCTGATGGTCTCCGAGGGGCTTTCTATAAGAACTTTAAACGTGAAATAGCTGTAGCATTACACCGCGTGATAAGTGAGATGTACGAGAGCAAGGAAGCGCCTCCTTTTTTTCAGACATCCCACGTTATTTTAATTCATAAAGCGAAAGACCCAGCGAGCTTTTTGCGGAAGCCTATAGACTAATAAGCTTGACAAATACGGACTATAAAGTTTACACTAAAGTACTAGTGAGACGATTTCAAACTGTGATAAAAGAACTTGTGGGCCCCCATCAAACCTGCGGTATCAAAGGGAGATCAATATTTTCGATTATACATAATGCAAGGGCCATACTAAAATGTTGTGACGAAAAGGAGGGCGAGTTGCCATGATACAAATTGATCTTGAAAAGGCTTTTGATAGAATCGTCCATGATGTCATTTTCTTGCTTTTAGAACATGTTAAAGCCGGTTCAGTGATAACAGATGGAGTGAGAATGGTGTACAACGATTGCACTGGAAAACTAATAATTAATAGAAAATTAAGCGCCACTATAAAAGTGGAGTCATTAGTAGAACAGGGATGCTGCTTGTCGCCTCTTCTGTTTGCATTGTATTTAGAGCCGCTTTGTTTGAAAATAATCAGAAGCCAATCTATTCGTGGATTTATCTATGCAGGAATTGAGACTAGAGTTCTGGCTTATGCGGATGATGTGGCAATTGTGTGCAGAGATAGAGAGAGTTTGGATGAAACTATGAAAGAGGTTGTTTCTATTTTATGCCGCAACTGGAAGTGCTGTCAGCTAGACTAAGTGCCTAGGCTTATGGCACGGCAGCTGACCACAGACACCCGGCTATTTTTGCAACATAAATTGGAGCGTTATCCCTGCAAAATACCTTGGGGTGTCATTGCAACATTATCGTGACCGTGCAGAGTATTGGATCGGAGAAATAAAAAGAGTTAAAGGCCAGACAGAAAATGGGGTGGGCATAATTTTTTGATGTTTTCAAAAGCTAAGTGTGTGCAATTTGTTTTTTGTTACAAAAGTGTATTATGTACTACAAGTGTTATGCATGGCAAGAGTTTCGGTGCACAAATTTCATAGAGTGTTTGCAGTATGTATATGGGGATCTACTTGGGAAAGAACTAGCCGATGTAACTTGTTTCATTCGTTGAAGAATGGGGCACTGGGGCTAACACATTTGTTTTTGAAACAGATCGTAAGTAGGTTATTTTTTTACGGGATCAAAGTGATATATTTCTGCGTACTGTTATTCAAGTGAAATTAAGTTCTTTCTTGCCTGAGTGGGTTGTCTCATCAAGAAATGAACGAACACCAACGCCAATTGGTTTTCTGAAGGAAATTATCTCCTTTTCATTACTGAAGGCACATTTCTCGAATGAATTTTTGTCTTTTGTGACGCGAAAGAAACTTTATCGGGATCTTGTAGATGTTTTCTTACCGCTTCCTGTGTATCGTACGATATGCAACTAAGGCCTGAATGCAACGTGTTGAAACGCGTGAAAAAAATGCCTGTTAGACCTCCAGCGAAAACATTCTTTTTTCTTGCATTCTTGTACTCTCCCTGTGAAGCAATGGCTACAAAGTAAAGGCTTATTTGTTCCGTGGTCTGTTAACTGCATCATATGTAACAAATCTGAAATTATCGAGCACATCTTCATGGATTGCCATGACTCCGTTTTCTTTTGGGACGTTCTCAAACGAACTCTGAAAAAAGAACTGCCGATAAGCCCTTTCGGTATTCGTTTCTTGCCATGCGCAGACGCAGAGGGAGTGCCGGCAGACATAACGCTTTTGTGTATGAACAGTGTGTGGAAAACGCGCATAGATGTCCAGAATGCTCGCGTAGATGAAAGGTCGGCAAGGCAACACCTAATTGAGAGTCTCACGTACACGCGGGATGCCCTAAAGCACATGATTGAACCACCAGAGTGGTTTCAGGAGCTTGACGTTTACATTGGTACAGTCTAGCCAAATTATGTAATAATATTGTGTAGCACCAAGTGACCTGCTTTGTATTTGTACGGGTGTATGTATTGTTGCGAAGAAGGTAATAAGGAAAGGAAAAACTATATGGCCTAGTGGTTACGATGCTCATCTTGGGGCCGGGGGTACGCGGGTTCGAATCCCGCCTCGGCAAGAAGTTTATTTTCTTTCTTGGTATCACCATTTCCTTCTTTTTTTCCCTCTCTTTTTGGCGGCGCGGTCGGTTGTGCCCTGGTGCCGCGAAGGGAGCCTACATGCAAGCGCTTTTTTAGGGTGGTGACAACCTTTGTAAGCGTACTTGCCGCCGCCAGCTAAATTGGCGGGTAAAATTTTCCGCCAAATAAAGCATCTGGGAATTAAAATGACGAAACGACCAGCCGATAGACCACGTTTCTCGCAATTGTTGGTGCCGGGAAACTAATTCAATTTTTAAAATAAACTTTGGTCTCAGCAGCCAGAGACCCATAGCGTGTCTGAGAGCAGTGCATGGCACGTCTACGTTTTAGTAAACAGACTTGTAAGCACAGTTTTTATTACAGCACACTTCGAAAAAAAAAACCTTTATATAGCGTGAACAAGTGGAAGGCAACGACAATTTTGAATGCAGTTCACATTATTGGCGTGAGAAATACTACCACGAGCACGCCACCATTTCTTATAACTTGTTGCTTTGTATGCTATGAAAAAAAAGTTTGATGTGTTAATATAAAAGGAAAAGGCAACTAGTACATTACAGATGTATGCAGGTTTCGTGTGCGCATTGGTGCAAAACTAAATTAAAGAAATTTAATAGGTCGCGTGTCAAAATAGGTACATCAGGGCCGGTATTTTGTAGCGATGCCTTTGCGGTGCTAATGCCTTTTCGCGCTTATCGCGCTTTGTCAGTGGTCAGAGCGACGGTCCGCTCGCGTTAGCAACGGGATCAGCCGGCCGTGAGCGGTGGATGATAGGACTAGTATAGAATAAGTCATAAGGCATCGCTACAAAATACCGGCCCAGAGCGTGACAAAAAGAACGCAGGAATGCGCCGCGACTTCTAGTGAAATTGGGAATCAAAATGGCTACTCACCAAATTTGGCGGTAAATAACGCTCAAAATTTTGGTGTTGTCACCACCCTAAAACAGAGCTTGCATGTAGGCTCCCTAGTGCCGCGGCGGAAGCCGCGGTGCCGGGCGCCGACGCGAAGCGGAGGTCGTTAGGGTGTTGCGTAGGGTGTTGCTACGTTGCGCTCCTCAACACCCCAAATAAAAAAAAACACTGCTCCAGTGATGTAGACTGCTCCCTCCCTGATAGTGGGATTATATTTGAATCATCAAAACAGTGATGCCTTTATTTAGGAATACCATCGAGCCCTTAACAGCAGCCACAGTTGTGCCTAGTCACCAACAGCCCAGCGTGTTCTTCGTTCCAACCAACGCCGCGAAACAGAGAGGAAGAAAAAAAAAAGAAAATGGTCATACGTCATCGAGGCGAGGCCCCGCCCCTGCACGGATGTGTTATGAAAACACAAGCATCCCCCCTTTTCACAGACATCCCATGGGCGCCACCATGTTTTATGACGTGGTAATGCGTTCACTGGTTTCCTGCGCTTCCTTCTTTGCCTCCGTGCTTACAATGGATGTACATGACGCTTGGCGCGGCTCAGCAAACCTCTGTTTTGTCGTAGACGGTGACTGGGTGGAAGACACGAAGCTTTGGCCGCAGCTTTAGAGCACATGTAAGCGCGTTCTGAGTTTATTACGCCTTGTCGAAACGTAGAAAGCTGCGTATATATACTAGAAGCGGAGCTAGAAATACCTACATGCTAAGCTGTCCAAACGTTTCTCTTTTGAAGTAAATCGGGATTATGGTGTATTTTGCTCTTCGTTTTCTATTTGTCAATCACTCTGAAGCAATGGCTTGTGATGTTTCTGACTCAGTAACGTGCATCGGTGCGGTCGCTATCTGATTGTTTTTGTTTTTCGCTTGGGTTGCCGCGTGGCAGAACGTCAATATGAATTCTGTGTAATCGGACGCGGGTGTGGTCAGTCACGGTAGATTTGTTGCAGATAGCTTGTGGCAAAGGCGCATTTTTGCTAATCACTAGCTAACTCTTTGGACCGTCACAAAACGTTCAACTTCGAACATTCATGTACAGCTGGTTTTGTCGTACCCCACGCTTTAGCGCCTTCATTCCATTTACTTACTCTTGATACGTGGGCCATAGAGTGGGCGTAAGTTTGAGTGTGTGTTGTGGTGTGAGTGTATAGATAACGTGCGAGGAACTTACTATGCCAGGAAACGGCAATATAACTTTGTCACTATGTAACGAGTGGTACTCACCCTTGCCTACATTACGGGTTTGAAGTCCTTTCTCTGGAAGTGAGCAATACAACGCTAGCGGATGAGTGAATTTTGTTATCCTCGAAGAAAGCTGTGCATCGCGAAGGATCGGCGAGACAGGCAGTCCTCGTTTAGCAGCGGTGCGTGAACTTCGCCACAAAGTTTAATTTCATTCTTCTATAGGCCAGTCACTATTCTTGCAGCCTCCACGTGTATCCCCTATTCCGTTACACATTTTGCAGCATGCATAAAGCACAGTGCGTCAGCGGTCACCAAGTTACATTTCCGACAGCTGATCGAAGAGTAGCAGGGCAGAAGCGGTAATGGGGTAATGGTTTCGCACTTTTGCACGCTTTCACAAGCTTTTACCTGTAACGCGCGGCGCGCCGCCGGTAGCGCCATCTCGTTTCTCTAGAACAAACTGCTCCGCGAAAAGGGTCTATTGACCCGTTTCGCGCAGCAGTTTGTTCTAGAGAAATGAGATGGCGCTTTCGGCGGCGCGCCCCACGTGGCTTCAGCGGCACGATTACGAAACCATTACCGCTTCTACCTTGCTTCGGTGCTCTCAGCCGTCGGAAAAACGCAACGTGTGGAACTAAGATGCAATGTTTTAAAACGGAGAAGTCTCCAGCTATTACGAAATAAGTTCAATTTTGCGCGGCATAATAATGTCATATTTAATGCGTACACATCACTTTGACGTCGTCAGTTTTCGCGGTATCCGGGAGTCGCGTGATAGACAGGCGAAGTGTAGGTGGCCCGATAAAATTTTGACCCATCATAGAGGGCTGATTGCAAAAATGAAACAGAATCAGTTTGGAGTAGCTTTACGTTATAGTGTCCCGGCTCAGCACACAGTTTTAGAATAGCGTTTGTCGGCTTACGTACACCTGTCAGCAAAAGTATACGGACCAGGGGTTGCGCGGTAAAGCCGATTTTTCCCTCTGCCTGTGAACGCAACTTAAAATTGAGTACTGCAGTCCAAACTTGGCATTGCGAACTTTTCAGTGTACCGATTAATTGCTGTTTATGCTTAATAATTACGAAGAAATTCAGTTTTTTTCGGCGACCCTGTTGTCCGTATACTTTTGCTCACGGGTGTACGTTAAATGTAAGCACGGTTGCGGGACGTTATGGTGCGCGTTCTTTCAAGACTTTAAGTTTACCGTACGGGAACGCAAACGTAAGGAAGACGTTGTAAAACAGGGAGCCGTCTGGTGGATCGTGCCGAACGTATTCAAGGCAAGACAATGCATTAACAACAATCCTGTTGTCGCTATGCGGGCGCGTCTCGTTAGGCCTACTGGCGGCGAAATCGCCGAATAGTCTCAAAAATTGGACGCGCTATGCGCTCATAACTAACATTTCAGATGAGTTTAGAGAAAGCGAAAGCCCATTTTAATAGTTACTGGCCCTGAACATGAGTGAGAGCGCAGCCATCATGCGAATTCACGCTGAAGCGGGAGCCGTTGGTGCCGCCACGTTCGACAACGCTATTTCTTAGCGTCCGTATACATTACGAACGTTAAACTGACCAAATAACCTACGTTACATAGCGCACGTAAACCAGAGCAACCCAGTAACGTTCGGAGCATGCGCAGTGAGGACGACGCTATTTCCACGTACGTAATGTGTTTACGTTTGGTTGCAAACGCTAAACTAAAACTGTCTAGCATGACAGGTATGTACGCTCCGCAGAACTTGTTCGGGATGCATACCTGTGAGTCCAGAACACCTGCCTTGTCGCCTCTCTCGTCCTGTCTTGTTTTCGTACTTAGTTTTTATCTAGGCGCATTTGCCAACTAGTCGAGGAGCCCATTTTACTTATTGCATGTTCCCTGAGAACTAGGTGCCTTCTTTCAAAATTTTAAAATGAACACGCAATGCATGGGAGGCTAACAGTAGACTAGGTATTTAGCTCAATTTATTTATCAGAGGCACCGAGCGCCGGGCAACTTTAAAAATTCAAATTCACTGAAGGAGGAAACTTGAGGGAGGTTAATGCCGTAAAGCTTTGCATAGGCGCGAGGGGCGCAACGAATCTCACTGAATGTAAAAAATCTGACCCGCAGACAGAACTGTATTGGGGTGTCATTTTCGTCATAAATTCCTTTAAATCTAACGCGCACGCGAAAGAAGATGGTCTGCAGTATTTTTACACAGCTAGTACCCGCCCCCCCAAAGGGAACTTCTATATTTCTCCAAAAGCATCTTGCGTTTTTCAAACGAAGGTACACGAACGTTTTTTTTTCTTCTTTATTGCCTTCTTCGAACATGTGTTTCCTGAACCCAAATGATCCGGTTCAGGAAGCTCTGAAGCGGTTCGAAGTGTTATAATTTTCTCTCTGGAGCTGAACCTGTACCGAACGGAAAAGAATGAATAAGAACCTGAACTGAATCCAAAAAGATTTCGGTTCGGCACCTTGGATTCGGGACAGCGTCTATAAGATAAAAAAAATACACGACTTTCAACTACAACGCTCCTGCCAGAGCCTAAACTCGACGAATTTCCGCAGGTCGGCGCTGCAACGGCTTCAACTCGGCAGGCGTCAATTTTTCTTAACATCGGATTGGACACTTAATGGCGAAGTTGGAAAGATTGTAGCTGTCTTTTATAATGTTGTAACCAAACTCAAGATAACGGCACCATATTATGCTTATTTTTACGTATCATTATTCATGAAGGCAGATTTTGGATAGTACCCTAATTATGCATACTACAGAAGACGTTGTCATCGACATCATCTTGTCCAATCTCAATAAATTAGGATGCGTAGCAGCTTCGCTAAAAAAATGTCTTTAGGAATCTTAGGGCATTAACAACTGAATGTCCTTTTATGTTCCCTCGGGGCACACATAGTGCTCAGAGTGGTCTCGACCTCCAGAAATTAATATAACCGTCGTTTGTTTGTAAAAACAACTTACTGGCAACCGTGACCTTTATCCTCTCGGCGAGAGTCGGTAGGTCCTGCATGCGGCCTTTTTCCGTTAGTACGATGGCGGCCGCAGCTGCCTCGCCGTAGTCGGAGTGCGGAAGGCCGACCACAGAAACCTCGGCGATCTCGTCCGCATGCTGTCGGAGCAGCAACTCTTCCAACTCTGCGGGGACGACCTGATTACCCATGCACTTGATCATCTGTTTCAGGCGGTCGAGGATGTACAGGCGGCCGTCATCATCGTAGTAACCTGCGTCACCTGCGTCACAATCATGATGACATTCATAAGCGCTAATTCTAAGCGTGCACATTTTATTCAGTTTTCTCTGCTTCATCACAAGGCCTCGATTTCCTTACCGCACGTACGCATTTTGTGCGAATAGTTCATCAGCACCCGTCTCCTCTATGCGTCACGTCAGTGGAAGTCAATGTCGTTCACTGTTGGGCAGAGAATTTAGGATGGTTTCATATCCTCAGCTCAGAAGTCAGTGCGGAAGCAGTTCATTTTACTGGATGTGCGTACACGTGTGTTTGCACGGGGATTTTATTGGCAGCTGGCTTCCACGAATCAACTAAATCAAGGTGGAGCCGCCGGCCAGTGGTAAGCAGCAGCATCGCGTACCCTTCTTTGCAGCTAAATATTGCCTACAGTATGGATTTCAAAGAAAACTTCTGGAAGAATTCCCCAGCCAAAAGATTATAGGAGTGCATCAAATAAACTCTTACTTCGCCTCACCCGCGACGGTAGCCTAATGGATATGACGGCGCTACTGACCTCGAGGTCGCGGACTCAACCCCGGCCGATGGCGGCGAAATTTTGGTTTGGGAGAAATGCAAAAAATTGGGCAGAACCCGTCTCACGATGACTGTAGACGGTAATACATTTAGCATTGAATCAATGTACCGACACAACGCATTGCCACCGTTGAAAGGAATTATGTATCAGGCGTGTACTACAGCGGGATTATGCTCTTTCGCGCTTCCCCAAGAGTCCTCGACGCCATCTAGCGCTGCCGCCGCGAAGCCTGCGAGCGGCCTCTGAAAATCATGAGGGGCCGCTGCGTGGCGGACGCGTCATGAGGCAACCAGTTACCCCTGTCGCGCTTCGATGACGATGACGATGATAATTTATTGTCATCCCCTTTGAAACAGGTCGGTCACAAATAATGATCTTGCCTGATTGAGGATATCCGATATGCTATACATGCTTTTCATTCTACCATTTTTCTATACATCTCTTTAACGTTTTTCTCTTCCTCAAAACTTCTCTATTATTATACCTTGTACCGCTGCTTATGCCTGCAAAGGATCTGGTCGTATCAATCTCTTCCCTGCTTTTCTTCCACCAATACTCTAAAACGTCTCGAGCTTATCTCGATTGTTGACCGGTTGACGCTTCCGTCCGTTTCCACTTTTTATTTATGTTTTATTTTTTTGGCACACAATCAGGATGTGTTTCTTTTTTTTTCTTGCGCATGTCGTTACTCTATATTACTCTATAAATTCGCTGACGTTTATTTTGTGCACCATTAGAATCTGAAATGCCTAGTTGTACTTAGCTGTTGCTGTACTTTTTTATATATAAATTTGAAGAGTCTAATGACCATCGACAGTGCAACCATGAACTTTCACTGTAACCAACGCTGTTGTAACGCGCAAAATGGTGCATATATGTGTGATCTGCTGTCAACCCTGTCGTTCGTGGGGGCTGAGACCTTTGGCAGGCTTTGCTTTATGCCTTTACTCTCAGCCTACCCTCGTTTGAATGAACGAGAAATAAAATTCAATTCAATTTCAATTCAATTTAAATCCGAGCGCTTCTGGAAGGTATACGTTACCTACGGGTCTCGTGGGGTGAATGCCTTCGCATTCCATTAGGATGTGCTGAGTTGTCTCCGGATTTTTACTGCAGCATACACATGCCTCATCTTGTTAGGAATATTTGCTCGGGTATGTTTCTGTCCTTGGGCAACGAGCTCGAGCCTCAAATAGCAAGGCACTTCCCTTCGTGCTATCGTGCAGATTTTCTCTTCTAATTTCTTTCTTCTCATTCTTGTAAATCTCCATGTTTCATTTTGTTTCCACTCTTTGCATCCAATTCACTGTCTCTATTTCTCTCACTTTCTTTTTGATAACTCCTGGTTTTCTATTTACACTTTCAAGTACCCGCTACCTGGTAGCCAACTTTCTTGACCTCTTCCTCCATTCTGTGCCCACGCATATCAAGTGCAGATGCTTGTGCACTTTAGCCGCCCATTTATTTTGGTCCATGTTCCTGAGTCTCTTCAAAATTATTTTTACTCTGCTCTTCTCTGACTTCAAACGAGGCCGAACCCATGTCACTGCCTGATTTGTGGTTTTGCCTTGGATACTTTTCTTAGGCTTCGTTACGCACGTTACGGGGATATGAGCCTATGTATGTTTGTACCTATCCGCTTTCCTACCTGCCTGGGTCACTGGGTAGTTCGTGGTCGAACGGGTAGCTCACCGAGCCTCTGCGCTTAGGTAACAGGGTTCGAAACAACCATCTGAACAAGTTACGTCACTAAGTACATGACAACGTGTACATACGTGGTGATCTTCAATGAACTTCTTTCATGCCGACATTGGCGGCATAGACGCAGGACTGGGTAGGTACCCCTGTTCGAAGACTCTTTGACGTCGACTTGAAGCAGTGTGCCATTCAGTCTGTGCAGCTCTCCAATGAACGTCTTTGATTACTACTTGCGGTACTGGTTATGTGCGAGTAGTTGTGTGCCGATTTTCGATGAACATCTTTGTCACTAACTTGGGAAATTAGGTATGTGCCGCGCTACAGTGAGAAAAAAGATCGATTAAATTTATACGATGCTGGGTCGAATCGCAACCACGTCACAAGGGGTACCCAAGGACAGCATCGTAACGCATTCGCAGGTCATGCCACAAATGCGGTGGGTATGTGACGCTTTTCAACGAACGTCTTTGACGGCGACGCTTTAGCGAGTTGTACCATGAATGCCCATCGATGAACATCTCGCGAAATGAACATCGCGCCCCGGTGCGTCGCGCTTCTTGTCTCTGAGGCCGCGAGTGGACTTCGCTGCAGCACCACCAGATGGCGCAGTGTGCCCAGAAAGAAGCGCGCGAGGGGAGCACGGTTACTGCATTTCGCATTTCTCGGCGTTCTCACGCGCCGGCGCGCCATGCATTTCGGACGCCAAGCGCAGGCTTCCCGGCGGCACCGCTAGATATCCCCGAGTTTTCTTAGGGAAGCGCGAAAGAGCAGTCCAGCTGCAGCGCATGCCTCATATATAATTCTTTTCGACGGTGGCAATACGTTGTGTCGCTGTATTGATTCAATGCTAACCGGATTACCGTCGATAGTAATCGTAAGGTGGGTTCTGACGATTTTTTTTGTAGAGGTGTGCGAATAGTGATTTTTGAGACCGAATCGAATAGTACAAGACGCGAATCGAATATCGAATAGTATTCGAATAGTTTTCGAATAATGTATAGCGGTTATTACAATTAATATCAAATCATGTTGACATCCCAGTGTTGTTAAAGTTTGCACGTTGCTGTGATTACATAGTACGTCATGAAGCGTTGTTTATTAAAAGCACAAATGGAGCATTCGGAGCAATCGGATAGTTTCTACGCATACATTTGGCTCTTTAGAGAGCGGGAGTGATTACTGTACATTGCTGTACAGCCTGTAAAGTATGGCTACCTAAGTTACTTAGCCTGCTCCACTACGCAAGCTCTTATGATTTATTTTTATAGTATACCCGCGGGGGGGAAAGTTTACTGTACCTTTGCTCCAATTTTATGTTTATTTGGGCGCAGGTCACATTCTGAAGTTTTCGAAAAGTATTCGAAAAATATTGGCATTTACGAATATTGAATATTTCATTAGAAGAGCCAATGATATTCTGGATGACCCAACTTCTATTGCAGAGACGTTTAATCAGTACTTTCAATCTGTTTTTTCAATACGTGACAAATATAACCTGCCAAATGTTTCTGCTGTATTAGAAAATGAGTTGCATATAACAAGTGAGGGGGTTCTTGCCATGCTATTGAAGCTAGATGATAAGAAGTCCACTGGCCCGGACCTGCTGTCAAATGCATTTATAAGGCGTACACTCAACAAATCTCAAAATTTTTTACCACAATGTTTAACTTGTCAACTTCTGGTGTCGTATCAGCTGACTGGCGTATGGCCCGTGTGGCGCCTGTCGATAAAGCCGGTGATCGGCCACTTCCTAAAAATTACCGTCCTGTTTCTGTTAGTAGTAGTTGTTGCAAGGTTTTGGAACATATTGTCTTGAGTTTTATTCAGGAATTCGTTATTAAAAACAATATTTTGTCTCCCCATCAGCACGGCTTTCGAAAGGGTCTATCTACAACCACACAGCTTATTTCGATGCTACACGAGATATCGAGTGTACTTGACCAGTCCGATCAAATCGACATTCTGTTTTTAGGCTTATCGAATGCCTTCGATAGAGTGCCTCATGGAAAATTATTGAATAAATTAAAGTGTATAGGGTTACTTTTGTACATTATTCAGTGGACTGCCTCGTACCTATTCGATGGAAAGGAGTTTGTGGAAATTGATCATTGTCCATCTAGAGCGCTATTTGTTACCTCGGGCGTTCCACGGGGGGTGTTTTAGGTCCACTATTGTTTCTTATTTATGTTAATGATTTGGTGGACGTAGTGCCTCATGATGTATCCATAAGAATGTTTGCTGATGATTGTGCTGTTTTTCTAAAAAATATCATCCACAAATGATCATTTCTTGTTGCAAAAAACTCTTTTGGCAATCGATGATTGGTGTATGTGCTGGGGCGTGGCACTGAATTCGGAGAAAACTGTACTTTTACGTGTCACAAAGAAAAAATGTCCTAGTTCTTTTTCTTATCAACTCCATAACCAGCCTGTAGTAGAAGTTTCCTAATATAAGTACTAGGTGTGACTAACTAATAAGCTTGCTTGGTCAGAGCATATATATATATATATTGGACATTGCTTTATCAGCCCTGCGGAAGCTATGGTTCCTTAAAAGAAAACATAAACATACTCTAGTTAGTACCAACATGTTAGCTTACAATACATGTATTCGGTCAGAACTAGAGTATGCTGCTGAAGTTTGGGATTCTCATTATAAGAAGAATGTTTTGCAACTCGAAAGAGTCCAAAGAAAGGCAATGAGATTTATTTTGGGGGAAATATAGAATCTACGATTCGCCATCCCTATTGATGCAGAAGTATCATGTACCGACTCTCGAGGTTCGCCGGAAAATTAGTCGTCTTCGTTTTCTTCACAATTGTCTTGCAGGGAAAACTAAATGAATACTTCCCAATTGTATAAAACCTTTAACTACAAGGACAACTAGACATAGCCATGAATACTCTTTGTCGCTAATTTTCGCTAGAACAGATGCACACAAGTACTCTTTTTTTTCCCACGAACGGTGTCTGAATGTAATTCTTTGCCCCGAAAGATTTTTGAATCCGCTGATTTCATGAATGCACTCGAGTCTCACATTGTAAACTTCGTTGGTTGAAAATTGTTACAGTCTTTGTGTTCCCTTGATTTTTGTTGTTGTTTATCTTCGTTACATTGTATGTATCCTTTGTAGTCCCTTCTTCTAGAGCCAAATTACTGGCCGGCAGTATTGTGTAAATAAATAAATAAATAAATAAATAAATAAATAAATAAATAAATAAATAAATAAATAAATAAATAACAATCGAATACGAAACTATTCTATTTGTTATTCGAAAGTTTCGAATATTCTCACACCCCTAATTGTGGCATTTGTTTTGCTGCGGTAAATGTGTTCCTTATTTACATTTGTGGGCGCAGATCGTACTGCAAAAGGGCACAACAGTCGCGTGAGTGGAGTCCAAAAGCTCGAAGTTCGCAGCATTCATGAAAGTCTAAAGTGCTCGAAGTTTTCGGTGGTAAATGCTTCTTTTAGCAGGACACTATGTTTGCGCTAGTTGGTGCATAGCTTAAGAAGGATGTGCGGCGCACGGTTAAAACGAACGGAGCAAATAATAGGAGACAGAAGGATAGCCCATTTTTTTCATGTACTTCATGGTTTTGATGCTAAACGTGAAACGCGAAACAGTCGGCATGCTGGCGTGAGCGAGCGTTCGGTATTGTATGTATACGCTCCAGAAGGACCGCCTGTTGGGCTAGTTGGTCTAACATAGTTACTTTCAAATATAGCGCAGAAAAGCACACACACACACACACACACACACACACACACACACACACACACACACACACACACACACACACACACACACACACACACACACACACACACACACACACACACACACACACACACACACACACACACACACACACACACACACACACACACACACACACACACACACACACACACACACACACACACACACACACACACACGGACGGGCGCTGCTGTGAGTGTGTGTGTGTGCTTTTCCGCGCTATATCTGAAAGTAACTAAGTATACGCTCGGCGGTTGTTTCTGGTGGTTGTTCTGGCATCGCGCGGTCAATTACGCAGTGGCGTCTTCTGCGTAGAAAATGGCACTGTAGGACGTACTGAAGTAATTTAAGTCAGCGTGGACGGAGATCTTGCGGTATTTAGGCGTGTGCAAGCACCCAGCGCGATGTGTGCGGGCGTGTTTGTGCCTACAACGAACCCGCCGTGGTTGCTCAGTGGCTATGGTGTTGGGCTGCTGAGCACGAGGTCGCGGGATCGAATCCCGGCTACGGCGGCCGCATTTCGATAGGGGCAAATTGCGAAAACACCCGTGTGCTTAGATTTAGGTGCACGTTAAAGAACGTCAGGTGGTCCAAATTTCCGGAGTCCCCCCACTACGGCGTGCCTCATAATCAGATCGTGGTTTTGGCACGTAAAACCCCATAATTTAATTTTTTCTTTGCCTACAATGAGCCTCGGGATCAGTTGTGCGTCCCTGAGAATGAGTTTTACTAATATGAATTTATTGCAGAATTCTCACTGTAGCCTTAAGCTGTCGTTTAGCTGCAATGATTAGTTACGAAGCATATGACGATCCCAACAGCGTGGGTACCATTCCGCTACGGAATACGTTGTGCTGTTTACTATGAGAAGCATTCGAAATGTTATCTGTGGACACATTGCCCGACTACTGCGTTTGTTGGGCAAGGCTTCCGCTCAAGTAGAAATTAGTTTTGGTTAGCAATAACAGCACACCACACAGTATGAATCACACTATTCGAGTGGTCCAGCCACATTTTGCGGACCGCGTGAGCGTCTGAAGCAGTCGTAGATGCTGGGTTATAAATCTTTTTGTTCTATACAGCGCATGGCCGAAGCATGCACCAGGATCAGGCGAAATTTTCACTCGATAGCGTTAAGGGCCCCTTATCGCAGAAAATCCGGCGTCGGCGTAAGCACCGGCGTCTGGCGGAAATAATCATACCGAACGACATCATCCCGCACTACCCCGTGGCGCAAGGCGTTAGTGAGCAAAAATTGAATTTCTTAAAGTAAAATCTGCCAGAAAAATTGTAACGTACGACTTAATCACAACTTACAGACGTCGGATTGTAATTTGAATATACGAGAAAAAATTGGCCACAAATCCGCTTGCTTTCAAATCCGCTTGCAAAAGACGACGAAAGACGATAGTCTTCTGCCACCCCTGATACGTGACACCCTCTCTTCTCCCCCTTCCCACCCCTTACGCCCTTCCTCTCCCCTCTCACTCCTCCCTTGATGGAGGCGATGGAGGTTTTGCGGAATTCAATTCAAGTTTCCCGCGTTCGCCCTGCTTAAAGCCGGCTACAGAGCCGCGGATTCAGTCTGCTTGTTTTTAAAGCGACACTAAAGAAAAACCGCAAGTTCAGCTTTAGTGGTAGATTACCCTATCACGATCACAGACATACCATTCTTACTGCGAACAGAGGCTTAATAAGCGAGAAAATCGCGAATGACTAAAGGATAGGTGCTGACTTCCGTTCGAATTTCCTGCACTACACGGTCGTGCTGTCGGAGATCACAAACGCAGCCCAGCCGGGATTGGTCGAGAGCGATTTATCGCTGGTAATAAAACGCAAGATGAAATACACCTTAAACGTACATAAACAGCATTTGCCAACTTTTAAAGCTGTTTCAAGCTAGGACGTACAAGTATAGCGCAAAATTAAATAAGTAATCAGAATAAATGGCGTGGCGGCTACATGCGGTCGTGATAGTTTCGTATTTTCGTTTTTGCTCCATGCATCATTGCGCGCGCCTGTTCCGCTCTTCAGTGTTGCAGTGTTTGGTTGCGTGTTGCGTGGCTCGAAAAACGTTGACTTCGCGGGAAACAGCCAGAAAATGCCTCGTGTGTGTAGTGTTGAGGGCTGTATCAACGGCGCAAGGCGCTTGCTCAGGGGCAACGACAGTGTTGACCCGACTGAGTCCTTTCATGTGGTGCCGCACGATGAGCGCCGGCGTTCGCAATGGCTCAGTGCTCTGCCGATGATGAAACGGCAAAAGAGCCAGAGAAACCGATGGTGTGCTCTCTGCATTTGCCGCCCTCGGATTATGTATATAATCCTGCCCTCGGAAAGTATCTTGGCGTGCCGCAGAGGCCAGTCCTTTCTGGAGCAGCTGTCCCATCATTGTCGCCTTCATCGAATCTCCTACTGATGCCCCTGCAGCAGCAAACTGGCGGCTCGGTGAGTGCTGAATGTCTTTAAAAAAGACACACAAAAAACCATACCGAGTACGCGCGCAACTTTCTACGCTTGTTCTGTGGGGAACATGGTCGCCGGCGGACCGGCCGCCTCACCTTCCGTCGACGAAAACGAGGCTTCGCTTTCCGTCGGCGCGCCCGGTTGCTCAGCGCCATCGTACCCGGAAACATCTACCGCGCGAGTACGGAGGATCATTTCGGACTCTGTTTCACTGAAGTCGCTCAAATGCAGCCCTGCTTGCCTGGCGAGCTCTTCGTTGGTAGGTTCAGCGTCAGCAACGGTATCCATCGCGGCGACAGAACACCTTAGCAAAAGTCGCAGCGAACGCAAACGCAGCGGCCATGCTGCCTACATATGATGGAGCGAGCCCCTCGGCCGCTTACGCAAGCGGTGACGTATCATGACGCCCTCTGATTCGCTGAGTGCAATGAAATTCGTGAAGACATTGCTTCAGCGCCGATTCTGGGGTGAGAGAAATTGAGGAAGAGATATTTGGTCTTTGTTTACGAATTTCTCCGCTAATAACTCATATCTTTGCACCCAACAAAAACTGCATGCTTTCCGGAAGCTCCCTCTTTTATTCCAGCTGGACTTCCTGTTTCTCTTAGTGTCACTTTAACACGCAGCGTCTCTTTGACACCATTTCTAAAGCGTTGATTTTTTTCATTTGCAGCGTTTCATTTTTAATTTCTTTCTGTCTCTCTCTTTCTCTCTATCTGTGTTTCTTTCTCTCTCTCTTTCTTTAAATGTCTCTCGCTCTCATTTTCTCTTTCTCTCGCCCATAGCAAGTTCTGTTACAAGCATGGGTGGTTATGGGGCCTAGTGGTTATGACCCTCGGACCGTGGGTACCCGGGTTCGAATCCCGCCTCGCAAAGAAAGTTTGATTTATTTATTTGTTACTCTCGCTTTTTGCGTGTCTATCTCTCTTTCTTTCTCTCTGTGCACCTCCTCTCCTCATGCTTGGTTTTGGCCGGGCGGTTGAATCAAGTAACAGACAGACTTTTTCGCGTTTAGGTAGGCCAAGAAAGACTATTGTCTTTAAAAAGCCTGATAAGCATCCAGGGATCTTTGAATGCTATCGCGTTCCGCTCTTAAAGGCGTAGCTTAAGCGTACTCCAAGTTTTTTCTTCTGGAAAAGTACGAATGGGAAACAATTTTTCTTTTTTTAATGCGAATCTATCGATATATCTATCTATCAAGCCTCTCACGCCGACCCAGTGGCCCTTGTTGCCTTCCTGCTTGGGCCACTAGGCTCATGGCGGTGATGCCATCGTGGTCGTTGTATTGTTGTCATTCCAGCTCCGTGATTTTAGTCTCGTCATGCGTCCTCGTCACACCTTCCACCCCGACCCAGTTGCTAAAGTTGTTTAATATCTTGGCTCACTAGGTATGTGTTCGGCGTCGTGACGCCGTTGTAGTCGTTGCTTGACCGTCATTCCAGCTTTGTCATCCAACCACTCGTCATGCCTTCGTCGTCACGTGACGCCATCGTCGTCATACATTGGCTGTCACACCACCGTAGTGATGCCGTAGTGATCGTTCCATCTACGTCATTTCAGCTTCGTGATCTGACGGTCGTCATGCTGTCGTCGTCACATCGTCGTCATACAGCTTTCGTGATACACTCATCGGCACGCCATTGTCATTATACAGTTGCTATGCTATTGCACTCATGCTGTTGTCATGCCGTCGTGGTCATACAGTCGCTGTCATGCATTTGATGTCATAGCTTCGTCGGATGACGTAATGTTCGCTCCGTCGTCATCATTGTAACTTCCACATCAGACTGTCGTCATGCAGCCGTCGTCGTCGTATCGTTGTAGTCATGCCATCGTTGTCACGCTGTTGGTTCACCGGGCCTCTTCGATTTTGCGGTGATTTCGGTCTCAAATTCGTTGCCTCAATATTTCGCGAATTGTAAACAGGTATACAGCTGCGCAAAAATTTCGCATTATGGATTATTGTAATCGCCGGATATTTTTTTATGTGTGTCTGCGTCCCGTGAAGTCCTTTTCTTGGCCCTGAACAGCTCGCCGCGCTCTCACGCGTGCATGCTATCTGCATCGTGTTCCGCGCAAGTTGTAGACGCTCAATTCAACCACATTGCGGTGCCTTTCCGGTTCATCTTTCTCTTGTTGTGTCCCTTTTCACACCTCTCGCGCATATCCAATGATATCTCCTTTTTGTGCACTTTGCGAAGCACCGCAGCTAGCCAGCGTTCTCTCCATCTCTTCGTAGTATGTTTGGGTGGCAGCTCGAAACCGATGTATTC
Source organism: Dermacentor silvarum (assembly GCF_013339745.2). Lineage (NCBI taxonomy): Eukaryota > Metazoa > Arthropoda > Arachnida > Ixodida > Ixodidae > Dermacentor > Dermacentor silvarum. The sequence continues at coordinate 167,318,145 of NC_051157.2, forward strand.
TAACTAGGCCGTTGATGTTAAAAGAATGAACGGTTGAGTAATGGCGCCAGAGGAACATTACCTTATTGCTCTAATGATGGCGACCGATATAGTTTTTGGGGCTAAACTTCTCGCTGGTGGCAGGTGGCGTGCACTTTCATGCGCAAGCCGCTTCAGCACGGGGGCAGAAGGGAAGCACAATCAGCCGGAACAGTCTTTCTGAAATCGAATACCAAGCAGGTCGGCACGAAATGTTATGCGTATAAGACGTACCCGATATCCCTGCTTTTAAGGGTGTTCTCATAACGACAACTCATCGATGTCGCCCGTGGGCGACGTGATCTGTGCACACAGGTACCCTCGAGCGATGGCTTTCGGGGATAAGTCACTTCTGCGCGATTTTGCGACTTGGCATCGGATGCGTCGGAGGCCGTTTGTGGCGCTGTGCAAAAATTAACGGGCCCAGTGAGCGTCCTGTGCAGAATCGGAATCAGTTTATTCAATACAAAAGCGGTATAATTACATGATAAGTATATAAAGTCGCGTGAAATCTTGCGATAGTGACCGTACCCCCGAATGCAACCAAACATTTTCAAGCTGACAACGCATAAATGAGCCGCCTGCACCTACCGCTCTCCGGACTCCCTGCGCTGCCATGCTAGTAGCATGTTTACGTTTATTCCGCGGCCAGTTGTCCCTGCGTTCGATTTTGCGAACTTCGGGCAGCTTCGGGTTCTCTTGGGATCCCAGCCCACGTGACTTCCTATCAGGACAGGAACTAGCTGGCTGCCAGCGAGCTGTCTGTACCACCTCTGTCAATGCATCGACGTCACTCCTTGTTCGTCATTTTATCGCAATCATGCAGCCGTCATTCAATCGTTTATTATGCCTCCATTGTCTACCACCGTCGTTATTGCTTCGTCTTCACACAGGCGCTATCATGCATCCGTTGTCATACCGTCCTCGTGATGCCGTCCTGGTCGTTTCATCGTCATCATTCCCGCTTCGTCATCCGGTTGTCGTCATACCGTCGTCGTCAAGTTGTCGTCATACACCATCGTCATAATTTAAGGCGCGACATCTCGATGTTGTCACGCGGTGGTCGTCATACGCCGTCCTAGTGACATCGATATCATACATTCTTCATCGTTCGATCGTCATTGTGGCAGAGTCATTAAGTCAACGTCATGCCTCCATGGGCTACCTTGGCAAGCGAGTGCCCCACCAAAGTGGGACGATACCTGAGTATGTCGCAAATAGCCGAAGCAACGAAAGGATGAGAATGAGAACTACCCATGTTAAATGCGTAGATGTGTTAAATGCCGATAGCTATTCGCAATACCATCGATAGACATCGTGAGACGAGCTCTGCCGGTTTTTTTTTGTCTTGTTCGTCCCGTACTCTATACAACGCACTCACCCGTCTTGCTGTGTTTGTGTCCTCACAAATAGCCGTCGGATTATTAACGCGAAAGCATTATGTGCCCCATGAAGCGGAAAATCTGGCGTTCGGCGTTAACATCCGATGGTACCAAAAACAAGCGTGACCAAGTGATGATGTCGCGTTTGAATGTCAATGAAAACCCCCCTGGCCTACACACACAAATTTGACTCTACCTAATTCGAAAATTCGCTTGACTCACGCTCAAAACCGACCTCGTCGAAAGCCAAATTTTACTTGGGCCACCCCAGGTTCGCGCTGCTCAGCTCGAACCTGGAAGACTAACTGGGCAGTCCAGCGAGCCAAGGAAGCCGCCGGGAGACAACTCTTGACCGTAACCTCGGCGGGTGCCCCAACCCACTAACTCGCCGTACACGAATCGTTCTGATTCGAAATAACGTTTTTCTTACTCGCCCCCAAAATTTAGTCGGCCACCCCCAAAACTGACATTGCCGAATCCGAAAGTTGAGTTGACCCACATTCAAAACCTTGTCCACTACCAAAATTGACTTGGCCACCCCCAAAATTTAGGTGGCCCACCCCCAATATAATTGACTTTGTCCAACCGGAAAATTGAGGTGACCCACGTTTAAAATAGACGAGACCCACTCCCACGGTTGACTTTGCCCACCCCCCAAAATGACTTAGCATAATTCGAAAAGTCAATTGGCCCACATTAAAAACTGACCTGGCCCACGACCAAAATCGACTTGGCCCACCCACAAAAAATGGGTGGCTCAACGAGAAAACTGACTGCCCAACGGGAGCACTTGGCCAAGTGATCACGTCATGTGACATGGTCACGTGACCAAGAACCTTAAGTTGCAAGGTCACATGACTAAGTAGTGACGTCATTTGACAGTTTCACGTGACATGAACATCGATATAGTCTATACGCCAAGAATACTTCCGCATTCAATGCACGTCAGGAGACTTAAGTGCCTATGTAACTTTTTTATGCGATCCCCTTCCGATATTAATTACTACTTTACACGGCAAAAAGGCAATGGCGTAGCACAAAGCCTACGTGTATCAATCATGCTGGTTTACCAACCGCACTGATCGCTGTGTTGAGCAACCTCATCAGCCTCACACAGGAGGCTAGAATACAGTGATTTAAAATGTGCTAGACTTGAAATGCGTGAGAACCGGGCCGGTCGCTGACGCAAGTATTTTATAACGATTGGTGCTTAGATGTTTTGGTGTTGCTTTGGTTTGGCCGTGGAAGAGCATGTACTCTGTTATGTTTTAGTTCCCACGCCAAACGATCAGATATAAGATTTTCCAATTCACGCTTGAAATTCACAGACGCCGGTTCTCTTCGTCAAGTGAAAAACCGATACCGCAAAAATAGTTAACACGTACACACACCGCGGCTGTTCATTAACGTCGCGTGTTTGCGCGCACAAGAGAAATTTCCACATATTGTAGTTAAAGCTGCACCGAGAGCCTGCGCCGTAGTTCCGCGACGAACTTGGATGAAATGACAACATCACATAAATTTCACATTCAATCAGCTAAAAAATTTCGAAAATCGTTCCGCCGTACACGACGGCGACACATTCAAGCAGCGCCGTGCCGGCTCGCACAAGCTAGAGAGGAGGAAAGGCACGCCGCGTCTCCTTTCCTCTTCACCCGATGAAAATACGCACAGGCAGTCATCTTCTTTGGAAAATGCTTACAGGGAGTGAAAAGTACAGAGTTATTCGTAACAGTGGGCATACCTGACAAACACCATCCTTCTTCGTCGAAAAGCTCGGCAGTTTCCTTTGGTCGTTTGTAATAGCCCCTCACCATAGACAGCGCGCGGTAGCAGATCTCACCTGTCTGGTGGGCACTTAGTTTTTGGCGTGTGTGCACATCCACAACCTGTGAATAAAAAACGCATTTAATTATGCTGAGTATGTGAAAGGAAACTGAATAGAGACATCCACTTTCACTTTATTTCCTCAAAGACCCCACACACATTATGGTTAGGATTGTAGCAAATCTTAAACAAAATAATAATACTTAATGAGTGAGATACACCGATACTTCAGTGAATGCGCATAAACGAGTGATGGGAGCTACGTCGTAGGTAAAGCTATTTCGTTCTACAACTAAGTGACCGGAAAAAGGAGATAAAAATGTGGAAGTACGCACATTTAGGCGAGCGACACTTAATGCCTTACCAGTGGTGCCAGGTGATATCCGTGCCGTTGGTGAAATGTAAGCTGCGTGTGCGAGAAGGACATTAGAATAGTATGTGAAAAAATTACGGCATAACAAATCCACGATGACGGTCGATGTCAATGCGAATAACCATCGAGCAATGTAGCGAGAGACCATAATCCTGATTTCACGTTTATTTAACAACATCGTCATCAGCAGCAGCACTTTTCTTTTTACGTACACTGCAGGACGAAGGCCTCTCCCTCCGATTTCCAATTACCCCTGTCTTGCGCTAGTTGATTCCAACTTGCGCCTGCAAATTTCTTAATTTGATCACCACACCTAGTTTTCTGCCGTCCTCGACTGCGCTTCCCTTTCCTTCGCGCCCATTCTGTAACTACTGATCACCACCTTGACGTTCAAGGCATCACAGCAGACGACATCGACAGCCGCGGAGCTTGCTGCTCTTAGTAGCGCAGTTCGCATAATTCGTGAGGAACCGCCTCAAAAATGAAGTGTATTCAGTGATTCCAAGGCAGCTCTACTTTGCTTGCTTTCCGCCTTAGGCCGTTGAGCCTACGAATGACTAGACCTAAAAATCCGAGAGCTCCTTCATCGCCTCGCCGAGTGAGAGCACGACGTCACATTTCAGTGGCTCCCTAGCCACTCGTAATGGACAACGAACGTGCCGATGAAGATGCTCGATCTGCTCATGAAGAAGGCGAAACCAATCTCGCTGTCCAGAACAAATGCAGCAGCGAAACTTCGAGTGCTTGCTAACGATGCCACACAATCGTTGTGGAACGCACCTAGTTTGCGGCACACATGTCTACATCGACTCGACTCCTGTCTTCGACTTGGACCTCCACATGGACTATCCCCACCCGAGACAACGGTACATTGCCAATTATGGCTTGGTGTCGCATTTACGAAGTCGTTTGGTTTCCGCATCGGATGGGAGGACAGTGCTGCGTGTGACCACTGCGACGACGAGCGAACTATTGAACACGTACTTTGTCATTGTCCCCGATACAGCGCAGACAGGCAGTCGCTCGCAACCGCGCTGGCGCGTCTTGACGACTGGCCGCTTTCGGAGCAGACAGTCATGGAGCGCCGGCCAATTGGGGGCGAGTTCCACTGCTGGAAAAGCTGGCGCCACCGTCGGCGTGACGTGGTATGAGGGATCACGTGGACACAGAGGACGCGCGTCGTCTCCTTCGGAAGCGCCGAAGCGAGCTGAAAACGAACGTTTAGTCCGACCTGCGCTACAGTTCTGATTAAGTGGGGATGTTTTCCCGTTTAGGGTGTCTGCTCTACTACACTAAAGCGCTATAATAGGTGGTGACTGCCTTTGAAGGCGTCCGACATCTTAGGCTATTGCCCGGTACCGTAGGGCCGGACGCGTACGCAACGAAGCCCGGTGTCAGCCTTCACACGTACTCGCAGGCCACGAAGCTGCGTGTAGCTTGTATTGCCAAACTTAGATCCGGCAAGCAGCCATCGGTTACAACTCGGGTGTGTAGCAAGCACTTTCGGGAGGAGGATTTCTGCTACGGCGTTGAGGCTGCGACGTTCGGTGGGTAGCAGAAAGCGCACGCTGCCCGGTTCATGTCATGCAGATTTGGTCTATGAACTTGTTGATGCTAGATAGTGGCAAGTTCACCAGAATGGAAAGGGAACGGTAAGAAGCACATTTAAAAAATGCATGGCATATGCTCATGTTAGTGTTAGCACCAAACGATGACTGTACTGGCTTAACAAAAAGAAGCCACGCGAAACGCCTCGCTGGGAGGAACATACAGTGCGACGCAACTTGAGAAATCACGATATTGAAACGTCCAGGAATTTAGTAAAAAAGTGATTGAATCGTCGCGATGGCACATCACGTATCGCCGTATATAGTGTCCAAGTCCCTAGTTATAACGAAAATATTTTCAAACAGCTCTGATAGCGTTCATCAAGCAATGGTTGCTTGTGTACTGTCAAATGCTCATATGCTGCGGCCTAAAGCTCACGGCACTGTGCTGCGAAAACGCGCTCGCAGCGAAAGCGGGACATTGTGCGCGCAGACATCCATGCAGAGGTGCAGTCGGTTGATGCGAACCCGTGCGATGGCTGCATTGAAGCTTCATTCTGTTATGCTGCATTTGGTTATACAGACTATGCACTATAAGAACATATTTGACATAGTGCGACTGCCTACTTTTCGCGCAAGAAGCTGATTAGGGCGACTCCATCACGGCGACCGCGCGCAGTGGATGTTCTCTGTACGTATTCGGTCAAGAGACAGCGCCTGTAAACTATTCTGCTCTTTCTGTTTACCGAAGATTATTATTTTGTCTGCAAAAAACTTCCCTCGTTTGGAGAGTACTAACAGAGATGGCCGGGAGGACTCCCATGTGGTGTTTTTATTGAGCGCCAACAGCCAAACCTACGAGGAGCGCGCCGCGCTATCCCTTATACTACTCAAGCGAGTCGCTTCCGACAGATGGCGACTCCGTAAGTCCTCCCACCTAATAAGTGACCCGTAAAGGCCGCGCAATCGCAGGAAATTGTGGGGCGCGCCGTCTGCTAGCAGCTTCCGGTTCGACGGACGACGCGGCGGCATCGGCGGCTTGTCCGGCTAGCGCACGTGTTTTTCTACGCGGTTTCAACTGTCAGTCGTGCGAAGCTTTCCGTCCACTTTGTCGACCAGAAATGTCGTACCATTCATGCAGCTGATTTCTAGTGGTGAATTCCATTGGCAGATTCGGAGCACTTCCGGTAGCAGTTTTTCTGCTCCACGCGGAGCAAGTCTGTTCCATTGGCAGATTGAGAGTGCTCCCTCTATGTTTCATTGGCAGATCTGGAGCAGCTCCGCCGCGAAATCCACTCCACGGAGCAGCTCTCTTTACTCCGCGAAACGCGGCGGATTCGACCGGAAGTCGCAAGCGCCCGGCGCGTGCGCAGAACGTGGCGCACCGCGTGACCAACGCTTCGCGCTGCGCGGGCAAGCCCGGGCGTGCCCTGTCGCAGCTCGGAAGCAATCATGAGTGGTGCATCGCAGCGTCAGCTCGCGCTTTTACTGCTTGCGGAGAGCGACGATTCTAGCTCTAGTTCCGAATCGACCAGTGAGGACTCAAGCGATGAAGAAGCTAGAATATACGAAAAGGTTTTCGACGTCATGTTTCGGCCGCCGGAGAAGAAAGCGAAAGTTGCGAGTTTTGTCGACGACGTCGTTCTGCAGTACTCAGCGCTGCGTAAGCTCGGAGAATTGAAGCGAGATAAAGTGTTTGCGAAAATGTTTGGGCGACAATAAAAAAATCCACAAGAGACTTTTGCTGCTTTCATGGCATGCCAGTTCCAGCAGCATAGCTGCAGTGCTTCATTGATATAGGCACTTGTCCTGTGGAAAAAAAAAAAAAAAAACTAGCCTTGCTGATTTCATTCGTGTGTACAATCTGATCGCTTCTTTTGATATTCATTTCCACCCTCGTTACTTTCGTTTTTATTTTTCTATATCTATATGGCTGTGCAAGTACTGTGTATGAATGTATATACCGCATTACGTGTGAAACTCGCAAGTTTATATGGAAGTGAACAAACAAATGGTTAATAAAATCAGTTTATTTATTTTCTCTTTCACTCGTCGCAGTTATTCCAAGGAGACGGCTCAGCATTGCCATTTTCTCCTTGTGCTGTCTCGCCTTCTCTTCCCGGCTTTCTTCTTTCTGCTTTTTTCTTTCCTCGTGTCGTGCTGCTCTCTGTGCTTCCTTCTGCGCATGCAGCTCCTTCATTTCTTCAAGAAAAAATTTCATATCTTGCAGTCTTGATGTGGAAACACGCGGGGACCTGGTTTTTTGTCTTTCAGCGGTGTTTGTCTGCCCTGTCGATGAACTACTCTGAGTACTCTGCGAGCTTTGAGATTCTTCAAATTCCGGCGTCTCCTCCGCCTCCTCTGACGAACTATAACTACCTTTTTTGCTGGACACACTCCCAGTATCTCTTCTAGACACAACGCCGTAGCCATCTCGCAACTCCTCTGGTTCAACGCTGTCGTCTAGAGCAGCTATCTTGGCCAGCTCCTCGTCGTATGGCACATCGCTGGGCGAATTTCCCGACTTCTTATTTTGGGTAGTTGCAGACGTTTTGCGCCTAATTACAGTCTTAAAGCGACTGCAGCATTGTTCTCCGGTCCTCGTTATGCCCATTGTTTTATTGAGGTTTACCGCGATGCGGCCAAACATTTCCTTTTTATTTCTAAATTTCTTCATGGGTCCCACCTGGGGGAAATATTGCTCATAATAATCAAGCATCAATTTCGTTTCGCCCTCCGTCCATTCGCAAGCTGCACCTGAAAAAGTTAAAACCACAATTAGATACGTCATATGAAAATTAGCGGTAAATGGGCTTACTGCGGCGGCTGGTCCTCTGGCTTGGTCCCGTGGCTCCATGCTGCTGTAGATCGTCCACACTGCTTCCAGGATCTGAGACTGAAAATTGACATTGAAAATGGATGAGAATGAGGGCTTGGCTGTACAGCGCTGAGCCACCGCGGCAGGAGAGACGACACCGTGACGGCTGCAATCGCAAAACGGCTTCCGTGCCGAGAAACTGCGAATTCACCGCACTAACGCCACTCTTCTTTTTAATGTTAATAATTAAGCAGTTTAGTAGGAACCTGAAGAACGTGAACGAATTTGATCGAACGTGAACGACAAAGAATACAGCATCCTTTTTTTTAACAAACTCTATTTTTCACTGGGATATCAAGCAAGGTAACCGACTCATGAATATTCATTATTGCATCGGCTGTTTTTGCAGGCACCTGCAAATAAAATAACAAAATGGCTTGCGCAAGAGTATTGTTACCAGCGAATTACAGGGTACACATCCAAGGAAAGAAAATAAAACTTAAGTTATGGCGTTAGATCATGTTTCTAGCTGTTATTCAACAAACGACGTAAAAGGGGCTTAAATGTAACATAAGACGCATCCGTGCTACCGTTCCACAAACTTCACTCACACTGTGGCAAAAAGCAATGAGAAACATTGCGTCAGCCCGTGCACAGCAGGCCACGTGTACGGAACGTTTTTAACGATAGCCAATCCACTCACCTTCCGCGTCGGTACGTGCCCGGTTCACCATCGACAAGAGGAGGACACTTGCACGCGGTGTGACTTCCATCGGAACACAGGAAGCAAAAATTCAAAAAGGAAGCAAAAATTCAAAACGGAACTTCTTTTCACGTACACCTCGCGCGCGCGTTCATGCCGAACAGGTTGGGGAAAACAGCGCGAAACGCAAGGAATGCTGGGCGCTTCCGGAAGCGGATGTGCGCTAGCGCCCCCTACCATTTGCTCCGGAGGGAGCGCCTGTGTTCCATTGGCAGATTTCCTTCGGTTACCCTCCGCCGGAGTGGAGTGCTCCGGCGCAGAGTTCGTCGGCCACTCCGAATCTGCCATTGGAATTCACCATAGGTTTCAGTTCACTCTGGGCGCAACGATGACGAGCCAAGAAGGCAAGGATACGCTTTTATTCATAAACGAACTCTGGTTTTCGTTTCGGCAGCCTTTTTTGTTTCTGCCAGGTCTAGCTCTACGACATTTGCCGCTGCTTGGACGCACCGTCACCGACTGCTATGCCTGCGGGTCAGTCAGACAGATGAAAAAGCTATCTTGTCATATAATTTATGAGGTGTATAGAAGCATTACTTAAAAAATCGGGTGTTGGAGCGATGGCTAAATAGCAGCCTGGTAAATACTGCCCTGTGATCGTAGCTGCAACCGATATCGTCAGTAACGACGCAGCTAGCGTAATTAAAAATTAAGTGCTGAAAATCTTTGAAAACTGCGCGCTGTCAACGGAATTTCTTCGTCGAAACTCGAGGTTCATCTCAAGTAGTACGTAGTTGGAAGTTTTCGCTTTTTTGTCATCAAGATGGGGAAATGACCATATTGCCGACATATTACGGCTGCGCATCATCTCTATCGGTGTTCAAGGAACTAAGGTGGAGTAGTTGGTTACGAATATTATGTATGTATCTCGCTGTGTCCAGTTAATTTTGCGCCGTAAAACCACGTTCCATATTACCTCTATATGTGCATGCGTGTACTGAAATAGTTATTGTTGCTTGAGTCAATGTCAGAGAAAATAATATCTTGAGGAAAAATTCCACAAAGCTCATCGTCGCCTGAAAATAAGTGCCACTGACATACGTTCATTTTCTTTTTGTTCACTGATGGTTCAGTTTTGGAAGTGGCATCCATGCCTCTGATGCTTGTGCACAGCTGACTCAGCAAGGGACGCTGCAAGGCAGTAGTTACATGAGTTAACGCTTGAATTTAAGCAGCCAACGGCTGAACAGTCGACCATGGTTTTGCTAGGCGCCTGCAACCGGGTATTCTGTGAGTGCGACAAAGCCGGACTGCAAGCGCATCAACAGGCTTCAACGGCGAAGCGGTGCCGGCGGCTGCGCTGCCTCGAACCGGAAACAGCGAGCAGACGGCGCATCCCAGAATCCCTCGCTCTTTTACGGGTCACCTATTGACGCTGCCGAGGTTTCAGATGGCCTGGCAATAAATTCTGTTGACGGCCTCAGCGCTTTTCGCTTCGGCCGTCACTGATTACGACAGGCCGCCAATGGAAACTGAACCTGGCAACGTTCAACACGCGCACCCTCTCGAGTGAAACTAGCTTAGCAGGACTGTTTGAAGAATTATCAGGCATTGCCTGGGATATTATTAGCCTTAGTGAGGTTAGAAGAACTGGTGAGACTTACACAGTGCTGACTAACGGCCACGTCCTCTGCTACAGAGGTCTTCCAGATAAGAGAGAATCCGGGGTAGGATTTCTAGTCTATAACAACATAGCGGGCAACATTGATTAATACTACAGCATTAATGAGAAGGTTGCAGTCGTCTTAATAAAGCTGAATAGGAAGTACAAAATGAAGGTAGTACAAGCCTACGCCCCAACCTCTGGTCACGATGATGAAGAAATAGAACAGTTTTTTGAAGATGTTGAATTAGCAATGAGAAAGGTGCAAACTCAGTATACTGTAGTCATGTGCGACTTCAATGCAATGCAAAAGGGGGGAAAAAAGCAAGTTGGTGAGCAAGCAATTGGCAACTACGACATCGATTCTAGGAATGCAAGAGATGTTAGTAGAATTCGTGGAAAGGAATGGGCTCCGAATAATGAATACCTCCTTCAGGAAGCGCAGCAACAGGAAATGGACCTGGAAAAGCCCTAATGGAGAAACAAGGAATGAAATAGATTTCATATTTTCTGCCCATCTAAGCATAGTGCAGAATGTAGAAGTGTTAGGTAAGGTAAAGTGCAGAGACCATAGGTTAGTGAGGTCTAGGATTTCTCTCAATTTGAGGAGAGAAAGAGTGAAATTAGTAAAGAGGAAACAGGCCACCCTAGAGGCAGTAAGGGTAAAAGCAGACCAATTCAGGCTGGTGCTCGCAACCAAATATGCAGCTTTAGAAAATAAAGATAAATACAACATAGAGGTAATGAATGAAACCATAACTAGGTTGGTCTCAGAAGCAGCAATTGAAGTGGGAGGTAAGGCACCAAGGCAACCAGTAGGTAAGCTCTCCCAAGAAACAAAGGACCTAATAAAGAAACGACAAAACATGAAAGTGTCCAACTCAAGAGATCAGATGGAAATCGCTGAACTGTGAAAACTGATCAACAAGAAGAGAGTAAGGTATATTCGAAATTATAACGTGGGAAAGATTGAGGAAGCCGTAAAATATGGACGCAGCATTAAATCAGTAAGAAGAAAGCTTGGCATAGGACAAGGCAAGATGTATGCGCTGAAAGATAAGCATGGTAATACCATCAACAATTTCGATGACATAGTAAAAGCAGCGGAAAAATTCTATACTCACCTGTACAGTGCCCAAAACAGCTAAGCTATTTTCATTCGAAATAGTGATGAACCGGATACAGAGGCTACTTCTATAACTAACGATGAAGTTAGAAGGGCCTTGAAAGACATGATCAGGGGAAAAGCTGCTGGAGAAGATGGAATAACAGTAGATTTATTCAAAGATGGAGGAGATCTCATACTTGAAAAGCTTGCGGCCCTTTATACGCAATGCCTCACAACTTCAAGTGTACCAGAGAGCTGGAAGAACGCCAACATTATACTAATCCATAAGAAGAGAGACGTTAAAGAATTGAAGAATTATAGACCAATTAGCTTGCTTTCAGTATTGTATGAAATATTCACCAAGATAATTTCCAATAGAATCAGGGCAACACTTGACTTCAGCCAACCAAGAGAACAGGCTGGCTTCAGGAAGGGATATTCTACGATTGATCATATCCATGTCATCAATCAGGCAATCGAGAAGTTTGCGGAGTACAATAAACCTCTCCATATGGCTTTCATAGATTATGAAAAGGCATTTGATTCAGTAGAGATACCAGCAGTCATAGAGGCATTGCGTAATCAAGGAGTACAGGAGGCATACGTAAATATCTTAGCAAATGTCTACAAGGATTCCACAGCTACCTTGGTTCTCCACAAGAAAAGTAGAACGTTACCTATCAAGAAAGGGGTCAGACAAGGAGACACAATCTCTCCAATGCTATTCACTGCATGCCTAGAAGAAGTATTCAAGCTCTTAGGCTGGGAAGGCTTAGGAGTGAGGATCAACGGCGAATATCTCAGCAACCTTCGGTTTGCAGATGACATTGTCCTATTAAGCAACAATGGAGACGAATTACATCAAATGATTGAGGACCTTAATAAAAAAAATGTAAGAATTGGGTTGAAGATGAATATCCAGAAGACAAAGATAATGTTCGATAGCCTGGCAAGGAAACAAGAATTCAGGATCGCCAGCCAGCCTCTAGAGTCTGTAAAGGAGTACGTTATCTAGGTCAATTACAGGGGACCCTGATCATGAGAAAGAAATTTACAGAAGAATAAAATTGGGTTGGACTGCATACGGCGGGCTTTGCCAAATCCTGACTGGGAGCTTACCACTGTCGTTGAAAAGAAAAGTGTACAATCATTGCTCCAAGTTTCTGCCCCATATGTTAGCACCGGTAGAATTACCGGTGCTAACATATGGGGCAGAAACTTTGAGGTTAACAAAGAAGCTCGAGGACAAGTTAAGGACCGCACAAAGAGCAATGGAACGAAAAATCTTAGGTCGAACGGTAAGATATAGGAAGAGAGTGGTGTGGATCAGAGAACAAACGGGGATAGCCGATATTCTAGTTAACATTAAGCGGAAGAAATGGAGCTGGGCAGGCCATGTAATGCGTAGGATGGATAACCAATGCACCATTAGGGTTACAGAATAGATACCAAGAGAAGCGAAGCGCAGTCGAGGTCGGCAGAAAACCAGATGGGGCGATGAAGTTAAGAATTTGCAGGCGCAAGTTGGAATACTCTAGCGCAAGACAGGGGTAATTGGAGATCGCAGGGAGAGGCCTTCGTCCTGCTGTGGACATACAATATAGGCTGATGATGATGATTACGTGGAAATAAGAAAGGGAAACGTAGTAGTAGTAAAAACGAAAAAAAAGTTTTGTTTTACAGTACATTTACTTTGAAGAGTAGGCCCATGCCTTTGGATTGTGGCCTACCAAACCTTTAGTTCGCATTGGCAACTGCATTTGTTGTGCAACGGGCCAACGGCACTACTGCCCTTTTACTTTGTCTGTTCGAGCTATATTAATCAATACTATAATCTGTCCCTCAGACTGGGCTGAAATCAGAATTGCTGATAGATCATGAGGCTCCGTACAATGTACGTTAAATGAGTCTGCACTTTAACAGTCATTGAGGCGGGCAAAGAGTGAGACACTGTTTCTCTATTATTCAAGTTGTAACTCATTTGCTTTATCTGTCATGTATCAGCATAGAAATGTTTGCCTATAACATTTCATGTCTACATCGCTTCATGTCTATTTTGGTCATCACTGCCGATCATCCGGGAAAATTCACGTTCCAACGAAGCACGGAGAAGCAAAAATAAGAACCGACAACAAAAAGTTACTCAGCCCAACAAGGGAATGCGGCAGAATGAGTAAAACAGGTCTGGAAAATGTCAGCTATATGTTACTGCCATAACCAAACATGGTATACCATGGTTGGCTACCCACACAAGGTTAACCGTCGTTGCCTGGAAAATCAGAAAGGAAGAGACGAGAATATAGGAAAGATTGGAAGTGAGATAGAAACACGAAGATTGGAGAGGAGGATAGGAAAGGCAACTACCGATTTCCCCCGGGTAGGCCAGTTCGGGGCTGCCGTCTACGTAAAGCAGAGGCCAGAGGGGCGTGTTACCTCCGCCGAGGGACCATAAGGTTTCAAGCACTTAGCATCGGCTCAACCCCCCGGACCACCTTATCCCCAGTCACAGCGAAGCCGCGCACGGTACACGCGGAAAGGCCAAACCCCCATGCGCTCCGGTCTGTGGTGTCGCAAGACACCAGACGCCCCCGGAAGATGCGAAAGTTTGAAAAGAAAGCGTTGATGAGCTTCTTATTCAATGGCTTATGTGAAATGGCGGAAAATTGCGCCGGTTTATATGTTAGCACGCAGGTCTGAATGCAAATTATGAACGACGATGTTAAACTCCTTTTATATATCAGCTGAAACATGAGCTTGGTTCCATAAGGAAGACCACGATACGTAAAATATGGTGATGAAAGTAAGCACAAGATGTAGTAAACAAACAGAACACGTGCAAACCTTAACAATGGCAAGCACACTTGGGACTAAAGCGTATGTGAAGGAGTACGGTTCTGTGAAGTACGGTAACTGGGGGGGGGGGGGGGAGGTTGAAAAATAGGGCATGCTTCAAGAAATATTTTCAGCTATATCGGTAGAAGTTGACAAAGTTAATGGCCGAGGGGGATAATATAACAAAAGTGTTCAGAATACAATTAATTATGTTAATGTGCCAAGATTGATTCAACAAGGAATGGATGAAAAGCACCACAGGGGTTAGCAAAATTTAGGTTATTGCCGATGTTATCGAACAATTAGTGGAAAACATCAATGGTAAGAGCGTAAAAATACAACAGAGCAGCAATGCAAACGGATACTCAACTTGTCACACAATTTAACACAGCAAGGAAGCCGCGGGGAAAAGGCAATGATGATGATGATGTGTGGGGTTTTATGGCGCAACGGCCTGATATGGCCCGAGAGTGGCGCACACGTTGTCATGAGTTTTCAATAAATCGTTTATGAAATGGAGTAATGTAGTGTGAATGCTTCATGTAACACGACTGTAAAAGGTCTAAAATAAGTCGCTGTAACTTGCGTAAGAATAAGTAATAAAATAATGACAACGACTAGAGATGTGAGCTATGACAAGAAATCTTTTGTTATGAAGGGATAATGTAATAAGACGTGTAGGAGAAAGTAGCAACTGATGCATCAACAGCGTCCTTTGAACCCAAGGGCTGGGATGCATGTGCTCTGCGAAAATGCTAGCGCAGCATCAGCCTCCTGAGAGAGGATGCGCTGCGAGTGTAGGGGGCTGATGACCAGCAATATGCCGGCATCTTGAAGAAACTTTAAGTCTACCCTGTGGTCAAAAACGGTTCTATGCCAAAAACATTGCTGGATGGAAAGGAACGTGTTGTTTATATGCTAAGGGGAAGCATTTTAACGCGATAGCGTTAGGGGCCCCGTGTCGCAGAAAACCCGGCGTCGGCGTTAAACATCGGCGCCTGGTGACCACATTACCCCGAAGCACCCCCACCGGGTGGGCCCTCCGAGTGGCGCAAGGCGTTAGTGACCAAAAATTTCATTTCTCAAAGTAAAATCCGTCAGGAAAAATCGTAAAGCACGACTTAAACACAACGTACAGATGGTAATAGCGTCGGATTGTAATTTGAATATAAGAGAAAAAATCATGATAAGCAGCCAGGGGTCTTTGAATACCATCGAGTTCCACTCTTAATGGTGAAGCTTAAGCGTACTCCAAGTTTTTTTCTCCGAGGTTCTAATTCCTAGCACTCTATCAATAAATACATAAGGTGCAGTCAGCGTCTCGCCAGACATACTGCAGATAGGAGATTCATAATATGGAGGTAAATGCAGAGCACTATATTTTTGTAAGGCATGTTTTGCAGGAATGCCCAAGAATTAAGGAACAGACATTTATCAATTTTCGTAGTTTTTAAGATAATATTGGAGTTACCATGATATCAAATTGCAAAAGCGAAAGCGCTAGTGATATGTTTTAGAAATCACCGCATGATTTCATTCTGCTTTACGGCGCCTCACGTAGATACATTCGAATATACATTGACGGTCGAATAATGTATATGCGAATGGGTTGTATGAAACAAGCATTGTGGTGGTCGGCTTTTATAGATTATATGGAATTAAACTCTGGAAGGCTGTTCCAGTATAAGAATGCGCGCTTATAAAATTGGATGAGCCTTTATCACAATATACATGATCCATCTATCTGGCGTCATTCCGCTTCATTGCAGGTAAATAAGTTAATATTTTACGTAAACTCTCCATTAATATATTGTACGAGGTCTGATTGGTATTGTACTTACCTACAAAAGGACAACCTTCCTCTCTCATCTATATTATATGTTTGTGCAGGTAAGTACAAGTAATTCTTTCTTCTAAGTTAAATTCTAAGTTAACAATGCAAAGCTATGTTTGAAGACGTATTCGCTTTACGAATGCCTAAAATGTCCATAACAAATAGAATAGGCATAAGTTTAGACACCCCTTAAATTGAATATTCGCCTCACCAAATGTATACAGTGCCACAATGGCGGCAACCTACTCGCTTAACTCCCCGCTATGTCTTATTGGATGCAAACATAGTCTTGATTGCTCTTATTTTCGACATAGAATACTCAACCATGCATATTAGCTGCTGCTAACAAAACAGGGTTTTGTACGATGACCGCGTGTTTCCACTGTCGGGGAATGGTTAGGACGCGGCTACGCAATTAGTACTAATCACTACCTAGTACAAATTGTTCTATATTCTCGCATTACAGAATATGTAACGCTTAATTAAGAGATTTCGAATTTTAGACAGAAAGATTGCGTCTTAAAAATCCCTACACCCTAGCGCTGAAAGTAGATCGAACGAGAACTTCATGCAAATTGTGTGTGTTTGCACTACAACCGTACGTTGTAAGCGTACCGTTGGTTATCATGATAGCTACGTCTGCCTTCGCTGCTTCGGACGTTCAAATAATCCAACTAATCCAACTCGCATAACTACTGACCTTGACTGATAAATACGTATTGAAGCGAACAGCCATATATTTATAGAAATGACATGACCGAGGCAACATAACACATAGGACGGTGTCGTGCTGTCTCCTTTGGTCCTGTTCGTAGTTCAGGCCTTACGCACAATACATAAACCAACTATGCCAGAATAAATCGTTGTGGACTGCCTGATGAAAACCACATCGTCGCAAAGTTGTGGAAATGTTTCGCAATAAGCGAAGGTTGTTATATTTAGCGATGGGTGCCAGGGCTGCTTTTATTTAAATGACCGCTTTCTATAGACTATGAATGCCGAATGCAGCAAGAAGGCTTTTTTTTCTGAAAATATTTAAAGACTAGCCTACCTTTATCTGAACACCGGCTAAGGGCACGCCTACATCAGTAGCAGTTTGGGTCTCTCCTGTCTTCGGCTGACTGGTGATTAGGCCGCACGATTCCGTCATTCCGTATACATTCCGCAGGAGGTTGCGATCACCGAAAGATCCACGCGCTGCCTCCGCTGTGAAAGACGAGATCGCACTGCCACCCACGGCGATTCTTCGCATGCTGGGCATTCCCCGTCCAGTGCGTCTCATCTCACGCACGATTGCTGAAGCTGAGACGGGAAGAACACGCCGCCGTCGGCTGCGCAGGAATCAGAATAATGAGGAGAGAGGGGAATGGACAAAAGTGGTAGTGTTAGGCTGCAGTGCTATGTTAACAAATTACGTGGCCCAGCTGTCTTGGAAACGGAATATTACATAGCTGCTTATAGAATTACAATGGTTGGCCATGGGATCAAAAGAAATAATGCGAATGCCACGCACTGTGGGAATCGATGTAAGCGAAGCTTTGTGTGCTATTTGATTTCATCGACGATAATCAATGGTGACCGCTGACGGCGAATGTTTAATTTCTTTCTCAGCGTTTAGTGCGATACTAGAGTGGTGAACTGATGATAAATGTTACCTTGCGTTAACCAGTGCTGGTTGCGTAGCCACACAGCACCCGAAGCGAGACGGGTTTCCTTGAGGCGTTTGTTGAGCGTCATTATTCGTAACTACAGGCCGGATTTTAGGCGCTAAAAATGTGGGTTTAGATGTGTTAAACAGGTAGCTAAATCCTCGTTTTAGGCGCTATAGGGGCCGGAAATGGCACTATAAATTGTTCACAAACCGGGACTTGTACCGTATTGAATGTTTATTGCCAATTTTCATGGTGAGAACCTGAAGGAGCGCCCACTTTTTCAGGTAGCAAGCTTATTGTGCAAGCCATCGATTACCAGTGCTTTGTTGGGCACACTAGAAGCCACGTTTTTGTCAAACCCATATTTAGTACATCTGTTCTGACGCAATGAACAGGTAGGTACATTCGCTAGCAAACTTCCTGCTCACACTGACGCATATAAAGTGTAGCAAACTCGGAAAAACACAAAATAAGCCAGGAGCGCCGCTATATGTTTACTACCAGAATCTAAATTTTGTGCGTAAATGAAGTGAAGGCAACAAAGTTCTAGTTGAACCGAAGCGATAAGCACTGTACGTTGAGAAGTTTTCTCAGAACCTATCACAGTAAGAAGCTGTTTCTCATATATTGTGTATTCAAGATGAGCCTCGTCTCACTCGAGATAAACCTTTATAAGATGAGAGAAAAAAGCACAAAATTTTGATAGAGGCGAATGAGCGTTTCTGTATTTTTCTTAGTTTTTTTGAGGGACAACGTCCCTAGGATTCTTAAGTGTTTCTCATTTGAGAACCTCGGAAATTTCTTTGTGGCGGAAAAAAACGTCTGTTTCCTGTTTACAACAACTGAAATTTGCAGGAAGTTTTTCGACAGCTGCCGCAATTCACATGGTATTCACGAAACTCGTGCTGTGGTGCGGTAAGCTGTGTGAAGCCTCGTGAACAATTCTTCCCCAAGGGTTTTCTCTGTATTGTTATCACTTGATTCCTCGCTGCCTTTTTTGTTTTGTGTTATTATTGCACGTTAGAGCGCAACAATGCGTACCCTCTTTACATTAATTTATTTCAATAAAGTAGCAGTTTCACCCCGAAGCATCGATTCCGACAGCGAATTATTAGATAGCTACACGAAGTAGAGATAGTAGTTTTATCAGCGGTATAAACTTTCAGGGCATTCGCTGGCAAATAAATTAACAAAACACGGTGTCACGCGCGCACAAGCAAACGTGAACACATCTCACTCGAAGACCGCGGCCAGTTGCTGTCCAGACGCTGGCGTGAGAATGCGCGCAGCCGCAGCGAGCCATCGACCTTCGTGCTGCCTCTCGCTTCAGCGAGAACAAAGGGGCGAGACCACAGCGCACACGAAGCTATCAGCACTCTGCGAACTTTGTCCCCATCGCAGATCCCCTTCGAGATAGCGCGGCTGCGCTTGGCCGCGCCGTACGCAGGCGCCGCAGGAGTAGAACGCCCAGCCATAGAGAAAGAATTCAACAAGAGGGGACACTCGGTAAAAACTGGCAACAGGAAACCACGTCACCATACGTCACGCTATACTTTTGACACCGAACGTTAGCTGCCGCGAGCATCGAAAAAAAAGAAAGTGAACTTAAGTTAACAGGCATTCATTTATTTTTTTTAATTCTTTGCCGCGAAAACTAAAACGTTTTGCGTATAATGAACTTAAGCTTTGCGACTTTATTTTCCTTGCCTTACCTAGCCGCAGGTCAATGTCGCGCCAGATACATGCGTCATCCGCAAGACACTCCCCCGAAGCCAGCGAGGATGGCTGGAGCGCGCGTTTTGAGCGCTCGCGCGCGGCGACCGCGTCTGTCTCATTCTTTCTTTCTTTTTTAAATGTAACCTGGTTTATTGGGCTCTCGGCGTATTCTTGCGTTCCTTCTGCACTGTGACAAGACACCACTGCACTATTGGACTACGGCAAGGTGAGAAATCTTGTTTCACAGTCTACGACGCAATTAGGCTTACAGCACGGGACCGAGACTTAAGACGCAGTTAGCGAAAACAGCTCGGCCACCCTGGCGCAGTTAATTTGGGTAAATGAATCGTGCTGAGACATGTTTCCGACGCTTTCTAGGGAACTATTGTAACTTATTTCGGTTTTTGAGCCACACTGGCCGCACAGGGCGCCGTGTCGCAGTTAGCGAGAACTCAGCCGTGGTGTGTAGTCTAGTGCATCTTGCTAGGAGAAGTTTGTGCCGCTTTCTCTGACGCCAGACATTACTGAAAAGTAATTTCGTTACTTTCTGGGGTACTTTTGAGGCACGCTGGCCGCACAGCGCGCTGTGACGCAGTTAGCGATAAGCAGCTCGGCCGTGGTGATAAAGTTAGTTTGGCGTGTAATGAATCTTAGAGGGACAAGTCTGTGACGTTTTTTGTAGCTCCGCAACAACATATACTTTCTTTCGATACTCACGCCTGTTGAAAACGCGATGGGCGATTGCCAAGAGTGATAACATGGGGTGTGCTGCTGGCGGCGGCAGAACGCGCGAACGACGAACATATCAGAAACTTGTAATTCGAAAATTACGTCTTCTAAAGGACTGAAAAAAAGGCATTGCACCCACGCATTTGTCTTGAGTGCCTGTTGCGTCCGTCTCTGTGTATGTCGCGTACCGTCGCGTCGCCCGAGGCCAAGTTTTGGAAACGCGAAGTCGCTCGTGTATTTGTGCTGCCTAAGTGCAGGAAATAATGCCCGGAAATTGGGGAACGCTTGGAAATCAGATGTTTTCATATATGCTTGGGATGAGTCGGGTATTTTCTACGCCATGTATGTAAAAGCGAATTGCTTTTGTTTGTAATGCCGCCCATTCACCGCTTTCGCACGTTTCGCCTCGCAGTATTCCTATGTCTAAATACCAAATGACTCATGCTTGTAACATGCTGTTACGTGCTTGCAAATGTAACATGCTTGTAATTTACTTATTTTTCAGCTGGTACCGTCCGGTGGAGCTTCATACAGGAACTATATATACTGCCTTACCTGCTGGTGTCACAACGTTGGATGAGCGCACAAAAAGCGCGGAACGAGCTTTTATATAGAGCCAAATAAATATTTCCTCATTGCACAAAAGGTCTTGCGTCGACTTTGTGAAATTGCACGTGGCACAGATTCGATGGGACTTTACGAGATCGTTCGCAATCAATTTTACTAAATCATAAACCGATTCTGCACGAAGAGCAAAAAAAAAAGGGGGGGGGGGAAAGGGGGGGGGGGTGCGCAGTCGGCGTGCTAGCTTGCGTTCAAAATACGCGCGCCCAAAACCGAAACCGGAAGTGATGCAAGTGATCGACACCGACCGCTTGGCACGCTGCAGTCAATTCGGCCGCTGGGCCCTATGGGAGTGTCCCCTCTTCTTGAATTTCTTTCTCTATGGCCCAGCCGTGACTTGCGCGCGATGGAAGACGGCGCACTTCCTCCCCGCCTTTCTGCCGCCCGCGAGATCAAGCCACCATCGTCGGCTCACACTCGCACGCTTTCACTCGCACATACAGCACACGGCGCGCCGCCGCGATATTATCGCAGTTGACTTTACGCTGACGCCAGCGGTGGAAATGTGCCTGGAGTGCCCATATAATTGTTATCGGAATAAAAGGGTGGGGCGAAGGGCATAGCTTAGTGCTTTAGATCAACTGCACGAACATGAAAGAGCTCATGCGCTGAAAGATGGTATAGCGTAACTGTGCAGTCCATAACGCTTGTAGCAAACTTTTACCGCTCCCGCGTATAATACGCACAGTGTACCCTGCAGTTAGCACTCTTTCCAAGCTACAGCCAGCAGTAGGCGTATTTTAGCATGCTGTGCATTTTTCTCTGTAATCCCTGTGGTCAGTGTAATGTGGAGTGGCGTATCCGCTGGTGAATAAAAAAATTTGCCTGATTTTTTCTTTCTACCATTACTAACAAGTGTGAAGCAGATAGTGAGATACCCTCAAGATATCAGTAAGAGTTGCAACGTAAGCCCTTATTTGCTAGATCACATTGCCAGGTGCATTGTTATTAACAACAGTTTCTGCCCATGCAACAGTATCTGCCAAGAATGCGTTTTCAAAAGAAAATGAGCTCCCCAAATAAGTTCTTTCAGAAGCTAAGAGCACAAATCTGCAAATATGGGCACACAGGGCTGAAATAGGCATATATGGGCACAGAAGACGGAGATAGTCATTTAGAACCACTATAGAGTCAGTGCTGAACGACTGCCGAACCCACACGTATTTCGTGCTCATAACCGAAACCGACGCGGCCCTAACGCGCGGAACGAATAAGAATTTGCCTACAATCCGGTCTCCATGCATAACCTCTGAGCAGGTTACCATTGTCATTGCCCCACACGGCGTATCACATCGTGTCAGAAGCGTTAAACTTTAATTAAATAATGTATCTGTACGTGCCAAAACCGCAGTCGGATTATGAGGCACGCCGTAGTGGCGGACTCCGGATTAATTTTGACTCACTGGCATTCTTTAACGTGCACCTAAATCTAAGTACACGAGCGTTTTTGCATTTCGCCCTTGTCAAAATGCGGCTGCCGTGGTCGGGATTGAATCCGCGACCTCTAGCAACGTCATGGCCGCAAAGCTACCGCGGCGGGCACTGAAGTGTTGATTTGATGTACGGCCGGCTTCCGTATTGTCGCCTACACGCTACGGTACTTGAATGCGGCTTTGCGTCTGCACGCCCTGCGTCATTTGTCCGCTGGACAAATTTGCACGGAGTTTATTTTTCAGAAATAGCAGCAACGTTCCGTACCATACCATGAACCTAAATTTATCCTGTTAGTCCGGAACTGCTGTCGTGTGTAGTAAAACATTTCCTCGCCCTCTCACGTCCTCCCAGGTATAGAAAAATAATAAATTGTCTCTAAATAATCTAATAATCTATTATTATTAAATAATCTAATAATCTAAACGCCAGGAGGCGCTTGCACCGTCCATTTTAACCAGCAAGATAGTATCGGTGTCAGAATAAAACAGCAAGCGATTCACAGCGAGTCACTGAGCACAGTGTCGTCGCACCAAGGTCGCTAACCTGTTTGTACGACGGCGTTTAAGAAAAACTGAAACGGAAGCCAAGGTGTAGCACCTACGCATTCCAATGTCTTCTTTTTTCGTTGCCTCCTCAGCCTGGTCAAGTAGGCAAGGAAATTCAGGCGAGTAGGCGTCACCTCCGAATACATAGAGAACACGCGGCCGTCGCCACGAAGTACCGCATCGTTGCGTATAGGTTGCGAGTAGGCACGCTGTGCCAATTGTTTTTTCAGCTCCGCGTAAGCTCGCTGGGCTCTGCCCGAGGATTTGTGCTGCTAAGAAGAAGAATCATGGAGGATGTGGCAAAAAGCACGAGCCGCCCTACGTAAAATGCGCGGTTGGCGTTGTGTACGAAATTCCGCTATCATGTGGAAAGACGTACGTAGGGCAAACTGGCCAGTGCGTCAACGTTCGTGCAAGGGAATATGAGCTGTCGATTAAAAATAATGAGAATGCGCATTTGCCTGCGCACGTCCGGCTTTGCATGTGTGTACCAAATTTCCGAGGCATCAAAATTTTGGGCAAAAGCCGTGACAACCTACTCGCAAAACGACGCTCTGGTGCCTCGCGCCCAACTGGGCCACTCTATACCCATTAGGAGAGGGCACAGATTCACCTAAGTATATATGCGACAAGGCTCATGTCCACGGTCTTGCGAAGTGCGAGCAAGAACGGAAATCTCAGGAAGCTACACTGTAAAAAAAATTGCTTTGGTTTTACGGCAAATCTGCTGGTAATTTGTGACCGAACACTTTCCGTAAGTAAAGAACGGTCATTTCCGTAGAACAGACAACCGTAAAAATAGAGACCGTATTACAAAATACGAGTGCTTATGTATTCAGAAAACGGAAGACTCTGTATGCTGAATCGTATGGTTCTACCGTTAATGTACAGGTGCTTTCCGTATTCAGAAAACGGAAGGCGCTGTATATTGAATCTGTAGTATACGGTCCAACCGTTAAAATACAGGTGTTTTCGTATCCAGGAAACGAAAGGCTCCGTATGCTGAATTTGTACTATACGGTCCAACCGTTAAAATACAGGTGTTTCTGTATCCAGAAAACAAACGACTCTGTATGCTGAATCTCTACTATACGGTCCAACCGTTAACATACAGGTGTTTCCGTACTCAGAAATAAAAAGGCTCCGTATGCTAAATCTGTACTATACGGTCCAATCGTTAACATAGAGGTGTTTCATGCATTATGTTTTACAGAGCATATTGATTATTTAGAGAATGTACTATCGGGGACAGAAGTGCCCAAAATGTGCGAATGACAACCGAATTTTATTGGTGCATTTTCTGCTGGGATCAGCCACGCTAACATTTGCATTCGGAAAGTGGTCTGCAACGCAGATGATAGCGGCTGATAGTGCGAGATGCAATTTGGTCGACACTCGCACGTGCTGGGCACTTTTGTCCCCGATAGTACATATCCTTTAATGCAAATGTCATGAATGCAGCTCATTGCAGAAGCAGCAGGTCGCTATGGAGAAAACTGTCTGGCCAACACATTGAAATAGCTCAAAAGATCAAACACTTTGCTTTTTGTGATATGAATGAATTGCACGACATATATACAAATAAGTACAAAATTTTATTCGTCAAGTACTTTAGATCACAGAAGCAATTTTATTTTCTTCGACCACTCGTCTTGCACTGTTTCCTGGTGAAAGCTGTTCGCACATGCCTTGCAAGGATAAACTTGCTGCTGTTAGGAGAAACAAATAATATTGGTGAATTTCCATCCTAAAGGAAGTGGCAACAAAAGACAATCACAGAACACAACAAAGCGGTAACTGAAGTATTAAAAAACCATGAACGTGGTTCAACATTGTCAAAACAAGGGATGTTGCTGTAGCCAACATTTCGACAGATACGTGTCATCAGGGCAGCAACTGTTTTCCTTGGCAGCGGTTTTGGATGTGCATAGCTCACTCGCCCCTACCCTCATCTGGTGCATATAGTAGGTCAAGAAAAACTAAAGTGTTAAAATAAAGGTAGGAAGGGTGTGTTTCGCAGTGATTGTGATGGAGTGTGTAGGGGCACTGCTGTAAGTTGTTACAATGAGTAGGGATGACCTAAACAGAAAACGATGTGTAGACCTAGTAGACCTATTCTTCCCAGAAATCATCATAAGAATTAAAATAAACTGTTTGGACATTTGGCAAAAAAAGCAATGAAGAATTAGGCAAAATAAACTTTGTAACATGATGTGTCTGGTTAAGATCAGTGGAAATGGCAAATGAAGGTACGTTATCAATAAACATTTCATCAAGATCCGATAAATAAAAAAGATATTGGTCAAATATTAAATAAGTAAGGACACCAAATTTAACTGGGTATGACCATAAATAGTAAAGAACAGCCTGTGAAAAAAAAATGGGACGGGAAATGATAAAAGGTGCAAGATAGGGAAAAGTTTAGCACTGTTTACTGTATGTTCATGCCACTACTGACGACTTGAAGTTTCAGTCTTCCTGCTGAAGCTGTATTACTTGGATAAGGAAATGGATCACTTTGCAGACAAGTCTACGTTCAGATTCTGTTCAAATCATCACTGTAATTTTATGGAAGAAAATGGTATGGACAGTCCTACTAGATGGGCACTCATTCAGCAGTACCATCCACAGGTATTAGCTTAAAATTTATTGGTCTCACTGGACCTTAGCTCTTGGGAAATCATTAGCTGTTCTTTTTTATCACAGATGCCTTCAATTTATATCGGTTGGCAGGAGTGCTAGCAAACAACATTATACTTGTTGCTGCAGTCAAAAGTGATATTTGGTAACAATGAGTAAAAGAAGCAAACAGCATTCTACAATACTGATTCAAGTCAACCGAAAAATCTGGTAAAATGAATGTACCCTGGCCCCCAATCCACAATAATTGCACATCACATTGATGCTCATCGTGTCGATCATGCTATTAGAACACTAGGCATCAAGTGAGGAGAATAAGGAGATTAAAAAATTAAATTGTGGGATTTTACGTGCCAAAACCACGATCTGATTATGAGGCACGCCATAGTGGGGGATTCCGGAAATTTGGACCACCTGGGATTCTTTAACGTGCACCTAAATCTAAGTAGACGGGTGTTTTCGCATTTCGCCCCCATCGAAATAAGGGGATCAGAGGGCACATCCTTTTTTTTCGAACATTAAATGTGCTTTGCATTAATGTTGCCTTCCAACTCCGAAAGGAGCAGTTTGCGAGATGGTGACCGACACATAAGAAAACTCATGACATTCTGTGCAGCAGAACATCACGCGCAAATACACATTTTCCTGCAAAATGACATACTGTAGTGAAACCTTGTGCACATGTGCCAACCTTAGAATTTGAAAAAACACCACAGCGGAAGACACAAAGTGTTAACTTTGCTGAAAAATACTAAAATTATATGATTATTCATTCAAGATTCGCCGACTTTGCTCTCTACAGGTGCTGTAAACAGGCACCCTGCTTTTGCAGTTGTAGCAACAATGATTTGTAGAGCAGATGAGGAGAAATGGTTATAAAGTTTACGCAGGAGTATACGCCGCAAATGACAATCCACTTCACATTTTAATCTGGTGGAGGATGCGTACTCCAAAATAGAAGAAACTAGAGTACCCTAAAGATTTCTGTGGCCGATGCCTGTGCACTAGCAGGTACACATAACATGGCAGTTGCAATTATATTTCCACAAGCTATAGTTACTGCAACCTACTGCCAGTGTACTGGTCCACAGCTGTAATACATTTAAGGCAATTTAAAACTCTCTAATGAATTTATCTCATATGACAGAATTGGAATGCAATATCTTGCAAATAAGTGATGCTGTATGTGCCGTCCCATACAATGAAACACCTTTGAAAAACCTGAATAGCCACCTGGGACGTGACGAGACGTGAAGTGTATTCTGTGTAAACTAGTACAGCTGCATAGTGTAAAGCTCTGGAGAGTGCATTTAGTAACAGCTGTGAAGCTTTTTTCATTTTTTAAACTGCACACAGTAAAAACCTCCTTACAGTTTTGAAAAACTCTTTTTATTAAAAAAAATTCTGCGCGCAAACAAACAAGGACGAAGAACCATTTGCTTAGGAACCCAGAGATCTGCTCAATCCAATCAACAGGACACATCAACAGTGCATATAACAACACGTGATAAAAATGCCACGAATCAGCGCGACCCCGTCAACATGAAAACAGCACTGCCCATAAAACGAGCACTTAAGTTGAAACTATGTTAAAGATGACAGGAGCGGATTCTCTTTATCTAGCAATGAAACAGAAGGATGACTGATGCATTTTTACTTTAGTTTTGCAATCCAGTGCACTTCCACAATTTCCCTCGCGGTTTGATTTCGTTGCCTAAACAATGTGCCGATGCTTCTAAGACAAGGTGAGCACGCATGTTCTTGACAATGCTTGGCCAAATGCTTACTAGGGCCACCTTTCAGACTGGACAAGTGTTCCCTTAGTCTTGTGTTAATGCATCTTGCAGTCTGCCCTACGTACACATGACCACATGTCATAGAAGCCTGATACTCAACATTCTTCGCACAATCAAGAAATTGGTTCTTATGCGGATGTTTAATACTACATTCTTTCTTTGCATCACCCTTACTTTCGAACTTACTTTTTACTCTAGAACACACATTACCTCTTTTGTTTTTAGCCGAAAACACCACGTTTACTTCATAACTCCCAGCCACCTTTTTAAGTCTGTGTGAAAGGCCATGTACATATGGAATCACTGAAACCTTGAAAGCTAATTCTTTCTGCCTTAAATTTTTGTGCATAGTTCCTTATCCTGTTCAAGTTTTTTTCATTAGTCTAGCGCATGACACCAGCATCACAGCGAGCAGGTACCCAGCCTCTCTCAACTGATCAACTTGCTCAAGAAAGGCAATGTTTACAGTGCGGTAACACGACTTCAACAATGCTGAGTGGCAACATGAAATGACTGTGCCATTCTTTACAAGCCTGGAATTGCTTGAGGCATAGTTCATGTAGCTTGTTAACAAGAAACTGTAGCTTTTTATCTACCAGTACTTGCAAAGTAAAATTTAAGCCCTTGCCTAGAGTCAAAGGCTTCTACTATTATTGAAGGCTTGACTTTTACTTCGGAAGTACCGGTAGATAACAAGCTACAGTTCCTTTATAACAAGTTAGAAATTCTACCAGAACATGTGTGTTGGTCATTCACGCCCCGAGCTGGAAAACTGCTAATGAACTATGCCTCAAACCATTCCAGGCTTGTGAAGAATGGCATAGTCATATCATGTTGCCGGTCAGCATTGTTGAAGTCGTGTTACCGCACAGTAAACATTGCCTTTCTTGAGCAAGTTGATCGGTTGAGAGAGGCCGGGTAGGTGCCTGCTCGCTGTGATGCTGGCGTCATGTGCTAGACTTATGAAAAACTTAAACAGGATAAAGAACTACGCACAAGAAAACAAAGCCAGAAAGAATTAGCTTCCAAGGTTTTAGTGATTCCGTATGTGCATGGCCTTTCACACAGACTTAAAAAGGTGGCTGGGAGTTACGAAGTAAAAGTGGTGCTTTCGGCTAAAAACAAGAGTTAGTGTGTGTTCTAGGATAAAAAGCAAGTTCGAAAGTAAGGGTGATGCAAAGAAAGAATGCAGTATTAAAAATCCACGTGAGAGCCAATTTCTTCATTGTGCGAAGAAAGTTGTGTATCAGGTTCCTATGACATGAGGTCATGTGTACGTAGTGCAGACTGCAATATGCGTTAACACGAGACTAAGGGAACACTTGTCCAGTCTGAAAGCTGGCCCTAGTAAGCATTTGGCTATGCTTTGTCAAGAACATGCGTGCTCACCTTGACTTAGAAGCACCGGCATATTGTTTAGGCATCGAAATCAAATCGCGAGAGAAATTGTGGAAGCGCACTGGATTGCAAAACTAAAGGAAAAATGCATCAGTCATCCTTCTGTTTGATTGCTATATTCGCTCCTGTCTTTTCATCTTAAGTGCTTGTTTAATGCGCATTGCTGTTTTTATGTTGACCGGGTCGCGCTTATCCGTGGCATTTTATCACAAGTGTTGTTATATACGCTACTGATGTGTTGTGTTGACTGGATAGCACAGATGTGGGTTCTTAAGTAAATGGTTCTTCGAAAATAAAACCAGTTGTTAGAACGCGATCGTGCTTGTGTTGCTCCTTTTCTTCGTCCTTGTTTGTTTTTGCACAAAACATTTTTTTTAAAATGAATCTGTTCCACTTAGGCAGACTCGCAGTTTTGCTTCCTTTTTGTTAAAGGTAATGACACATATGGCTATCACATACATGTACAGTATGACCTTCATTCCCAAACAAAGTGAACAGCACTACCCTATGGGTCAGGTGGCTTGTTTCACACATTCTCCCAAACATTATTAGCGCGGGACGCTGAAGTTGGCAGGGAAACTGATTTATGGAGCAATATAATGTATTAAGGACTCAGCTCTTAATGTTTTCTCTGCTGTTTAAGCATCGTTGGGTCTTATAGTAAGAAAATACGGAATACAACATGCATAATTCACGACGCAACCCCTTTAGAAGTATTTAATAGTCCGAATTATTATGGATTGCATATTTAGATTAGAAGAAGGATTTCATTCCACTACAAGAATGGCATCATCCCAATAATTCTTGCATTTGGTGCTATATTTACTTTTATTTCAGTTGGAATGTAGATGCATCGACAGCGATATCGCTTGACATGTCTTTGATTGACTGTTTCTCCAACTTAAGCAAACTCATATTCTGAAATGACCTTGTAGATGATACCAAGAACTTGCTCAGCAGGAGTATGTCTAACATTCACGAGATCTGAGGCTCTTGAACGCACATCTAAGAAAGCCTGGGGTGCATGCTGCTCTGTCATTTAATCAGCAAGTTTCTGGAAATCATCTATAAGTTTTCTTGTGATGAATGTAAATTTGCTTGGACAGGAGAAACATGGAACTTGAACAGGTGAATTATGCAGCATAAGAATGATCTCAGCAAGAAGCAGGCATCAAGAAGCATTGTCGCTCAACACGCATAAACCGTCAATTAAAAGAATTATTGGGATGATTTAAAATTCTGGCAGTGTAATAAAATTTGTTTTCTAATCTATATCTAAACTCCTTGATTATTCAGCCTACTACCACTACCTTAGCCAGAAACATTCATAGTCATTATCCTACCTATGCCAAATTATTCCGACCAATATTCAAGCCTTCATAAGCAGTTTTTTTTTTCACTGCCAATTCTCTGAGGGAGAAGAGGTGTCCTATTTCTCTCTACCTATTTCTCGTTCACTGTTCACTCTCAAACTGCATTAAGCTTGAGCAGGTTCTATGCTTAAAGCTGTGATTCCCTTTCCCTCTGCCATCTTTGACCCACCTGGTTAGCTAAGTAGGTAGAAAAACTGCAGAAGGTTGTGGCGCTGAGTTGGACTTGTGCCCCAAGGAACCTTTGCACGGTGGCTCGAGGAGCAACTGCTTGTGGCATGGAGTGGCTCAAGCTGTGATGAGTTCACTTTGTAAAATCCTGCTGGTTACTGCTGGCCCGTCTTTGCCGGAACAGTAATGAACGTTGGCAGTCTACAGTCTCGGTTTCTTCCTTGAGCGCCATGGCCATGTAAAGAAACCTTGTCTCGACAGGCTGCATAAAAAAGGATAATTTTCTGAGCTAAGTCTTTTTTCCAAAACGAACCCATTTAAAGTTGTATTTGTAACTTTGCGACACTTTCCGGGTGATGCTAGCGGTACTTCATTGCACAATGCCACAATCATGACTGAGCTGTGGCCATTCTGAATACAGCTTGCAACACGTGACAAGACCATATATACAGATGCAACCAAAATAGTAAACATTTGTTGTAGCTTCTGCATATGGCACTATTCGAATGAGACAATTTTAGCACTCTTCTCAGCTCAGTAAAGTTATTTCTAGTTATTTTACTTTTCATGAGGAAATTGCCATGAGCTTCTCTTGAAAAGTTAGGAAACATTCTTGCTTCAGTTTATTCTTCAAATTCTTGCATCACGAATGGATATCAGGAACCCATTTACACCACAGGCAGAGCTCCATATGTTTAAAAACATTATAAATCAAAGACAATACCACAATTTTCATAATCGTGTCATGCTAGTATTATTGGTGGCTATGGCTGCTTCAAGCAATTATTTTTCATTAAGGCGGAAACAGTTATCTCAAATTGTTTGCAGCAAGGGTGTACAATCCACAAAATCAATCAAAAAGGTCACGTATTCACTATTCAAACATTTAGGATAGGTTACATACAACAGCTAATAAAGAATGCAAACTTGAAAATCTCAACTCAAGAAGGAACTAGTTTTTGAATATGGAGCAAAATGCCACCAGCTTATGTGGAGTACACCCTTACTATGTACTCCAAGCGAAGAATGTTGTTACAGCAATGCTTGAACACTATATGAATGTAATAATCAACAACCTTAAGCAGAATCTTAACACCACTAAACAAATCGTGCTTCGAAGATTCCTGATCCGAAATTCTCAACAAATTGTTCTGGTGTTGTACGTGTTAAGCTTGTTGTGCGTTCTGAAATGCAAGCCCACAACATCTACAATTTCTCTAAAGGCAATATCAGCTTTGTCAAGATAGGTATGACGTGCAGATAAAGTGGATAATGCATGACATCATGAACACTCAGATGTGGTTGCCATTGGGCTCACTCTTGTAGCCATGAAATTATAATGCAGACACATTTTACGTTGAAACCGGTTTTGTGGAGTACTGCATGCTTCCCAGGCTTCTCCAGTTGTGAGAGCCGTCTCCCCTACACAAATGAGTGATGAGGAATAAAAAAAAGAATTTCAACATGCAACAATATGTTGGTCATTTCCTAGTATGCAGCAGGCTTTTTGACTCCTAGCTTGCCTCACACAAATCTACCATGCACAGTATTTGCGTTGCCCAAGCATCAGCCACTTTACGATGCAATGTGTACAGAGCCCTTGCCCTTAGTTTTTCTGCTTTGGAAACAGTTACCATGTGTTCAGCTGGCATCGAGAAAGGGGACATAAAATACTATGTGCACCACTGATCTCTACTATGTTTTGCTGGATGCCGCTTCGCTGCCCACAGAGCCAGGGGTAGATGAAGCCAGCAGAAATGCAGTGTCGTGCAGCGGCTTGTCCCAAAAGTAGGGCATACGCTGCACTTACTAGTGTGTGCCGTTGCACAATATTGCTGCCATAAAAATTTTTCTTTGTGGTTTTCCACATCTAGGCGATGTCTCCACATGTCTGGTGAGAGCTGTTACAATGTTCTGAACCCATACGTGATAAGTTTTTCTTACAGAAAGCATTTTCTGATTGACAAGTGTTTTCAGCACGCGCCACTCATGTTAGCGATGCTGTCAGTGCTGTGATGGAAAATTCTGGACGTCTTCTCGAAATACTTCTCTGGACTGCTTCGGTAGCTTGCGGCACAAAGGGCAAGCATTATAGCAGAAGAAATGCCGCACTCCTGTGCAGGTGAAATGCCACAGCAAAGTCGTGAGGTACCAACTTCTGGGACAAGGTTGGCTTCAGTCGAAGGCGCTCAATGCGCTATCCAGCCCCCCATAGTAGAGCTCAGTGGTGTGCAACTTTTTATACTAGCTTTGCTATCTAGTCGGAACATTGGAAACAGTTCCCACCTTACTTTTCTCAACATGCAAACCGAAAGTCGCATCACTGTATTGATTCTATGGCTTTAGTTTTCTAAGCGAACTGCCTGCATATTCTAGCATGTTGTTAAAAAATATAGTTGGCACATTTTTACTGTTACAAGACAGGTTAGTTGGCTGACAGAAATGTGAAACATGTTACCAGCGCTCTGATAGGATGCAAAAAGCAGAATTGAAATTTACTTGGCACAGGGGCTACAGCAGGCAAGTATTGTTACTGTATGCTCTATTGTTGTTTCAAGTAAAAGTTAAGTGTTTATGCTGTATTTCTACTTATTCTGAACCATCAAACTGCACAATCAATGTTCCAAGTTTATACATTCTTGGCGTTTGATTGCCCATGTGATTTATTTCCTATGAACACAGGCAGTAATCCCTCTATAATAAGCAAAATGAGTTAGAAAAAGAAAAGCCGCGATAATAGTCCACAATTGCTGAGGGCAGAAGTAATGGCTGACAGCACTTAATTGAAGCTACATAAATATTCAGTTTTCTCACAGCTTGTTCAGCAAGTAATAAAGAGGTATGCTGTGCACCTTTCCATGACCAATGCAATCTGGTGAGAGACTGTGCACTGAGTCTGCTTGGTTGTGTTCGGCAATTTGATTTTACTATTTTGCTATACATAATTCCTTGGGTATTCGTAGCTTACTTTGCGATAAAATGGAACTTGGAGCAGTGGTCATCTATACATAAATATTTGCACATAAATAATGCAACCACAATTACAGCATGATGAGGGGGGGCAATATGAGACTCTCAGAAAACGAAAAAAAATATTACGATTATAATGTGACGTGATGCCACAGGAAAACAAAGCAATGCATAGAAGCAGATGGCGCTTCCATGCCACCAAGGTTATTTACTAAATAGGCAGCGCTTCAGAAGTGCCCACGACACAATTGAACAAGGCAAAGCTGCGTTTGCTCCACACGCAGTAGCGATCACAGCATTGTTGCCAAGTGGTTTAGATCGCCGCAGTTTAAGTTTCCAGAAAATGTACAGAAGAACAATCTGCTTTATAGTCTTAAAGAATATAACATGAAGTACATTACAAGGCCAGAAACATTCCTAGAAATGTTGCGTTATATTTGCTTAAATCGGCAAGCAGCATGGCTTGTTTTACATAGAATAAATTTTCATGATACCGCAGTGTGCAGGGTATTATAGACAAAGTGAAAAACATTCAGCCCATATACCACACTATGACGGCATGCAATAATTGTAATCTCATAATCTAAAAGGTGTAGCTGATTTTACAAAAGTTGACATTCTTCAATCTGAGCCCTGTAAATTTTAACACGCAGGGGCACCCCTTGGCTAAGCAATAGGGATGTAATGTGTATGCATACAAGCATTACCCCATGCATTTGTACCACATCGCCCAAAAGAAATCAATTTTCCCGTCCAAGTCTGCCTCATGCAAGACTGGAATTAAAGCATAAGTTTATACAGTCATCCAAACAATAACACTTCATTTTCACATATGAAATTCACACAAATAGATCTCTCTTGATGCCAGCCTCCTGGAATCCTGAACCTTGCTGCATGCTTTAGAGAAATTATAGTAGTAGCACTTTACTCAAAAGTTATTTAGGGCTGCAGGGCTGCAGTGTTGTAGAACACACCTACAAATGCCGCATTTCATGCGTAACAACTTGGTTGATTTGCTTGAACAACCTATCAAGAGCAAATTAAAATTTCTTCCTGTTTAGCATTTTTGCCTGCTAGACCACAATCGAATGTCATCAGTATAGTAACTCGGAGAAACAAATCTGGCTTATACGGGGCGTCCCAACACACAAAGGTTTGAAAATATGCAAATGCTACGTATCTGGACACAACCAAGGTAAAGTTTGCCATCACCTGGAGATACTCACTTTTTTTGCATTCTGCCTAATTGCATAATTAAGTGTAAATTATTTTATCAACTTCTCAAATATTATAATTACATGAAATACGTGCTACATGAAAGTTTTTCTGAGCGTGAAAGAAAGCCACGAATACACGCAAAGAGCCTCGAGCGGCCATTCATGCGGCAATTTTATGTGTATTCGCGAGCTTCTTTCCCGCTCGGAAGAACACTTTTATGTAGCACTTTTTGCACAACAGGATGCTGTATCGGGAGTTCATGGTGTTCTACAATTTCCTCATTTACACTTTTCATCTGATTAGAGTAATTGAGAGGTTGATTAATTAAGACTAATGATCTAATTTGGCAGAATAAAGAATATTCTCAGTATCTCCGAGCAATGGCAAACGTAATAATAACTTGCTTTTGTGCAGCCACGTGGCATCTTTATTTAAAAAAATATTCATACATCATAGTTGGGACACTCTGTATATTAACAGCTTCACATATTGCTACAGCTGTGTGTTGTAACATTCAAAGAGTGCTTGTCCACCAGCACTCCAATGTCACTAACAGTGATCACCTACACAGCTAAGTGGATTGCCATGATGCAGGTTGGTAGTAAAATGCTGAGAGAAACAAATCCACTTACTTTGAAGGCAACAATATTGCGGTAACTTGAGAGACATGGCCTCATGGCAGGCAGCAGATCTCTTCTCAGCTCCAGCAGGACACCAGCAACTAGTCTTTCAGTAAAAGAAAATATTGAATCAGTAATGTTATGTTACCTTGCTCTTGCTAAGCATCAGCACAATCATCTGATTTTCACGAATATCTACTTTCTGCTTCAGCAGTTCAACTGAAGGATTTATAAAATACAGTCTATATTGATTGCATTTGCTTCTCTGGCATGTACAATTTTTTTTGCAACTGATACATTTACAGCTAGCTACACGACACGAACGCTTGCATTGCCCAGACATCATTAGAAGCAAAACGTCTTGCTGCATCACAAGCAGTTGCACCAAGGAAAGGCACAGTAGGGGCCGTATTCTGAAACGTTCGCCTAGGCGAAATTTCTTTTTTCGCTTTCAGGCGTGCGCTGATTGGCTGTTTTAGCAAAATTGGATGAGCTGATTGGGTGGTTGAGCCCACGTCATTCAATTTTGTTCAACCAGCCAATCAGCGCGCACACCGATTTCGCCTAGGCGAACGTTTCAGAATACGGCCCCAGAGCTAACAATTGTTTTTTTTTGTAACTAGAATGAAAATGCATGCAAACAAGGAGGCAACTATCGCACGTATAGTGACAGTACAAGCGTCAATAGGAATTATGTGCGCAACTGAATGCACTCTTATTCTAAGTTTTTAACGCGCATGAGCAATAGGTTACACGCGCCACACAAAAAATTTCGATCGCGCTACCAAGGAGATCGATGTGAAATTATGTGATCATTTTTCCCATTCACGCGCCATTTTTGCCCTGTGACGCTGTTTACTGGCCTTTTGAAAAACAAATAGTTCTGTTCGCGACGCCAGCTTACCACACATCATCTAAACAGCTACACTATGCAAACCGAACAAATAGAATTACAACGGGCTTACCTCATACGTACGCGTACGCGCAGCGTGCGTACACTACTGTTGAACATCCGTTGAGGGCAGGCTATCCCGTATCCAAGCGCATACGTGCACCCGTACACAGGACTTCGATGCCGCAGCGTGCAGAGTTTTGTAGACGAAGGGACACATTCCGTTCAAACATCCCCGCGCTCTGACGGCACTTGACGAGCACAGAAGCGTACACCACACCGCGACAAATTCGGAACTTTGCCAGTCCTAACATGCCGAGAGTCATACAGCCGAGAGTCAAGCAGCCTAACCATCCATCGCGTCTGTTCTTCGCTCACGATGCGTCAATCTCTGTTCCATAGGGCCTTGCTCCACTCTTGAGTACAAATCAAGACATATTTACGGTAAACTAACAAACTGTACAACATAAAAAGATAAACCGGCTGGCTACACAATGCAGCTTCGTCAACCGCTCGTCTTGTTACATCCTCCGAGATCGGAAGCGCCGCGCGTGGTTCCACCTGGTGCTGGGAGCGCGGAGAACAAAACAAAATCGGATTCGTTTTCCCATTTATGCAGTAGTTGTTGGAAGAGTAAAATGATTGCTTGACAAATAATTGAACTCTGGAAGAGGAGATCGCTTTCTCTGCGACAGGGCATTGTATACATTGTATACAAAGAGATAGAGAAAGCAAGGAGAGAAAGGCAGAGAAGTCAACCAGACGAGAGTCCGGTGAGCGTTGCAATGCCGTGCTAGAGTGTAATGCGATGCGTCAATAAGCTCTAGTATAGTGTTAATTTGGACTGGCTGGTGCATGTAATGAACGGGCAAATAATGAGTTGTGCCATTACTTTTACCCACGGATAAAGCTCATGTAATAAATGGTGTTACATGTCGGGTTAAAGAAGAAATAAAGGTTGAATCATTATGCCAACTCGGGACAGGGTGTTTTTTTTCTTTTTCTTTCTTTCTTTCCTTTTGACAGTACACACAGTGCTATATCCCTCATCTTCGATCACCTTCCCGTAGTTTGCACACGTATTGGTGCGTGTTCGATGCCGCAGCGTGCAAAGTTTTGCAGCCGAGTGAAACACATTCCGCGCAAGTATACCCGCGCTATGACGGCAGATGACGAGCACATAAACATACACCACACAGCGACAAATTCGGAACTTTGCCCATTCAAACATGCCGAGAGTCAAGCAGCCTAACCATCCATCGTTTCTGTTCTTCACTCACAATGCGCCCATCTGTTATTGTACAGCAGAATTCCGTACAAGAAAGTGTGCGCTCGCCGGTCTTGTTTCAAGATGAAGCGCTAAATGATACATGATGATATACATTAATGACATAGCATTAAAGATTAATTCAACAGTTCGCCTTTTTGCCGATGATTGTGTGATTTACAGAGAGATATATGGCTAGCCCTAACGACATTATAACACTGCAATCTGACCTTAATAAACTAACGGAATGGTGCTGCAAATGGCAGATGCAAATTAACACAGAAAAGACCAATCACCTGAACTTCACTTCCGTTCCAAAGTCTCAAACTAATACTTATATTTTAAACAATAGCATAGTAAACTCGGTTACATCGGCTAAATACCTCGGTGTCTACATAAATTCTAGCTTAACATGGACTGACCATGTAAAATATATCACAACTAAAGCGCAAAAGAAACTTGGCTTTCTGAAGGGATGCTTGCATCTGGCCGACAGGGACACCAGGCTTCAAGCGTACACTTTCTTCGTGCGTCCCTCCCTGGAATATGCATCAGTCATTTGGCATCCCTACCAGATCGCCCTTACCAATCTACTCGAAGCCGTCCAGAATAAAACAGCGCGATTCATCGTGTCATCCTACTCCCGATTTCAAAGCGTTTCATCTTTGATGCAAACACTCAACATGCTGCCACTCGCACTGCGCAGAAAATTCGCCAGATTATGCTTTTTTCACACACTGTATCACAGCAACACATCATTTGCCCGGTCACACATTTTACCGTCACCTCATACATCACATCGCATCGATCATGCCTACAAAGTTAACCCTATCTTTGCCCGGACGGAAAAGTCCAACAATTCGCCGTTAACCTTATCAATAAAAGAATAGAATCAGTTACCCTCCAGAATTGCCACGATAACACACGGTCTTCCTTAATTTATTCAGCATTACTAACGCATTTACAATCCTAGCACTTTTAGTAACATTTTTCTCTCCCAGAGCACTTAGTCGCTTTCGCTATTTTGTTCTTGCTTCGTTGAGTGTGAATTTTGTAAGAATATTTACCTTGTTAATATGTTTCACGACTTGCTGTACCCCAAAGTGCTGTATTTACCACCTGCGATGCTCCTTCATTTGTGAAACTTGTGTTCTGCTTTATGTCCCCCCCCCCCCCCCCCTATGTAATGCCCCTGTGGGCCCTTAGGGTATCTAAATAAATAAATAAGAATGAATGCTTGCGATTACATCTTACCGCAAAAATTGACAACACTGTCAACAATTGAACAGTGCAGAATATGCGTAATGGGGGTGTGTCAATGAATGGCAGTTGACAGAGATGAGATATTTTGCAAATACTATGGGGCGATTGAAACCAAATACTGTACAGTTCAGTAAAACCCTTCCACTCCTGAGTTAATTCTTTCTCTCCGTCTAAAATTTCATCTATAGCCGCCGTACTTGGATTTATAGGCCGCCAGTTCTTTTCGCGGCCATTTCTTGTTAAATGTAAACGCAATCGTGGTCATTATACTGCGTTTCGGTACTGATTTAGAGTGCGCACAATTTTTGCATAGCGCACCAATGTAATTGCCAATGCACCAGCACCTGAACGGCGCAGGTTTGTTTACGTTGTCATGTATGGCCACCGCTCTTCGTTCACTAAAACTTATATATATATATATATATATATATATATATATATATATATATATATATATATATAGTGCTGACACCAAATAAACGTCAGTACAAACACAGGCGCCATTTGCATTGCAATAAAATATTCTTAGAGGAAACTTTGTGAGTACAAGCGTTCACGCAGACAGCGTGTATAGTTTTCCTTGCAAAAATACGGATTATCGCATAACAAAAATACGGAATTCTGTCTGTTTCGTACAGAACAGTGTAGTCACCGTATTATTACGGAAAAATGACCGTAAAGCTTAAAACGGGGAGCACTTTCCGTATTTTAACGGAAATTTTGCTGTATTTCCGAAAATGAGATACTTTCCGTATTCTTACTGCAATTTTTCCGTATTTATTACGGAAAAATGTCCGTAAAACTGAAAACGGGGAGCACTTTCCGTATTTTAACGGAAATTTTGCTGTATTTCTGAAAATGAGATATTTTCCGTATTCTTACTGCAATTTTTCCGTATAATGACGGAAATCCTCCGTATATTGACGGAAATTTTTTACAGTGTACGCCAGGTTTCTTGTTCAGCTTATCCATGTCTTGATCGGCCTATACAGCCTTCGATCATACACTACCTCCGGCGATAAGCATATCTTACAATCGTGGGTACAACGCTGGCGGCCCAGTTTTTGTCCGTATAACGCTATTGCAATAATAATACAATATATTCAAATAACGTTATATTAGGTTCCTTAACGACATTATTGTTCAAAAAATCATAGAACCTCCGAAAATATAGATATGAGGTGTTTTATTTTGCAAACATCTTACATTACGAAAAAAGAGTAAGCTAGAGGTGTTGTCTCGGACTCGAAAAATGTGATCGCCCTTATTCACCCATAAGGATGTTAAACGTTTAGGATGCACTACGAGGTAACTGCAGTACACTAGCCTTTGCTCGCTACTGCTACGTATTCTCTATAACGTAAAACGGCTGTACATGCTTCCTTATTTGCTATATTCTTTACATGTAGATTTCCGCGTTTCCGTCTTTTATTTCCACCCGAAAATTTCATATTTTTTCGTGAATACGTTTTTACGCATAAAGATTCACCGGCGCCTTTCGGTGGATAGTCTTACGTGTTAACGTTACTGTTGTAGTTCTTTTATTTCACTTTTTCGGCGTGGAGGGACATATCTGTCTCACTAATTGTGATGATGCTAGAACGTGTTGTGCGACGCAGATTCTGGTCTTCAACACAGAAATTGTAGTGCATAAACTGAATAACAATGGCACCTGTCCACACATTGCAATGACTGTGGTTACTCACCAATATTTTCAAACTGCTGCATGATAGGCTACCACGAACATAAATGTACGCCGGAAATTATAGAGCCGAGAACCATAATCAGCGAAGGGGCGAAATGCGTCACTCGATAGTGCTGTCAGACAAAGAAAGCTTTTTTAATCCCTCAGTGGGACATGAAGCATCACGTGGCTTTCGATTATATATATATATATATATATATATATATATATATATATATATATTGTAGCGAAGAGTTAGAACTCTGAAGTGGTTCGTCCGCTCCAGCGCCTTCTAGTGTGTCGTTTTCTTCGGGTCTCGAGCGCCGCTCGTGCTGAGAGTCCGTGTTGCGCTTTTTGGACTGTCGCGCTTGTGCTGCTTTAAGTGCCGTCTAATAAACACCCTTATAATTTGGTGGAGAGTACTGTACCCTCAAAACCGGTCCGAAACCCCTTCGATACCCTTGGAGTTTCGATCGCGTGCTTTACCATCTGTAATGCCGCAAGACACCTCCCAGCAAACGCCTCCCCCCGCACCCCCCGCCTGTCCCGGTGTCCCTCGTCAACGCGACCCACCTATTTTCACTGGCGCGGATGGCATCGACGTGGAGGACTGGCTCGCTATCTACGAGCGCGTCATTGTACCCAACAAATGGGACGAGGCAGCCAAATTGAGCAACCTTGTCTTTTACCTGGCGGGCTTAGCAAGTCTGTGGTGCAACAACCACGAATCCGATTTCCCGACCTGGTCCGCTTTGGAGACTGCCATTATCGACGTGTTTGGCCGCCCTGCTGTTCGTAAGCTGCAAGCAGAATGGCGTTTGCGCGAACGCGCTCAGCAGGCCGGGGAATCTTTCACCAGTTACATAGAGGACATTCTAGACTCGTGCAAGAAAACAAACGCGACCATGTCCGAGTTGGATAAGATCAAACATGTCATGAAGGGCATCGACGACGACGCCTTCACCATGCTCCTCGCCAAAAATCCTCGCACGGTGGCAGAGCTAATAACTCTGTGCCAGAGTTATGAGGAGCTACGCCGGCAGGGGTCGTTGACCCGTCGGCCGCCAGCACGGGACGCAGATCTCGCTGGATTGTCAACCGTTTCTGACCACGCCACCTTGATGGCAGAAATGAAGACATTTCTGCGCGAAGAAATTGCACGCCAGCTCTCTCTGCTGCCCTTTGCTCACCCGCAGCATGTGGAACAGCCATCAACCCCACTCCCGCCTCC
Source organism: Dermacentor silvarum (assembly GCF_013339745.2). Classification (NCBI taxonomy): domain Eukaryota; kingdom Metazoa; phylum Arthropoda; class Arachnida; order Ixodida; family Ixodidae; genus Dermacentor; species Dermacentor silvarum. Next base: position 167,359,470 of record NC_051157.2, read on the forward strand.
CCTCCGCCGAGTGATTGAGCAGGAAATCGCCGAAGTCATGCCCGAATATCACCAGCGCCCTCCGGCACCAGCGTCACTTAGCTACGCTCAAGTTGTCGCCAGGCCAGCCCAACCAATCACTGCGGCTGCTCCGTTTAGTTACGCCGAAGCCGTCGCTGGACCTCGGTCGTTCGAAGCGCTTGTGCCGCCTACGTACGCCGATGTCACTAGGCTCCGTCTGCAGCCCACCATGCAGCCATACCAGCAGCCGCTACGTCTATCGCGTCATGAACCATGGGTGGGACCCTCTCCGGCAAACCGTTGGCGCATTTCCGACAACCGTCCCATATGCTTTGCGTGTGGTTACGCCGGCCATGTTGCACGTTTTTGCAATAGCGTGCAGTCGCCTCGAGTCGCATCACCACTCACGAGCCAGCTCAGCCGCCCTAATTACGAACCACCGCGGCCTGTGTCACCGACGTTCCGCCCAGCTCATTCTACCCACCGTTCGCCGTCTCCACGACGTCGCTCATTGTCGCCGATGCGGCCACGTCAGGTCGCACGAGATCGGGAAAACTAGTCGTCGCAGCCCACGAGGCAAGGGCTGCGACGCTATCGAACTGTGAAAGCGCTCAGGAGAGACCATCGAACATAATAGACGTGTTTGTAGACGGTGTTCGCGCATCTGCCCTTATTGACACTGGAGCCGCCGTATCCGTTATGGACGCCAAACTTAGCCGTTTCCTACGAAAAGTGACGACGCAACTTTCGGGGCTATCCCTTCGTACGGCTAGCGCCCAAAATATTCACCCAACAGCAGTATGCACAGCTCGCGTCGTCATTCGGGACGACATGTATGCCGTCGAATTCATCATCATTCCTGCATGCTCGCACGACATCCTCCTGGGATGGGATTTTCTCTCCCGCCACAACGCCGTCATTCATTGCACACCCGCCGAAATAGAACTCTCGCTATTCTCAGAGATGACGCCGGCAGACAGGCCATCGCTTTCGCACAAGATATTCGTCACAGATGATACCCAAGTGCCTCCGAACGCGTCAGCGGCTGTGTCAGTGTACTGCGACGGTCTCCGCGACGCAATTGCACTCCTTTCGCCATCTGACCGCATTCGCAGTAAGAAAGGATTGTTGGTGCCGTTTGCGACAGTGCATCACTCACGGTGACAGCGCTATTTTTGTTAGCAATCCATCCCCATATACTGTCACATTGCTGCGAGGGGAATGTCTCGGCAGAGTGCAACCCCTCGAAGACGCACAAGTTGTCGACGCACCCGATGACACACACTGGCCCAGCTCCTGTACACTCAGTGTTGTTTCGAAGTTCGGATTCATCGCCCGAAGATGTATTTGGCTCCTCCATCGATGAAAACCTTACGCCGGTCCAGCGTTCACAGCTTCTGTGCCTGTTGGAAAAATTTCGCCCATCTTTCGATGTCGCGCAGACCTCCCTGGGCCGCACGTCCACTGTCACGCATGGCATCGACACTGGCTCCCAACCGCCAATGCGGCAACGTCCATATCGCGTCTCTCCTGCAGAGCGTCGTGTAATTAACGAGCAAGTCGACGACATGCTTCGACGGGATGTTATTCGACCATCAAACAGTCCCTGGGCGTTTCCGGTCGTTCTTGTTGCGAAGACGGACGGTTCCGCACGGTTCTGTGTGGACTACTGACGGCTCAACAAGATAACCCGCAAGGACGTCTATCCGCTGCCACGAATAGACGACGCGATTGACAGCCTCCAAGGAGCTGAATTCTTTTCATCGCTCGATTTGCGCTCAGGGTACTAACAAGTCCCTCTCGCTGAGGACGCTCGACCGAAGACAGCCTTCGTCACGCCCGATGGCTTGTACGAATTCAACGTCATGCCGTTCGGACTGTGTAATGCGCCCGCGACCTTCGAGCGCATGGTGGATACCGTCTTGCGCAACCTGAAATGGCACACGTGCTTGTGCTACCTCGACGACGTCGTCTTTTTCGCTCCGGACTCCTCCACGCATCTTCAACGCCTCCGGCAAGTTATGACGCGTTTGAGCAACGCCGTCCTACAGTTGAACCTAAAGAAGTGCCGATTTGCAGCACGGCAGCTGACAATACTGGGCTACGTCGTGTCCAAGGATGGCATTCTCCCAGATCCAGCCAAGCTTCGGGCCGTAGCCGAGTTCCCCAGACCTACGTCCGTCAAAGAACTGCGCAGTTTCGTAGGTCTATGTTCCTACTTTCGACGTTTCATTCGAAACTTCGCCACTATTATATCGCCACTGACGAAGCTCCTTGGCAGTAAGGGGCCCCTCGACTCGTGGTCGTCAGTGTGCGAGGACGCGTTCGCAAAGCTCCGTCGTTTGTTGACGTCTCCGCCCATACTACACCACTACGACCCTACGGCCCCTACAGAGATACACACGGACGCCAGCGGTGTTGGCCTTGGCGCTGCCTTGCACAGCGCAAGTCAGGGTTTCCTGAATATGTCGTGGCGTACGCAAGTCATACGCTTACTAAAGCCAAGGCCAACTACACCGTCTCCGAAAAAGAATGCACGGCGATCATCTGGGCCCTTACGAAGTTTCGCCCTTATTTGTATGGCCGCCCGTTCGATGTCGTTACTGACCACCATGCACTCTGCTGGCTGTCGTCATTCATGGATCCCTCAGGCCGTCTCGCCCGTTGGGCACTTCGTCTGCAAGACTACGACATCCGCGTGCTATACCGCAACGAACGCCAACATGCCGACGCCGACGCCCTCTCGCGCTCCCCCTTACCCAATGACAACGCCCTCTGCTCCGGAACTCAACTGGCCGTTTCTTCCATCGACCTTCACACCATCGCTACAGAACAGCGCAAGGACCAATGGATTGTCGCGCTGATAGACTTGCTCACTGATCCGTCGGCCACACCACCCACTCGCACATTGCGTCGTCAAGCCCACCATTTCGCCATTCGCGACGAGCTACTTCACCGACGCAATTACAGCGCCGACAGCCGCCAGTGGTTACTGGTAGTACCCCGCAGTCTCCGTTCTCAAATATGTGAATTGTTCCACTGTGATCCGCAGTGTGCACACTCTGGGGCATACAAAACTTACCACCGAATTCGACAACGGTACTTTTGGAGGGGAATGTACCGGTACGTGCAGAAATGTGTTCGCTCCTGCCTCGATTGTCAGCGCCGGAAGTCTTCGCCGAACCTCTCGCCAGCAGGTCTACAACCTTTACCTTGTCCTAACCGGCCGTTTGGGCGCATTGACATCGATTTATACGGACCTCTTCCTCTGACGTCGGCTGGTAACCGCTGGGCCATCGTCGCTGTTGACCATCTCACGCAATACGCCGAAACAGCCGCCCTTCCAGCGGCTACAGCACGAGATGTTGCCTCTTTCCTGCTCCACCGATTCATACTACGACACGGTCCACCCCAGGAGCTATTCAGTGACCGAGGCCGTGTCTTCTTGTCGGAAGCCGTCGAAGCCATTCTCAAAGAGTGTCACGTCGTTCACCGCAAAACTACTTCTTACCACCCACAGACAAACGGTCTCACAGAGCGATTTAACCGCACACTAGGCGACATGCTCTCAATGTACGTACATCGCCGCCGACCACACAAATTGGGATGCCATTCTGCCCTTCGTCACCTACGCCTACAATACCGCCCCTCAGAGTACTACTGGCTTCTCACCGTTCTTATTGTACGGCCGCCACCCGTCGCACACGATCGACACGATCCTTCCATACAGGCCAGACACGTCTGAGTATACGCCTATATCTGCCACAGCCAGACATGCTGAAGAGTGTCGCGACCTTGCCCGGATCTTTACTGCAAACGAACAAGAGCGGCAGAAGAGCATCCGCGGTGACAGCACCACTTCTGCGCCCACGTTTTCCCCTGGGGCACTCGTCTGGCGCATAGTCCCTACCACCGCAACTGGACTCTCTTCGAAACTCCTGCCCAAATACGAAGGCCCCTACCGTGTCGTCGAACGCACTTCTCCAGTAAATTACCTTATCGAACCTGTTGAACCATCTTCGGACATGCGCCGTCGAGGGCGCGACGTCGTCAATGTGGAGCGCCTCAAGATATACCATGACCCACTCATGGTGACAACCTGTAAGTCACCGGGCGGCTCCCTTTTCACACCCGGGGTAATTGTAGCGAAGCGTTGGCACTCTGAAGCGGGTCGTCCGCTCCAGCGCCTTCTAGTGGGTCGTTTTCTTCGGCTCTCGAGCGCCGCTCGTGCGGAGAGTCCGTGCTGCGCTTTTTGGACTGTCGCTCTTGTGCTGCTTTAAGTGCCATCTAATAAACACCCTTATAATATATATATATATATATATATATATATATATATATATTGTGAGCGCTAACTGTGTAGTTCATCATCGTCTTCATGTGTATATACCCATCCTCATAATCATCATCATTTTGTCGGGTTGGTGTTCGTGGGCTGTCTCGCGCTGTGTGACAATAGAAGAGTTCTTCCTTCGTCCTGGGCGTCGTCTCACAAGTGGTGGAGCGTGCGTTGATATCCTCATCCTCTTGTTCTACCGGTCACCCCTGGAGCTCCGCTCTGGTCGACGGTTGTGCTCGCCAACACCAGTCATGGCACAAAGCACCGCATCCACTGCTGCTACCACCTCGGCTCCGCCACCTGGGCCTATTTGGTGCGTCACCGCACCGCAACGCGACCCTCAGGTTTTTTCTGGCCTTCGCGGCGTAGACGTGGAAGACTGGCTTGAACAGTACGACAGGGTGAGCGCATGCAACCATTGGGACGGGTCAAACAAGCTCCGCAACGTTGCATTCTACCTAAGGCAGGTCGCCCAAACTTGGTTTTTAAACCATGAGCGCGACTTCCCTGATTGGCCAGCATTTACTGCGCAGCTGCGACACATATTTGGCACATCTGCTGGGCGCTCCGAAGTAGTGAAACAGAAGCTCGCTACCCGCACCCAGGGAGCCAACGAATCTTATGCCTCTTACATTGAAGACGTTCTGGCTCTCTGCCGTCGCGCTCAGAGTGACATGCCCGAAGAGGAACGTATCCGCCATATCCTGAAGGGCATCAACTCCATTGCCTCAGTTACTGACATCATCACGACATGCCAACGCCTTGCCACGATCTGCGCCTTTCGTCTTGCACGTGCCTCCTGCGAAGCTCACCTTATTGACAACGACGAGTTGCGAGCGCTCATCCGCATCATTGTGTGAGATGAGCTTCACGGCCATGGTCCAGCCAACACTGCCATTGCGTCTCTGCGCGCTCCTCCTCCCAATTTGCGCGAGATCATCAAAGAAGAACTGGCATCCATGCAGTGTCACAAATGCCCGGTCCCCTGCGCCTGTTTGTGCACCCCTTTACGCCGAGATTGCTTCGCGGCCTGCGGTCTCAGTTCCATCTGCACCTGCCACCGTTGTCTGCGACTACCTGGCCTCGATAGCAGCGAAGGCCCCCGTGCAACCATAGGATTCTACCTGGCGCCCTTCCCGCCCAGTATGTTTCTACTGTGGCGGTCATAACCCTCGTTTCTGCCGCCGGCGCCAGCATGATGAACGACGTGGCTATTCCGCCTATGAGAGAGACTATGTGCCCAGATCGGACGCCTACGTTCCAGGACCCTATATATCCTCGTCACGTCGCTCGCCCTCACCTTCGTTGTCCCAAAACATGTCCCGGTCTTCTCGCTCACCCCGTCGTCGTTCCCCGTCTCCGTTCCGCCGCACTTCATCGCCCCTGCGTCCTGCCTCCACTTCCTTCGACAACCATCCGGAAAACTAGACGCTGCAGTTTTTGGCGGAGAAACTGCTTGTTTGCGAACTGTCCCAATTCCTCCTGCTCGCCCGACTAATTTACTCGCTGTTTGTGTGGAAGGTGTTTCTGTCGACGCTCTTATTGACACTGGCGCCGCCATTTCTGTTATTCATCGCGCACTATGCTTCCGTCTACGAAAAGTGCAAACTCCTATGTTGGTCCGGTCTTATGTGGCGCCAATGACAGTCCGATTTACCCTACCAGACAGTGTACTGCTCGTGTCCTCATCGACGGAATTCGCCATCATATACAGTTTGCTGTGCTTCCGTCGTGCGCTCATCCGATCATCTTAGGCTGGGATATCTTGTCAGCTACATCTGCTGTCATTTCGTGCGGACAGCCACTTATACATATTACGGACAACGAGCTCTGTGACGCTGCCGATTCCTCGCCGCCCCTCCTTGTCACAGCGGCAGATTTTGTTCTGCCACCCAGCCAAGCCCGCATTCTCACCATTAGATCTAGCGAAAATATCGACGGTGACGCAGTGGTTTCCCCTTCTCAGCGCTGCATTTTTCTGGGAATCGTCATCGCTTCATGTCTAGTGCGTTTCTCACGCGGCTGCGCCAGTCTGACCGCCTACAACACGCCGTCAGAGCCACTTCTGCTGCCGGAGGGGTCCACTGTTGCCATGCTTATCGACGCAGCACCAGTATGTGTCGTCACTGCTTCGCCTGTTTCCTCCTTCGCCGAGTGTACGCCCACGGACGATTCACCCAGTGCTCTCAGGGCCACTGTGAGTTCAGATCTGAGCCCAACTCAGACTGATGCCTTGCTGACCATCTTAAGGAAACACCAACCTTGCTTTGACGTGTGTTCGGATGGCTTGAGTAAAACGACCGTGGCCACTCATCACATCGAAACCGACGGATCCCGCATCATTCGTCGCCGCCCTTACTGTGTATCGTCTGCTGAACGGAAAGTTATAGAAGACCAAGTCAACGACATGCTCGCACGGAACGTTATAAGGCCTTCAGCAAAGCCCTTGGATGTACCCTGTTGTCCTAGTTAAAAAAAGGACGGTTCAGTACGCTTTTGCGTCGATTATAGGGCACTAAACAAAATTACCGGTAAGGATGTATTGACGATGCTTTGGATACCTTACAAGGTGCCGAACACTTTTCGAGCCTCGACTTGCGTTCTGGATATTGAGAGATCCCGATGCATGAGCCCGAGAAAGAGAAGACGGCGTTTGCAACACCTGATGGCCTTTTCGAATTCAACGTAATGCCTTTTGGTCTGTGCAATGCGCCAGCCACATTTGAACGAATGATCGACACCGTACCACGCGGCCTCAAATGGAAAACCTGCCTATGTTACCTGGACGACATTGTCATCTTTTCGTCCAGCTTCCCCCAGCACCTAGAACGTTTAGACGACGTTCTCACGTGTCTAGCCAAGGCCGGTCTCCGGCTCAATACTAAGAAGTGTCGATTTGCGAGCCACAGCATCAATGTATTAGGCCACGTGGTCAGCAAGCACGGCATTGAGCCAGGCCGCGACAAGGTCGCTGCTGTACAGCATTTCCCAACACCAACCACACCTAAAGACCTTCGCAGCTTTCTCGGATTAGCGTCGTACTTCCGCCGCTTTGTCCGTGTCTTCGCGACTATCGCAGCTCCTCTGCATAAACTCCTGACCACGACCACACCCTTTACCTGGACGGATGAATGCGAATCCGCCTTTCAGACCCTCAAGCGATGTCTCACATCAGGACCAGTGCTTCGTCACTTTGATCCCACAGCCTCTACTATCCTCCACACTGACGCAAGTGGGCATGGAATAGGCGCTGTCGTGCTGCAGCGGAATCACGCGTCTGAAGAGCAAGTCGTGGCCTACGCGAGTCGTACTCTTTCTCCTGCTGAGCGAAACTATACCATCACCGAACAGGAATGTCTCGCCATCGTATGGTCCATACAAAGGTTTCGCCCCTATTTATTTATATGGCCGCCAATTCACAATTGTGACTGACCACCATGCTCTGTGTTGGTTGTCCTCCCTGAATCTGTCCGGACCCCTCGGCCGTTGGGTTCTGCGTTTGCAAGAGTACGACTACACTGTCACATATAGGTCTGGCAGGCAACATCAAGATGCTGACGCTTTATCTCGTTGCCCGCTGTCACCAAATGCCCCTGTCTCACCTTCCCTCCGTTTGGCACCGCCCAGCCAACCGACCACAACCATGGCCCCGGTACGTTTCGTGACCTGGGTCGACATTCTGTCCGCAGAAGACCTCGCCTCCCTCCAACGTGCAGATACGTGCTGCCGCACAATTATCGACCGCCTCACTGGCTTATCCCGTCCTCCCAACAGCCGCTTAAGACAACTGGCACGGTTTAAACTTCATGATGGCTCATTATTGCGGCAAGTTTACCACCCTACCGGTCACCGATGGGTTCCAGTCGTCCCTCGCTCACTTCGACTGCAAATTTTACAAGCTTTTCACGACGACGCAACGGCTGGCCACTTAGGATTTCATAAGACCTACGCCCGCATTAAGACTCGCTGTTTATGGCCTGGCCTGTCTACTAGTGTTGCCAAGTACGTAAGTTCGTGTACGTCATACCAACATCGAAAACGTTCAACCTCTCTTCCCGCCGGCCCTTTACAACCATTGCCGTGCCCGTCCGTTCCTTTTGAATTCGTGGGCATCGACTTATACGGACCCCTTCCGCTTACAACCGCGGGTCACCGCTGGATTGTCACCGCCGTGGACCATCTCACTCGCTACGCTGAGACGGCAGCTCTTCCTTCTGGTGGGGCCTCTGAGGTCGCCGAGTTTGTCCTGCAAGCCATTATCTTACGCCACGGTGCGCCTCGTGTTCTTCTAAGTGACCGTGTTCTTCTAAGTGACCATGTTCTTGCTGAAGTCCTGCAAGCCTCAAACACCATTCATAAGGCCACCTCTGCATGCCACCCCCAGACCAATGGTTTTACCGAGCGTTTCCATCGAACTTTGTCCGACATGATCTCCATGTATATGAAACCCGACCACACAAACTGGTACACTATACTTCCTTTCGTCACGTTTGCATATAATACGGCCGTTCAACGCACAACAAACTAGAGCCCCTTTTTCCTCGTGTACGGCCGTGCACCGTCTTTTGTTTTGGACACCACCTTTCTCTCTACGCCTTCTGTTCCATCCACATCTCTACCAGAGCAGTTCGCCGCCCGCGTCGCCCACTGCCGCGAAATTGCGCGAGCCCACACCACGACCATTCAAGACAAGAGTCCGTTGTGATGCGACCCGTCGTGTCATTTCGTTCCGACCAGGCGACGAAGTGCTCCTGTGGACACCTGCTCGAGTGCCAGGGCTCTGTGAAACCTTTATTCACAGGTATCGCGGCCCATATACCGTGCTTGAAAGAACATCTGCCGTGAACTATCGCGTAGCTCCTGTTACCTTGGTTACTGACCGCCGTTGCCGCAGCACTGAAATTGCTCACGTCTCTCGCCTGAAGCCGTATCTTCGGCGTTCCGACCGTTTCGGACTCGCTGCCTTACCGGCCGCTTTCGTAAGGGGGGGAAGTTAGTGTGAGCGCTAACTGTGTCTTCATGTGTACATACCCATCCTCATAATCATCATCATTGTGTCGGGTTGGTGTACGTGGGCTGTCTCGCGCTGTGTGACAATAGAAGAGCTCTTCCTTCGTCCCGGGCGTCGTCCCACAATATATATATACGAAGACAACAATTGTCAATAAATGGCGGAGACTAGAGCGCTCCCGTTTGTTTGTCTCTGTGCCTCACTGTGTCCGTGTCATGAAAGTGCAACCCATTCCAGTGTGCAATTCCAACTCTCCCAAGAGACAGCACTCTCAGAGAATAACAATGTTTTCGAGAAGCACTAAGCAACGCCACAACTCCACATGGAGAAATCCAGAAATTCAGAGTAAGTACACTTGGTATTTCAACAAAAAGTTGCAGTTTCGCCCGAAAGGCGAATCATCGATTGCGATAGCTAATTAGTAGAGAGCTATACGAAGCAAGGATAGTTTAATGGGCCCTATAAAGTTGTAAACATTCGCTTACTATAGTCGGGTAGAACTTTAGAAGACAGGAGGAGGCCCCGCCCAGTTGACCGAAGCGCAGCAGCCAATTCCTCCGCGACTCAAGAAATAGTCCCGCTCAAAAAATTGTGACTGCTTCTAAAACGCGTATTTGTCGGTATAAAGAAGATTTGTGTATCTTGACGAGTGGTTTGGTAAAACTATAATGATGGAAATGCTACCGCACATGCCGGATCGCATGTGCGGAAAAAAATAACTCCGTGCCTTCTACAACGCTGTGCGTCGTCTGCTACGGAGCAAGATCGACGGCACCGGGCGTAGTAGTCGCTGGCTTAATAGCATAAGATTCATATATACTTTTTGTGTGTTTGCACAACCTTATTTTCATAATGTGTTGGGCTTATTTTTAATTAATATTTTTTTTCTTTTTTTTCGCGGTTGTGAACCTGCGATCTCGTGAGTTCGCGCACGATCGCGTGCGGCATTCCGTGCCAGTTTTCAGCCATGGAGCCCAGCGAGGTGACATCGGAACGCGATCCTTTGTTGCCGAACGAGCCTTGTGTCGTCTCGATGGCCCCACCACCAAGGAGCCTCGGCAAGAACAAGAGCGGCCACATCCTGAACAGCGATTCACGCAACATGATCTTCCACTGCTACACGTTTTGGCGTAACAGGCAGCCTGAACGCAGCGTGGAGGACACGAGCAAGTTTGTCGCCGACATGCTCGGTGTCAGCGAAAGGACTGTCTTCAGGGTGAGCGAGGAAGTTAAAGCTTCGCATTTTTCGGGTGGCAAACTGACGACGCCCTCGCGAAAGCGCCCGCGCAATTCGGAGAAGAGAAGACGCAGCGCGAAGTTTGACAGCTTCACGTTGTGCGCGCTGAGGTCATGTGTGCACGATTTGTTTCGCCGCAACGAGATACCGACGGTCGAGAAGATAACTACCGAGTTCTCGGAGCGTATGTAACTCCCATCACTAAGGCGGTGTACTGTGCGTCGCCTGCTTGCCGAGGTCGGCTTCAAGCAGGAAAAGAGAAGCCGCAACTCGCTGCTTATCGACCGGGATGACATCACCAATTGGCGGAATCGCTACCTCCGTGACGTGGAGCGCTACCGGGCGGAAGGCCGAAAGATCCTCTACCTGGACGAGACATGGGTGACGGCGGGACACACTCGGTCGATCGTGTGGACAGACACCGTGGTGCAGAAGCGCGGACGCCTGTTCGCTCGAGCAAATGGCCTGACGACGGGTCTAAAACAACCTTCTGGGAAAGGTCAGCGCCTGATCGTGACGCACATCGGCAGCGAGGATGGTTTCGTCGACGGCAGCGAGGATGTATTCAGAGGCCAAAAGACAGGCGACTACCACGAAGAAATGGATGGCAATCGCTTTGAGGGCTGGTTCAATGACGTTCTGCAGAAGTTGCCAGCTGGTAGCGTCATTGTTTTAGACAATGCACCTTACCATAGCCGGCGAGAAGAGAAATTGCCGACGACGGCCTGGAAGAAGGAAAAGATACAGGAGTGGCTCACAAGCAAGAACATCACCTACGGTGAAAGGATGATAAAGAAGCATGTAAAGTCACGCTTTCTGAGCTACATCGTAGACAACACAGCTATAAGGGCCGATTGCATTGTACTCAGGCTCCCGCCGTACCACTGCGAATTTAATCCCATTGAGCTTGTGTGGGCCAAGGTCAAAAATGGCATCGCTGCGGACAACAGAGACTTCAAGCTGTCCACGGCTGACGTCATCTTGAGGGAGAAAATAAAGCAGGTTACGGCGGAAGACTGGAGGAAGAGCATTCAGCATGCGATGGACTTGGAGGCAAAGTTCAGACTTTACACGTCTGCGAGTGAGCACATTCAACCCATCATCATCCAGCTGGGTGAAGGTGACACTGAAGAAAGCGACTCCGACTGCGAGCTTTCTGGCATTGAGCCACTCGACGAAGCATAAAGGCTTCTTATTAACAAAAGAAGAGCCCTTATTACGGCTATCAAAATTTTGCCGGTGGGTTCGCAACAGCCAACCATCCATTCCGTGACCTCTCAAATAATTAAGCAGTTCCATTTATGGCATATTCCTTATAATAGAAGCTCAATTCTGATAAGCAACGACCTGCACACATTGTGCTCGATTTAAGAAGTGGCATAGAAACACATTTAAATGCTGGCATATCTGAATTGAAACACTATTGTTAACCCTGGTTATCGTTGGTGGGCTCAAAATGCTCATTCGGGCAGCCACCGTCGAATTTGACGCGCCCCATAGTGAAATAGCAGTAGTCAGAGCACGCTTTATGGTTCTGTTAGCAGTCTGCACTGCAAATCACAGTCATGTCATAGCGAGTGGTGGTGAAATAGCAGCAGACAACACGAAACTGACAGCCACTGTCAGCAGCTTGAATGCCAAAGCACATTCATGTGGTTGCATTGTTTATTTTGTTATCTGGCTCACACAAGTAATGCGAATAAGAGAACAAATATAAGACATCATTAGCTAAGTGAGGCCCAAAATGCTGATTCAGGCAGCCACCGTCGAGTTTGACGCGCCCCATAGTGAAATAGCATTAGTCAGAGCACGCTTTATGGTTCTGTTAGCAGTCCGCACCGGAAATCAGTCATGTCATAGTGAGTGGTGGTGAAATAACAGCAAACAGCACGAAACTGACAGCCACTGTCAGCAGCTCGAATGCCAAAGCACATTCATGTGGTTGCATTGTTGATTTTGTTATCTGGCTCACACAAGTAATGCGAATAAGAGAACAAATATAAGACAGCATTAGCTAAGTGAGGCCCAAAATGGTCATTCAGGCAGCCACCGTCGCGTTTGACGCGCCCCATAGTGAAATAGCAGAAGTCAGAGCACGCTTTATGGTTCTGTTTGCAGTCTGCTTTAGTGCACTGCAAGGGCCGATTTTTGCGGCCCGGGCCCGGCCCGGGCCCGTTTTTAAATTGGGCGGCCCGCCCGAGCCCGATCAAAACATTTATGGCGAGACCCGGGCCCGGCCCGGGCCCGGAAATAATCTATGTTACCCACCCGGCCCGGCCCGCCACCCCTTTACCTTAAGCCCGAGCCCGGCCCGAGCCCGGCTCGAAACCGGCCCGAACCCGGCCCGAGACCGAAAAATACATGTTTTTCAGAGTTGAGAAGCCCGAGAATAACTCGCAGAAAGCCCGAGCCCGGCCCGGGCCCGCGTCAAAAAACCTGAGCCGGGCCCGGCCCGAGCCCGTGAAAAAACTGCTCTACCCGGCCCGGCCCACGGGCCGGGCCGGGCCCGGGCTTTCGGGTAAGCCCGAGCCCGTGCAGTGCTCTAGTCTGCACTGGTAATCACAGTTATGTCATAGCGAGTGGTGGTGAAATAGCAGCAGACAACACGAAAGTGACAGCCACTCTCAGAAGCTTGAATGCCAAAGCACATTCATGTGGTTGCAATGTTTATTTTGTTATCTGGCTCACACAAGTAATGCGAATAAGAGAACAAATATAAGACATCATTAGCTTAGTGAGGCCCAAAATGCTCATTCAGGCAGCCACCGTCGAGTTTGACGCACCCCATAGTGAAATAGCAAGAGTCGGAGCACGCTTTATGGCTCCGTTAGCAGTCTGCACTGAAAATTGAAGTGTTGTCATAGCCAATTTTCAATTTAGTAATCCGACTCGAGCAAGTAATGCGAATGCAAGCACAGTTATTAACGTGATTAACTTTGCTAGAATTTTTTGTCATATTTACGTACCGGAAAAATGCTCAATAAAGTTGAACGTGTTTTAGTGAGTCACTTTGTTCATTGCAAGCCGTAGGCAAAGTGACGGACAGATTCAGACAGTGAAATTGGGGAAGTAATAAATGGTGAAAGTTGCAAAAGCTCTCACAGCACTGCTTTGCTGGACTCCATCCACTAGAAAAATGCATTTGTAATGATGAAAGCGTCAAGACAGGAAATGATACCCCACTGCACAGTGTTATATATGTGTACCACAACATTTGACGGGCAGCAAAACCATCTGTTTATTAAGACTGAATGCAGCAACATCGCAACGTGCTGTTTCACAATATGGCACCCTTTCATGTGCACTTCTGGCAAGCTACCGTATGCACTGATGCATAAACACATTAACAGCGGTAAGAGACGAAGTAACTGTGCAAGCCACGTGATGCTTTTAACATTTTGTAACTGTCAATGTTTCTGTTGTCACAGCTGATAGAACTTTCTTCGGTTCAAGTTGGTTAATCACGTTGCGGCAACAGCGCAATAAGCAAGGTCAGAATAGTAGGAGAAAACAAAGCAAGGTGACAGACTCAGGAGGCAAGGTAGACAAGAGAGAATCGCTTTAATGACATCGAAGAGGCCAGCCCTGCTATTCACTGGACTTGGTGCTTTGAATGAGACTAGTTAATGGAATTGTAAAGAAAGTCGTGGCTGCAGCATGCTTACAAGAACAAAAGCAAAGATAAAAGGATAGAAATAGGAATAAATACATACACGCACGGAAGAACTCACATATTCACACACATGAACACAAACGCGAGCACGAAAACTAAGATCAAAAATACAAAAAAGGGCAAAATAACAAATATACATAAACGCACAAGAAAACATGCACACACATTTAACGCAGACGCGAGTAGAACTATTAGGAGTCAGTTCACAAGCAGCTGTGCCTACTTTGTCGTACTTTTTTTTAAATGTACATATTGGCTCTGTTGCCTTCACTGTCATAGAAATTTTTTAGTAGCGACATATCACGACAAAGCGCAAAGCTGTGTTGTGGGAAAGCAAGTCGAGCGCTGGCAGCACAACTTATGCGCGATTCTGTCACAGCAGGCTTTCTACAGCTGGCGCGTGCAGTGAGCGAAGAGTTCTAAGCCACACAGCGACGCGAATTCATGCCAAGCTCCCTAGCAACGGCACCAGTGTATCAGTCATAATTTTATATTAGCATTCAGGCTGACATTAAGGAAACAAACACTGCTTCCAAAAGCCTGACCGTTAACAATCCAATGACATTCGCTCAAGCAGCGCGTGTTAGTCACTGATTGTTAGCATTGGTGGAAAGCAATCAATCGACGGTGCTACACAACACTCGAACGACGCTGCTAGACGCTCGGCTATCTCATCACACTGCTGCCAACGATCGGTCGTTTGTACGCTGAGCTGGCAGCAAAGAATCTTTGTGTTGGAGGTTGCTTTCACAAATCTTTTCTGTTGAGAAACACGCAGGTTGGTTTCATCCGCGCACGCTTTTCTCATTTATCCTGATTATGGTTTTGCTCCATCACTTCACCACGTCCGACGAGAAACGCAGGGGCACAGTACACAAACACACCCGCCGCTCACAGTAGGCACCAGAGTTTGGCGAACTCTCGTCGTCGTAACTTCACTTAGGAGCAAAAGAAAACACCACGGAACAAACACGTACGATGCTTATTTGCAGCGGTATGTCGCCGCGGGATCCTGTTTCCACACGAAGCGCAGCGCAGCGTCACCGATGTTCGCTGCAATCTTTCTTCGCCGGCTCACGGCTCAGAACAAACGCACGCGGCACAAATTGTGCATCGTAAGCTCACAATAATATTTCCGGCATGACAGACCACCACAAACAATTCAATTCACTCTGCCGAAGGGAGACGCACAGAGCTGACGCGACTCGGCCCAGTTCGAAGCGAGGGCGGCCATGTTAGGCATGTTCTCCGTCGGCGGGGACACCGGCCGTCCGGCTCATGACGTCACCTGAAGTGCGCGCCTATTGGTGTCGGCTGGTATGCATCCGCCTTTGAGCGGCAAATGCCACTGTCTTCTAAAGTTGTATCCGACTATAACTAAATAGACAAGCACGGTGTCACGCGCGCACAGGTAAACATGATAACATCTCACTCGATGACCCGGAAACTCGCTGTGAAAACGTCAGAGTGCGAAAGCGCGCCAGCAGCAGCGGGCAAATTGACCTTCGCGCTGTCTCTCGTCTCGCTTCAACGCGAACTAAACGCCAAAAGCACAGCGCATATGAAGCTACCGGCACTCGGCGAATGCACTTTGTCCCCATCGCAAATCCCTTCGAAGATGAGGCCCGCGCGGGCGCGCACTTCGCCCACATCGCAGATCGCTTCAAGATACGGCGCCCGCGCGCCCGCGCTGTGAGCAGCAGCCGAAGGAACAGAACGTACCCCGTCGCCTCCCTCTCCGTCGCCTCGTCCCCTTTCTGCGCGCGCGAAAGACGACCGCGCGCTTCCGGCCTTCCTTCCTCCCTCGCGTGCGCTACACTGACCCGCGATTGCCGGCTCACCCTCGTAGGCTTTCACTCGCACACATAGCGTACGGCGCGCGGCGACCATTTTATCGCCATTGCACTTTATACGGAACATCACGGCGACAGAAGAAATGTGCTTGGAGTGTCCATATAATTGCTATCGCAATAAAACGGAACGAAACTTGATTGGTATCATCATGCGGCTATAGGGCTCCTACGAATAATACAGGAGAATAAAAGACCAGGAAGATAGGACCCCACTGCTGACCTCTCTTCAGGTGTTAGCAGTCTGCACGATATTTACTGCAGTCAGTCATAAATTTCCTTCCCTATATTTGCCTTCACTATCCTTTTATATATAAAAACACATAA
Source organism: Dermacentor silvarum (assembly GCF_013339745.2). NCBI lineage: Eukaryota > Metazoa > Arthropoda > Arachnida > Ixodida > Ixodidae > Dermacentor > Dermacentor silvarum. The sequence goes on from NC_051157.2 coordinate 167,375,907, forward strand.
TAACACTACAACTACGCCCCCACGTCACAGTGAACTTCACCGTGGAGACCACTGCGCGAAGATTGGAAGGACCCACAACAACACTCCCCCGAATACCTCCCCCCCCCCCCCCCTTATCTTCAGCGGTTCTCATTTTCTTCGCAGTGGATGATAAACGTTTAATTTCAAGTAAGCGCAAGGTAACGAATTCTTGGGAAGCAGGCGTGGGTAGTAGTTGCGCGCATAAATTTGCTCTCACTGGCCCTTTTCTATTAAAACCTCAATTCCGGAAAATAATTTCGGCGTAGTATCTGTTTCTTGATTCTTTTGTTGGACCGAAATGCCTCCACAGCATATGACACTTCATTTTTCTCTCACTGATGTGCGCAAAACCGTTGCTTCACTACTTACTTCATGTGAGTAGGCACATTTCCTTTGCCTACTTACATGTGCTTTATTTCTTGATCGGCTTGTTTCTTATTTCTTACAAAAAACTTGAAAAAACTTAAAATCTATGTGAATACATAAAGGCAGCGTCAATAAAGGTACGATAGCAGACAGCATAACAGCTTTGTTTCCCGGCCTTGTCTCAGCTTTTGCGTCTTTTGAGAACTACAGAAATAAATATGTACCAACAAGTTCAACTTCCCGCCCATTCAGAAGGCAACAATTTGATGGCACACCAAAGTGATGCAAACTGAGAATTTAGTGCTTCGTTAAGAAGATGTTGAAAAAACTTTGTACCTTGTACTTGTCGACAGAGTCCAGGATTTCTGTAGGAGTCAGCTTGGCCGACACGACAGCACAACAAGTGCCATCCAGCAAAGCTGCCATAGCGAAAGCCATACCCGACACATTTGTAATCGGCATTGTGTCAAAAAGGACGTCTCCTTCACCCCATGGTACATGTCCCCTGCGTGAAGATCGGCACTGAGCCTTGTAGCCAGAACCGTGCCCTCTTTTCCCCGCCAAAAATAAATAAATTGGTGTTTGTACAAATTTCAAGGCTTAAGTAACCGTCTGAATGGTCTTTACCTAGCACTGCATATTTCTTTCTGATTCACAGATGGTCGTTTTTATGAAAGCAATCTACACCATAACCAACACCTAAATGGAGAGCGGTTGCACAATAGTGGAATTGCTGGGATTTATGCTTATTTTAACCAGCAGTTGTTCACGAAGCTTCAAATACCAGAACTTCATACACTACTTCGCAAAAATAAGCTATAGCGAATTTGAGTATATCGAAAATCTCGCATACGCTGACTGAATTATGGCTCATAAATGGCACTTAGATGAAGCCCATAGATGAAGAGTAGTCAGATCTATAAAAGAAATCAATCAATCGGGTGCGCAAGTGCGAGCACTGAGCCTCAGTTCACCATTTCTGCTTCGAAGGAAACGTTGGCATGCACCCGCACGTATTAGGTGAGGAGGAAACACCGAGATTACCAGTAACTGGTAATGCTTCAGCGTGGTTTAGCGTTGTCCTCTATAACAATGGCAAATCCCCCGTTCAACTGCCATGAGAAGAAGGCGCATGCGAAAACGCTGGAATCTCGGACTCGGTTCATCCATGCGCTTGCTTGTCAGCAGAGGAACCAGGGGCTTGTGATGTGTTTCGATGTTAAATGATGATCCAAGAAGGTAGTTGCGGTAGTGCATGCTCACATGCCCAAGTGATGTCTACGGCTTCCTTCTCGATTAGTGCATACCTCGGTTCCGTCTCCGACAGTGAACGTGATGCATATGCGACTGGTAGCAGTCTTTCTTGTGACTTCTGGAGGAGAATTACACCTAAGCCATAGGACGATGCATCTACTGACAGCGTGTGTGGCCATCTTGTGTCGTAACGCACGAGAACTGGTGTTGCATTTAGCGCCTGCTTCACAACCTCAAAGCTTTGTTGTTGTGCCGCGCCGCAGTACCACTCAACATCTGCGCGCATGAGGTCTCCCAATGGCTTATGTGTCCTAGAAACTTGACCTCACTGTGTTGAAATGCACATTTGTTGATGTTGAACGTGACGCCTGCCTTTGCAAGCCGACTCAGCACTTTGTGAAGATTTGGGGTGCTATAATGTAAAAGGATTCCAAACTGTTTTGATTTCAAATTTCTGACGTCAAATTTACGTGACCACCGACGCAAGCATCGGATGGTGACCCGCAGCGTTGTCTGAACAACCCAATCAAACACTCTCCTCGTTTATAGGAGGTCACCTTTGTTCGCTTTCAAAGCCAATAACATTGTCTACACTCAGCGGTTTTTCTTATCTAATTGGCTGAAAAGAGGTGAGGAGCACGCTCTAGTGGAGAGGGTTTCGATGGGGCCGAGCCAGCACATTGAAAATAGATAACCGTATGAAGAGGATGGTGCCGCCTTCTCCGATTGGTCCGCTTCGCCTTACTTAGCTTGCGGTGGCTGGTTGAAAATCGCGGTGGCGTGCAACGGAAGGATAAGAATGCCGCTAAAACGGATCCTCGGCAAGGAAGAGTTGGCAGAGCGATGTCGTATGCATGCCGAAATGGCTCGATAACGTTTTACTACCACGCAAAAAGGTTCATCATGCGTAAATAAATACATGCTCACCGGCAGGTGCGAGTAGCGAGGGCCTGAGCGACGGCTGGCAGCCATCTTCTACTCCTTTCGGAACGGGGCAGTCTGTGGCTATTCACAAAAAAATTCAGTTTTGTTCGGCATATTAATGAATTTTTTGCGTACACGTCACTTCGACGTGGTGAGTTTTCGTGGTTTTGTGACGTCGCGTGACAGGCGAAGTGGGCCCACGTAGCCAGACAACATTGAACCAATAGCGGAGGGCTAATGGTGAAAATGCGTCGAATCAGGAATGATTATTTTTCTTTTGTGCGGTTTAATCATGAATAATCAGTGTGTACACGTTATATCAGATGGGGAGCTGTCGCGGTTTTCCTGACTTCGCGTGACAAACAGGTGAAGTTGGGAGTGGCCCGAAAATGTTTTCACCAACCGTGCAGGCTATTTGCGGAAATTGGAATAAACAGTTTGGAATCATTTTACGTTATAGCGACCTTGCATCATGTTCCGTCAGGCACGATGATGTCATCTTGCCTGCATGTCAGTCCGTCTAGTCCCTCTAGGACTCTGGGCACCTCACTATGGTAGAATTCGGGTGCCGCAGATGTGCCAATGGCAGTCTGCGTAACTAGAACCGTCCAAATAGAGTAATGAATGTTGTAAACTCACTTGGAGAGAGGAACTTGACAGTAGCCTGCACGCGCCTCTAAGCGGCTGAATACTTTTGCCCCGGCTAGTTTGGCAAGACATTCATCGACTATAGGCGTAAGTTTGCGTTCACAAACAATCTGCTGGTTTAGCTGGCTTTAGTGAACATATATCCTCAGTTCGCTGTTCCTGTTCCTAGCTACCACCATAGGTTAGCACCACTCAGGTGCTTGTTCCACCTTTTGTATGCCACAAACGTCTTCTATCATTTTGAGTTCTGTCTTGACGAGAGGAATCAGAGGAAGAGGCACCCGCCTTGGGTTACTGCATAGGGCTTAGCCTTGCTGATTATTTTGATGTGGTACATGGTCACCATCTGTGCAAGTCCTGACGTCCGCTTAGGGTACTGGGCTAGAATGTCCGAGACGCCACTCTCTTGTGTTTCTGCAAGCTCCAGCGGCCGCTGCACAATGCCCAGTGACTCTATTGCTGGACGACTTAGAAGATATTCTCTCAGCCTTTCGATCACAAAGACCTTCTCTTGCACTCTTGTGTGCCGCCATTCTATCATGACTGTGAAGTCGCCTGCCGCGGCGATTGACACTTGATTTGTCTGATTGTATTGATTTGTCAGTGTCACTGCCGTGACGTCGACGCCTGTGTCAACTTTGAACACGAGAGTTGTGCCGTTCAACTTTGCTTTCACTCTCTATGGCTCTTTGGTCGTCGTGCTTCGAACCTCACCGAGATGCACTTCTTCCATGCACTGTCTTCGCTCGGACGAACGGTTTAGCGTGTCACCGTTGCGTGCACTTGAGAGGCAGACTACTGCGTAGTGGCCTTTCATCCCACAGTTGTTGCATATCTTGCCCGTGGCTGGGCACTGCGCGTTCCTGTGATTGCGAGCTCCTCCTCACCACCGACAGCGTTCAACGTCTTTCCTTTCCACGAGGCTTTGACCCAGAGGCGCTCGAGACAGTGTTTTTGTTTGTTTATGGCTGCTCATTCCGTGGCCTAACTTTCTGATCTCGTCGACAGCAACGGTCGAGTGTGCCTTGCGGCGAATCTTCGTTTGTTGCTGCTTCACTACTTTGAAGTTCCGCGCCATTTTCGTCGCTGACTGCACTGTCATCTTGGGATCCAGCTGTATCTTCTCGCTGAGCCAGACGCCCTTAACGAGACGGTCGCGCATGAGCTCGTCCTTGAGTTCGCCGTATTCGCAAGTATCTGCCAGTTTGTGCAGGTCCGTGATGAGCGCATGGATCGGCTCGCTGGGTTGTTGAACACGACAGTTGCAGATTGTCCTCTCGTAGATTATGTTCATGCATGGTATGCAAGGCTCCTCGAACCTGCGTTTAGGAGTAGCATAGTTCGCCATTTCAGCGCCTGTCAACTTCAGTGACGGCAAGATATCTTCAGCCGCCTTTGCCAAGACATATAAAAACGTGTTTACTTGCATTGCTTCGTCACGGAGACGCAATGAAGACACAAGTCGGTAACGTTCCCATCTAGAACTCCAGTGCTTCCAATCCGCTTGGTCCCAGAAAACAAGCTTCTTGGGCAGCTCGACGGCGAAAGGATTGAAGTTCTCGCTATTTCGCTGCTGCGCTGCGGCGGCCCTTTGTATGGCGTCGCCTTTCCTTTCGTCGGGCATGCTAAAAGCTGATTAATGCGTGGAGGCTGAATGCTTGGTCGATTCATGTCTTCTGTGTGATTCACTACACCGCTGCTACCATGTCCTAGCCGAGTGTTGTTACGCGAGCGATGGTACTGGACTCACATCAATCAAACATCACCATTTATTCCGCCGTGGTCGGCCGGTGACGCTCGAATACACTCGCTCGTTGCTTGTCACAGAGTCCCAGTCTGCCCTTCGCTCTAACCGCGCGCAAAAACATCACCACTGATTTAGCGTTTTTTGAAAGCCAGACATATAGCAGCGATTCATTCTTGATAAGCTTGTTTCCAGTGAGGCTTTGAAGATATTGAAAGGCTACTTGTCTAGTTCTACTAGGAAAAGAAACGACGATGAACGCCAAACCCAGGGGAAGCGTCAAAGATAGCTTCGATTTAAAAACTGCTACCCTAAACTAGAGCGTGGTCAATTAGTGACGCTGTGTTTCAAACTGACGCTAATTATCCGTGATAGGCTGTGTATTTTTTGCAATAATCACTACAAGCGCCATACCTAATTATACTGAAAAAATGTTTCTGCTATAAATATGTGAGTCGATCCTCACTCCTAAGCCTTCCCAGTCTAAGAACTTGAATACTTCTAATGCAGTGGATAGCATTGGTGAGATTGTGTCTCCTTGCTTGACCCCTTTCTTGATAGGTAAGTTTCTACTTTTATTGTGGGGAACCAAGGTAGCTGTGGAATGTTTGTAGATATTTGCCAAAATGTTCACGTATGCCTCTGGTACTCCTTGATTAGACAATGGCTATATGACTGCTGGTACCTCTACTGAAGCAAATTCCTTTTCATAATCTATGAAAGCCATATAGAGAGATTGATTGTACTCCGCAAATTTCTCGATTACCTGATTGATGACATGGATGTGATCCATTGCAGAATATCCCTTCCCGAAGCCAGCCTCTTCTCTTGGTTGATTGAAGTCAACTGTTTCCCTGATTCTATAGGAAATTGGCTTGGTGAATATTTTATACAATACTGAAAGCAACCTAATGTGCCTGTGATTCAATTCTTTAACCTATCATTTCTAATGGATTAGTATAATGTTGGCATTCTGCCAACTCTGTGCCACACCATAAGTCGTGAGGCATTGCGTATAAAGGGTCGCAAGCTTTTCCAGCATAATATATCCTCCATCTTTCATTAAATAGACTATTCAATTTTTTTGCTGCAGTTTGCCCCGGGTCATCTCTTGCAAGGCCCTTCTAACTTCATCGCTAGTTATAGAAGGAAACCTCTGTATCTTGTTCCTCATTAAGCGAAATAAAAATACCGTGGCTGCTCTGGGTACTGTATAGGTCAATATAGAATTATTCTACTCCTTTTACTACATTGTTACAGTGAAGGGAAAGAAAAGGGGACACTAACGAGAGGAAGACGAAGACTCTGGCCGTTGCCTGAACGCCATATACGTTGCTTGTAAATATGCATTCTTCTATACTCGTGGGCCTGTAAAAATTCCTGTAATTCTTCCTGTAGCAATTTGGTGGAGGTCCATTCTGGTCCCTACCAGATCTTACGACAGCTGTCCGACGTGACATACGAGATCGCCTCAGTCGGTCAGCCTTCAGTGCCTCCCAACGTCACCAGCGATGTTGTTCACGTCGCCAGACTCATGCCCTATGTCCCCCCATTAAACGACGCTCTATCACCTGCACCAGGACGGAGCTAACCCCACCGGGAGGGTGATGTTACGGTGAAGGGAAAGAAGAAGGGGACACCAACGAGAGGAAGACGAAGACTCTGGCCGTTGCCTGAAGGCCATATACTTCGCTTGTAAATATACATTCCTCTACCCTCGTGGGCGTGCTTTCTTCCTGCAACAATATCATCGAAATTGCTGAAGACATTACTTTCACTGCATAGATCTTGCCTTAGCCTATGCCAAGTTTACTTCTCACTGATTTCATGCTGCAGCCATATTGTACTGCTTTCTCAATATTTTCCATGTTATAATTTAGAATATCCTTTACTTTCTTCTTGTTGATCAGTTTTGACAGTTCAGCGGATTATATCTGGTCTCGCGAGTTTGACACTTTCATGTTTTGTCGTTTCTTTATTAGGTCCTGTGTTACTTCGGAGAGCTTACCTACTGGTTGCCTTGGTGTCTTACCTCCCACTTCAATTGCTGCTTCTGAGGTCAGCCTAGGTGGGGATTGCATTCATGACCTCTATGGTATCTTCAACTTTGTGTTTTAAAGATGTATACCTGTTTAAGATCACCAGCCTGAATTCGTCTGCTTTTTCTGCGTCTAGGTTGGCCTGTTTCTTTTTGACTAATTTTACTATTTCTCTCTTTAAATTGAGCGACATCCTAGCCCTCACTAGCCTACGGTCATTGAACTTTACCTTATCTAACACCTCGACATTCTACAGTATGCTGGGATCGACAGAGAGATGAAATCTATTTACTTTGTTTGTTTTTCTATAGGGCTTTCCCAGTTCCACTTCCTACTACTGCGCTTCCTGAAGAAGGTATTCAGTATTCGGTACCTATTTATTTCCGCGAATTCTACTAACATCTCTCCTCTAGTGTTCCTAAAATCGAGGCCGTAGTTGCCAATTGCTTGTTGCCCAGCCTGTTTTTCGCACCACTTTTGCATAGAAGTCGTCCATGACTACAGTATACTGAGTTTGCACCTTTCTCATTGCTAATTCAACATCTTCGTAAAACTGTTCTATTTCTTTATCATCGTGACTGGAGGTTGGGGCGTGGGCTTGCACTACCTTCATTCTATACCTCCTGTGCAGCTTTATTGCGCCGACTGCTATAGTCTCATTGATGTTGTAGAATTCATCAATGTTGCCCTCTATGTCCTTACAGATTAGAGGTTGCACCCTGTATTGTCCCTTATCTGAAAGACCTTTGTAGCAGAGGACGTGGCCTTTAGTCAGAACTGTATACGCTCAACAGTTAGTGTAACCTCACTAAGGCTAATAAGATCCCAGTCAATGCCTGATAATTCCTCACAGAGCCCTGCTCAGGTAGCCTCACTCGAAAGGGTTCGCGTGTTAAATGTTTCCTAATTCAGTTTTCATTGGCGGCCTGTCCAAATCCATAGATTCTTGCCGTCATCGTGATACCGTCGTTTCGTGTCATCGTGTTCACTCCATCCTCGTCCTCCGACTCTCGTCACGACATCGTCCTCATACACAGGTCGCCATCCCACGGCTGTCATGTGATTCTCCTCATTGCGTTGTCGTCATACAGTCGCCGTACATTCGCTGTCATATTGTCGTACCGTCTTCGTTACGCAATCGTCGACATGCAGTCGTCGTGATCCCGTTGTCCTCATGCCGTAGTTGTCATACTATCGTTACTATTTCAGAATTGTAATCGCATTGAGCCATGCTGTCGTTGTCATACCGCCTTCGCCCTTCCCACGACGTCATTCCTTCATCGTCGTCGCTTCGTGGTCCTCGCAGTCTTCGTTATGCCGACATGCGGGCGGATGGGCAGCCTTGCCAAGCGAGTGCAATAACAAAGTGGGCTGATACCGGAGACAGTGTACGTCGCATATAGTCGAATTGACAGAAGGCTCAGTATGACCACTACAGCTTTTAAATAAACGTGAACTCAGCAATACGGTGCGTCGTTACGTTTATTGGGTTCTAATTGCATTACCGTTGACAGTCGTCGTCAGATGGGTTCCGTTATTTTTTGTAAAGTTCGGTATAACGCCCCTCTCTTTATTTACCATAACAGAAACCGCTACAATAACTTGCCAGCAGGCTCAACACACCCTTTAATTTGAAATCTGGATCCGTATTTGTACACATTCCGAACATTTTGCATTATTTCATTCTCTCCTTATTCGCTCGACCAATGTAGCGTCCCAACTTTTGCAGAGGTGGCCCACTCTGTTGAACGGAGCATAAGAAATGAATAAAATTGAACAGACCCTAAAAATAAGGTTAGTCATTATTTTCTGCCGGCATGTACACAAATAGGCCGGTTCCCTGTTTTAAGTACAGCTGCGTCCCTTACCTCATCATGTAGTAGCAGGCCACGTAATTGTAGTGCGTGATCTCAGCGCCCTTCGGCATCCCCGTGGTTCCCGACGTGTAGCACACAGCTAGAACGGCGCTACGAGGGTCGGCAATGGGACACTCGCGGAAGTCATGCTCGTCCAGCTGCGAAAACTCGGAAGCATTCACGAAGCCAGTGGTACGACCCATGCAGAAGAGGGCCTGCGAAGATTTGCGAACGTTTCGCGTATGTAAGGCATCGAAAACAAGTTAGACTTAGAGCCGCGACACTCTAACGCCGGGAATATATCTTGCAGCTATCATTACAAGACTCCTTTCGCTGGCCATTTGCAGGAATTGCTGCTGGAATGCCATTTTTGCCCCGATTACCGCCACCGCTGATCCAAGGTGCAGTCGTAACAATGAGCAAAGAGAAACAAAACTCGATCTGTCCAGGAAAAAGGCAAGATTACTTGTCTCTGCGGCCAACACTCAGAGTAATCCAGCTGATGAAGACCACATAATAATGCTGCATGCAGGGACGTGTCACCTCCACAACGAAAATGCGCTAAATACCGCTCTATGCCGGCAATCAGACATATCGAATAAAAACCGAATAGTCACTTCGATTCGATTCGCATTAGATTCGCATTTGATTCACATCGAATTTACTATTTCATGTCGAATATTCGCTTCTCGCGAATATATAAGTGATAAAAACACTTTGGCATATAGTCTTGGGGAATGAGCCATTGCTTAAGGGGGTATCAGCTAATTATTGTCTTACGTGACGGACAGATTCAATAACAGAGGAGATACGCTAATGTCTGTGTGTACCTATCGTCGCGCTGACCACCGATCAGGACAATAAATATGTTTGTATCTTTGTTCAACATTCTCTGTCACCTCTGTGCCGTGCGGTAAACAGCTTCGCGGGTCATCCAACTTCACATAGTGGAATAGCTTATGAATTTTTAACAGCGAAGCTGTTTAAGCCAGCGTAATTTGTGGTTCGTATCAAGAAACTATCAAGAAATAAAACTTTCTTGCCGAGGCGGGATTCAAACCCGCGTACCACCGGTCCAAAGGCGAGCGTCGTAAGCACTACGCTATAGAGCCACTTTTTTCTTTAATACATGGAAAATAAAACTGAAGGTATATTCCAGTGCGGACATAGCTACACACTTAAAATTCGGGCAAACACACACATGCGCCCGACAAGTGTATCCAGTCAGGCGGAGGTTCCTGCGCAGCGTACACACTTCTTACATAAGCTGCACTTTTTTGAAAGAATGATCTTGTATATCGCGGGCTTTCGGCATGGCGATCACACATTCTAGCTCACAATAGGCTATACAAACCCAGTACTATGAACATGTCATAGGCAGGACCGCCAGTCATCTTAAACGTTGAAACCTAATTGCGTATGTAGTGATGTCAATGTCCTTTTTAAGCGTCCGTTGGAGACTGTCCCAGAAAAATATAGCATCCGTACAGTCTATAAAACAGTGATATATGGTTTCGGCAAGTGGACACAGTCGACAGTTCGTGAACCGCGGTACTAAGCAGCCCCTCGCGCTCAACCAGGTTTTGACAGGAAGTGTTTCCGTATGCAATTTAAAGAAAATTGTTTTAGCTCCAGGAGGTATACACATTTTACGGACCCGCCTAAGTACATCCTGATAAGGCCGATTTAAATAAGGTGCACGATACAAAGAATCTGGGAAAATCGAATCCACCAGTGCAGCAGAAATTGCTTTTTGACTCGCAGTGAAGCTGTACTGAATGACTGAATCTAACTTTCAAGAAAAGGAACGAATCAACAACCTCCTTGAGAAAGCCCAAAGGAGTCTGTGTGACATCTTTGGCATCTGATGACACTACTATATCAGGAAGATGATCTAATTGGAGCTGTAACATTTCACGCAAAAAAGGATGGTCACTGTCTCGAAAGAAAAACAGGTGAGAAACAATTTGCCTGGCGACGAGATGGACTAATCCTAGACTACCTCGTTCGAGAGGGACGAACAGATTATCGCGCCGCATCGATTCGCAACTCGAGCTCCAAATAAATGTTGCAAATACGCGATGCAGTGCCTGAATGCGAAGACTTGAGCAGTACAGTACTTGCAGCACATACATGAGACGGGAAACTATGAACACGTTGCACACTTCAGCACGACTGAACATTGACAAATTCCGTCCTCGCCGTGAATTTACTTTGAATTTTTCCTACTTCTCCCGACCAATGACTGTTGCTATTTCTATACTGTACACCTAAATAGCGCAGATCTTTTCTCCATTGAATGCCTGCGTAATGTGATGGCATTGTGGCCCATAGTCCAAACCAAAAACCTGAACTTTCTACAAAGTTAATGCTAGTGCCAGAAGCCGCACAAAATTCTTCTGTAATTGCAAGAGCAGTCTTTACACTCTTTTTATCAGTGGAAAAGAAGGCTACGTCATCTGCATATGCAAGAACCTGAATCTCACTCGACGGCAGTTTAAACCCTTGGAAATTTTCTTTCAGGATGCTCATACAAAGTGGCTCCAAATAGAGGCAGAAGAGAAGCGGTGACAAAGGGAATCCTTGTCTTATTGATGATAAAAGCCTAATCGGATCGGAGAGAGAGCCATTCACTATCAACCTCGTTGAGCCATTAGCATAAAATATTTTGACACCTTTAAGGAGCTGCGATCCTATATTTATACGCTCGAGTACACTAAACAGGAACGAGTGATTCACCCTGTCGAACGCCTTAGCCAGATCTAGCTGTAGCATTGCTACCTGTCCAATCCCCTCAGCTACACACTCTAGCACTGATCTCGCAACATGAATGTTGGTCTGAATGGACCGACCTCTGATGCCACATGTTTGATGTTCACCTACCACAGATCTTATGACGACTTGTAAACGGTTAGCTAATACTTTTGCACAAAAATTTATAATCCACATTGCATAAGGAAATAGGCTGGTATCCGTCCAATTTTTGCGATTTAGTTTCATCATTGCTTTTGGCTATGAGGACAGTGTGCCCTTCCTACATTGTGGCAGGTAGGTACCCTACCTCCAAGGACTCACGGTACACGTGAAGTAATAATGGGGACAACAGGGAACGAAAACACTGTTAAAATTCCGCAGTAAGGCCCTCCGGGCCGTACGCCTTGCCTTTACCTAATGAATCTATGCATGCAGTTATCTCATTAATATCAATGTTATCATTTGTATAATCATAATCGTCCTGATTTGACTGGGGCAGCAACCATACAAATCTGGTGGCAAACACACCCGTATCTAATGCCTTATGGCTACGAAAAAATTTTTGGTAATGTTCAAAAAACGCTTTAGTTATTACGGCCGGCTCATTAACAACGATTCCACCATACTCTATATCTAGAATTTGTTTAGACAGCGCGTGTCGGCGCTTATCACCCAGGGACCTACTGCATGGCTGTTCTTCCAGAAAACGCTGTGCTCGCGCACGCACTAGTGCAGCTCTGTATTTTTCTGTGTACAAAGCGTGTAACTGCGCCTTGGTATTTTGAATATCACCAATATATTCACCCGGATGTAGACATTCAAGCTCAAGTAACTCACTCAGAAGTCTATACAATTCTTTATAATTATTCTTTTTTGCAAAGGCCGATATTAATGATTCTTCGATAGCTATCATTTTACCTTCCTGCTTGATTAATTTCCACACAGCAAAAAGAGGCAAGTCCTTGCGGCATGACAGATGAGCTATAAGCTCAGTAACACGCTTCAGGAAGCACTCACGCGACAGTAGTTGGTTATTAAATTTCCACAACTGCAAGCACATACGCCGGCTTTGGTGTCGACGGCTACCAAAAGATACTGAGACTAGGCAATGGTCACTAAAGAACACCGGGTGCACAGTGTAACCATGAATAAGAGATAGGGCGCTAAGCGAAACGTAAATTCGATCAAGCCTTGCATGCGAGGTACCTTGGACATGCGTGTAGCGACACTCTGCTTTTTCATGTTCCCCAATGTCCACAAGCTGATAATCACACATCAGACGTTGCAACGTATCACTACCTGGATCACGTCTCAGCTTCAATGACGTACGATCTTGCACATCACATACACAATTAAAGTCTCCAAAAGGACCAATGCACGATCTGTAGAGAAATGATGTTCTAGAGATAAAAAGAAACACTCTCGTTCACGTAGCTTGTTCGGGGCATAAACACACACAAATCTAAAGCTAATACCACTGATATCAATGTCACACCATATTATGCGCCCTTCCCTATCTGTAAACAAATGCAGCACATCACATTGTAATTGTCTTCTAACGAATAACATACAACCAGCGGAAACTCCAATTGCATGGCTTACACAAACATCATAGTCAGATAGAAATGGAGTTAGAGCTACTTCTCTGCTTTCATCGGATTAAATCTTTGTTTCTTCGATAGCAGCAATATCTAATTTCCCATTGCGTAGCAAACGAAGGAGTTGAACTTGCCGTCGCTTACTGCGTAAGCCACGGACATTTAAAGTACTAAAGTGGAAGAGAAGAGCGCCCGCCATGATTACCTATTTTGGTGCAGCGTTTACACGCTGCTCTAGGGGTGCATCACTCATTTCTTGATGAGGTGATGCACTGGCAACCTTTTGCTGCACTTCAACAAAAGAGACATCTGCGGGAGCAGGCGTTCCCCGGAGCGGTTTTGTCAACTTTGACACACTTGGCAACCCGGGCCTCCTTTCCCGCAGGCGATGGGTTGTCAGCTGGTGCTGGACGCTTCTTAGTAGCCTCACACATCGATCCAGATTCCACTAATAGCGGGCGGTCTTGAACTGGTGGCAATTCTGCCCATGACATAGTTGATTCGTCGTCAGGCAACTTAGTATCCTCCACAGCGGCAGGCTTCGGGCTAATGCTATCGTCAGCCGATGAAGGCTTTGTCTCTTCCTGTCGATGAGCTTCAGCGGGTGTTTCACCGGTTGCATCCACAACCTCACTCACATCCATTACATTGATCGGTGATGGTCTCATCCTCAGCTGGTCTATTTCCACGAAGCTTGTCAGCGTAGGTTCCGATGCATGCATCTGAAATGTGACCGGAGTGGTGACAGTTACTGCAGCGTGGTATCCTACATTGTCGCCGGATATGCCCGACTGTTGCGCCGTAGGCAAAGTGGTGGTCGGCCAGGAACCAAGACGAGGCACTGGTGTCCGTATATTTTCAATAGGTGAGGCAGATTACTGGCAGAGACTCCATCCTTCAGTGTAAACGCCACGTCGCGATTAGAAATTTGCCAGCCCTCCATGCCGTCACACCGGCACATTTCTCTCGTGATAGACTGCACTGTTCCATAAGGTTCTAGCGCTTCAACAATCCGTCTCTGTTCGAGGTGTGGGGGAAGCCAAAGAAGCTTCATCTTGATATTGGTCTATGACAAGACACATCAGGCCCTTCACCAGCAGCTCGCCTTTGTCGACAAGTTTCTGTTTCGCGATGCCATTAACGCATGTTACTAGCCACAAATGGCTCAAGCGTGGTACAAATGGCCACGCTTGCAGAACATGCATTTATGCGCTTGATATGATTGCGTTCGAGCGTAGTCGTCTTCGTCCACAACTGGCTCGTTAGCACGCTCGTGCTGTGCGAGGTGAAGACGTTTTGCGCGCTATGAGAGCGAGAGAGAGAGACACGCATTACCGGAGCGGGTCTGCTGGAACGCGTTGTCGGCATTGCAACACGGTGGAACGCGGTGTCAGTGTTGCAAGCTGCGCTATGCAACGCGCACTGACGGCCGTAAGTCCGAGATGCGCGAAAATAGGTTATCATCATCACGAGTAATAAGATGAACAGTTCACGCGCACTTTCGGAAAATGCGCCCAGGTTCGCTGTTTCGCGAATCACGCGAAAAAACAAAAACGCTGCCGAAATATTCCCATTGCAAAAAATATACGCGGTCAAGCCCCCGCATCATTTCTTTAATAAACCGTATTGATTTCTTCGGTTATGTCTCCCGTTTTAAAACGAATAGTCTTCGTTGCGTTTTTCACGATGTTTCTATACTCTCCGCTGACGCCCTTGCACTCGCGCAACCGATTTGAGCGGCGCGTTCATTGCCCACCGCCAACATGTTTTCCTGCTCACTTTAACCCAAGTGCCTGATGAAATAAAGCGAGGGCCGAATAAATAATCTGAACGCCACAATATTTGTTCCAAGGGCCAAACATTTAATCCTAGGGCCAAGATATTTAATCCCAGTGCAAGCACAAATATGCCGCGCTCCTGCTAATTTAATCCATGTGCCTATATGCCTTATGTAGGGCGCTTGGAGCTGTAATCCAAGTGCTAGTGAATTTAAACCATGCAAGAAAAAAACATTGTCAAAACTGGTGAACTGCCGAAATAATGTTACCGGTAGATGACAGTGTTAATCTACGTGGTCCCTGCTAACATATCTGAAATAAATGACCCCAGTATTTGGCATGTAGATGACAGTCAAATATTGACAGATATACATTTGGTGTAAAATGTTAGGATGTGAAAAAATTGCATACTTACGTGTTCACAGGCTGAATGAAGGCTGAAAGTGCACCTGGTAATGTTTTATTGAAGCACGCTGCAGTCGTCAGTTCAATAATTCTTGGCTGTCACAGGATTTCGGCTCATTATATAGGAGGCTGATCGCGTTCTGGCAAACATTTATAGTAGACGAACTGGGACAACGTCTTATTGTCATCTGCGAGCACATGGCAGATCTGATGTGTGGCGTTTAATGGCGCAATTAGAGCACTGCACGGGCTCGGGCTTGCCCAAAAGCCCGGGTTCTGTTCTACCCGGCCCTGTTCTAAAAACTGTTCTACCGGGCCCGGCCCGGCCCACGGGCCGGGCCGGGTAGAACAGTTTTTTTCACGGGCTCGGGCCGGGCTCAGGCACGGCGTGTGCTTTTTGACCCAGGCCCGGGCCGGGCTCGGGTTTTTTTTACGCGGGCCCGGGCCGGGCTCGGGCTTTCTGGTGGTGTGCATGTAACGTGCAGCGAGTTATTCTCGGGCGTCTCAACACTGAAAAACATTATTTTTCGGTCTCGGGCCGGGTTTGGGCCGGTTTCGAGTCGGGCTCGGGCCGGGCTCGGGCCTAAGGTAAAGGGGTGGCGGGCCGTGCCGGGCGGGTAACGTAAATTATTTCCGGGCCCGGGCCGGGCCCGGGTCTCGCCATAAAAGTTTTGATCGGGCTCGGGCGGGCAGCCCAACGTAAAAATCGGCCCGTGCAGTGCTCTAGGCGCAATTGCCAACTATGGCCAAAGAGCGCCATGACAAATGGTAATGAATTGTTTATGTATTATAAATGAAGGCATTGAATTCAGTTACAAATGTAAATGTAGTGTGGCTGTAAAGAGGCCTAAGGACGGGTCGCTTTAAACTGCGTAAAATATAATGACAATGATTTATGACAAAATAAAAAGTGCATCCCTTCGACATGATGATCACTTCCAGTCAATAGGTAAGAGTGGGTGCCGAAGTTGTGACCTATTCTTAATCGACAAAGGAGCACTTCTTTGTATCGTGCTGTTTTTTCGGATATCCAGTGCCCTAATTTAGGTTTGATCAAGTGCAGTTTATTGGATACCTGGGTATCCAACTCTTTCTGCCAGTGCTTCTTTACCTTATGCCGTAAGTATGGTTTAATGTCTGTGGCCGGAATGGGTATGTTCATGTCAGTGTCGCTAAAAGCTATCGAGGTAGCGTTCTCGTCAGCATCTTCGTTGCATTTTATACCACTGTGTCCAGGTACCCAGCATAGGATGATTACTGTTTGCCCATATAAGCTGAGCATAGCAATGCACAGAGTTCGTTAAAGACAGTGTTTTTATGTTTTCGTAAACTCATTAGGGCTCGTACTACGCTCAATGAGTCCGTGAACACAGTAGCCCTAGTGAGATTTGTTTGCGTTATGTGTTTTACTGCAGAGAGGATCGCGTATGCGTCAGCCGTAAAAATACTGGTATATGGGTTAAGTGTACCGGATATTACATGGATAGCCATGGTCCTAGAGCTGCGTAAGCAA
Source organism: Dermacentor silvarum (assembly GCF_013339745.2). Classification (NCBI taxonomy): domain Eukaryota; kingdom Metazoa; phylum Arthropoda; class Arachnida; order Ixodida; family Ixodidae; genus Dermacentor; species Dermacentor silvarum. The sequence goes on from NC_051157.2 coordinate 167,392,807, forward strand.
CACCAGCAGGAGACTTTGAAGCGTCTGTATAAAACTCAGCACAGGAATATTTCTCCTGAAGCTCAAGGAAATGTGAATGTATATGTGCCTCAGGTGCTCCTTTTGATATTTCTACGAAAGAGATGTCACATTCGATAGTCTGCCACTCCCAAGGCGGTGGAAGCCGAGTAGGAACCATTAGGACATTCTCCAGAAGAGGGACGTCTGTTTCTTCGGACAGTGCTTCCAACCGGAGGGACAGAGGAGGCCTAGTGGCTGGGCAGTTATGGAACAGCCTGGTCGTGGACAAATCGCGAGCAATTGAATGTCACGGATGATATACATCTGATTTCGCCTTCAAGGCGTAGGAGATGTCCTTTGGAAGTGTAGAGACCATTCATTACATTCAACGTACAGGCTTTGTACAGGACTTGTCCTGAAGGCGCCTGTAGCAAGGCGGATACCCAAGTGGTGGATAGTATCTAACATTTTCAAAGCACTAGGTGTAGCAGAATTATAGACTATGGCTCCGTAGTCAAGGCGTGACCATATTAGACTTTTATACAAGCTTAGGAGGCATCTGCTGTCGCTTCCCCAGGATGTGCGCGACAGGAGCTTGAATAAGTTCATAGTCTTGAGGCACTTCGCTTTAAGGTACTTCAGATGGGAAATAAAGGTTAGTTTATTGTCTAAGATTATACCTAAGAATTTATGTTCGGAGCTTATAGATAGTCGTTCTTCATGAAGGTCTATAGCGGGGTCTGGTAGTACACATTTCTTGTTGGAGAAGAGTACGCATGTACTTTTTCGCGGGTTTAGCTTGAAACCATTCTCGTCCGCCCACTTAGACTATTTAAGGCAAGCTGTACTTGTCGCTCGCAGATACTAAGATTACATGATTTGAAACCCATTTGGATGTCATCCACATATACAGAATAAAACATTGTACGTGGTATGACAGTTTGGAGCGAGTTTATTTTGAGAAAAAATAAAGTACAGCTCAGCAAACCACCCTGTGGTACACCAGCCTCCTGCGTGAATTGTCGAGACAGGACGTTACCAACTCTAACACAGAACGTGCGATCAGACAGGTAGCTCTGAATCACATTTAACAAATTGCCTCGGACTCCCATTCCAGCCAGGTCACGGAGAATTCCAAAACGCCAAGTTGTGTCGCATGCCTTCTCCATGTCTAAAAATACTGATAAGAAAAACTGTTTGTCTACAAAGGCATCACGGATATTGGTCTCGATGCGGACGAGGTGATCTATTGTGGATCTACCTTCCCTGAAACCGCATTGTAAGGGATCTAGTATTTTGTTGCTTTCAAGAAAATGGATGAGGCGCCTGTTAATCATTTTTTTCAAAGAGTTTGCATATACAACTTGTCAGACCTATTGGCCTATAGTTACTGGCCGAGGAAGGGTCCTTGCCTTCTTTGAGAATAGGAATTACGATTGCTTCTTTCCAGGCGGACGGAATGTAGCCGGCAGATAACATGGAGTTAGAGTGACAGTAATGTTCTGTGGGTTTCATGGTGTAAGTGTTTTATCATTTCGTAAAGTATTCTATCACTTCCTGGAGCACACTTGTTACAACACTTGAGTGAAGCCTGAAACTCCGCCATGCTAAATGGACGATTGTATGCTTCATTGGCTGTGCCTTTCCGACCCAGAGGTTGTCGCTCTGCTTGTCGCTGGTATCTTAGGAATGTATCTGTGTAATGGGATGTACTGGAAATGTGCTCGAAATGTGCTCCTAGACAATCAGCCTGGTCCTCAAGTGTGTCTCCTTGTGTGTTTACTAAAGGTAGAGGATGGGTTTCGCGGCCTTCTAATTTCTTAACCCTGTTCCAGACTTTCCTTTTGTCTGTATAAGAATTAATGCTGGAGATGTATTTCTGCCAGCTTTCCCTTTTGGCACCGCGACGCGTTCTTCTACCTTCCGACTTTATTTTCTTGAAGAGGATGAGGTGTTCTGCAGTCGGCGAGTCACGGAGGTTAATCCAAGCCTTATTTTGTTTATTTCGCGCTTCCCTACATTCATCGTTCCACCAGGGAACACATCGTTTAGAAGGCGATCCATTTGTTTGCGGTATACATATTGACGGTGAATCCACAATAAATGCTGTTAAATATGCAACTGCATCGTCAATACTTAGCATACCAATGTTATCCCAGGTCAAATATGTAAGGGCTCAGTATCGCTGCCAGTCCGCTGAGTCGACTTTCCACTGGGGCACATGTGGTGAGCATTCGTCCTGTTTTGTTAATCTTAAGATAATTGAAAAATGGTCGCTCCCGTATAGATCCTTAACCACCTTCCATTCTTCCAAGTATGGCACGACTGTACTCGATGCAATGCTTAAATCTATGTATGAAAAGGTTTTGTTTCCGGCACTGTAGAATGTTGGTTCTTTCTTATTTAATAAACATGACCCTGTAGATAACAAGAAGTTTTCTATCAGGCGCCCTCTGGCATCACATCGAGAGTCACCCCACAGGGAATTATGCGTATTTAGGTCTCCAACGAGAATATATGGCTCCAGAAGTTGTGCCATAAGGCTTTCAAATTCTGCTTTCGAGAGTTGATAGCTGGGCGCGATGTATAAAGATGTAATTGTCAGCAGTTTACTAAAAAATGTCACAGTTTCGCCCTAAGGGTGAAGCAATGAATGCGATAGCAACACAGCAATGTCATACGAAGTAAGGTGAGCGGTTTTGGTAGCAATATGAATTGTAGTAAACATGAGCTGATTAAGTAAGCAGGTGTGCTGCGGCGTAAGTAGACCGACATGAAGAGAGACTCGATGACGACGAGAAGGCGCGTGTGAAACGGTGGTGTTTATGAGAAGCGCTTCCCGTGGGCAGCGCGTGCGAAGGGACACACCTGTAGCGCTGCACTGCCGATCCGGGCAGCATTGCATGTGTAGCGTGCGTTGGAAAATGTGGCCCGACTATTACTAACTGAATGAACAAGCGTGGTGTGAGCGCGCACAAACAAACATGAATAGATGACACACTGAATGACTGCAGACAACGACTGTCAAAACGCTGGCAGCGAGCGCATACGCCGCTGCGGGCGCCAAGGTACGTGCGGTCTATCGCTACAACGGAAACTGAGCGGCGAATGCACGGCGCATAAAGGTCAGAGCCGTGTGGAGATAAGAGACGGTGCGCACGAGCGACGAGCGCGGTTGTTGGCAGAGTAGAAGTGCCCCCCTCCCCCCCCCCCCGCTTCCTCCGGCGGTGGCTTCCGGCTTCCTTGCTTGCGCGTGGGAGATTGAGTGCGTTCGCTCTCCGTGATAGCGCGCGTCCCCGCACGCTTCCGCTCCGGTATACGGCGCGTGGCGAAGATTTTATCTATAGGGAACCACACGGCGACGGCGACGCCGACGGCAGAAATCCGTTTGAATTGTCCATATAATTGCTATCGCAATAAAAGCACTGCTCTGACTGCAACTGCCTCAAGGGGCGTTTGCAGCTGCACATGCTGACAGGCGACACACTTATCAACTATTATGGCGACACCGCCCGATGAGACAAAAGCATCGTTGCGGTCCTTACGGTAAATGGCGTATTGTCGCAGAAAGTTTGTGTATGGTTGAGGTGTGTCTCTTGCACACCAAGCACTCGTGGATTAAACTTGCGTAGGAGTTCCTTTATGTCATCCAGATTGTGGAGTAGACCTCTCACATTCCAATGCATGATCTGTGTAGCCATATTGGAAGTGTTTTTGGGTGTGTGTCAAGAGGAAATAAGGTGGCTCACGAGACCTTTCCAGGCCCCGTGATACGGGATTTTTCTTTTCTCCCGACGCACTCCACGGAGCTACGCCGTTCCTTCGGAGCCTGGGACGCCGGAGTAGTGATGCTTGCATCGATTGCCTCGACAGAGGCGCTGTATGCTGCCCGCTTCGCGGGCACACTAGGGGGGTTTTGGGGCCGGTCTGCCCTGGGACCGGCAGGGCCGGAGGACTGCTGGCCCGGCGTTGTAATGGGCGGAACAGCACTGGCTGCTCCTGCCAGGGGAGCTGATGGCGTAACCGCCGTCACACTCCGTGTGACTCGGGCGGCCGCCGCAGGATGTGACGCTGCCCCCCAGCACGCCACATCGGTGTACGAAGGACTGGACTACTTGTGGGCAGAAAAACGCTTGCGCGCCTCTGGGCAGGAAATGTTTAGCTTGACTTTGAGTTGTATTATTTCTTTTTCTTTCTTCCATGACGGGCACGATCGCGAATAGGCGGGGTGGTCTCCGTCACAGTTGGCACAATGGGTTGTGGAAGTGCAGTTGTCTGAGGCGTGTTCTTTAGAAGCACATTTTGCACAAGTAGCGCGCCCTCCGCTGCTCTGAGACCCATGTCCGAAACGCTGACACTTGAAGCATCGGCGCGGATTGGGTATGTACGGTCGTACACGCAGCTTACAATATCCGGTCTCGATTGAACCTGGAAGGTCACTTGTTCCAAACGTAATAATTACATGCTTTGTGGGAATTTCCTTGTCGTCACCCCTTAACTTAATTCTTTGAACCTTTACTACGTTTTGGTCTTGCCATCCATCCAACAGCTCGCTTTCACTTAGTTCTAGGAGGTCGTCATCAGAGATAACACCGCGTACAGTGTTCATTGACCTGTGGGGGCCTACTGAGACGGGGATGTCACCAAATGCAACAAGTTTCGACAATTTGTTATACTGGGGCTTATCACGCACTTCCAGAAGAAGGTCTCCGCTTCCCATCTTAGTTACTTTGTAACCTGGGCCGATTGCTCCCGTCAGGCAATTTGCTACAACAAATGGAGAAATAGTACGGACTGTCTTCGATTCGTGTTGGCTAAGAATGACATGGTACTTGGGAAATATTTCTTTGGGTTTCATGAAAAAGTTGAAAGTGTCATCGGTGCGCCCCCTTTCCAGGGAGCGATCAGGAAGGGGGGGAAAAGGATTTGCCATATAAAATTGCCAAATTCGGCGGCGATAGTAGCCACCCACCACTGAGCCCAACAAGGGGACGCTACAAGGATGGAATGCTTGCAGACGCCAGCCTCGCCGCTATAACCTAATATAAAATACGCAAGGTTGGATAGCTACACCAGGTTAACCCTTGCCGCTGAGAAATTCGGATGTGAGAAGAAGTGACTAGACGACAGGACAGGACAGATGGAAAAGTGAGAGAGAAAGACAAAAGATTGTAGACGGGGACAGGAAAAGGCGGCTGCCGATTTCCTCCAGGTGGGTCAGTCTGGAGGTGCCGTCTATGTGAAGCAGCTAGAGGCCGAAGAGGTGTGTTGCCTCCGCCGGGGGGCCTTAAAGGTCCAAACACCCAGCATTAGCTCAGCCTCCAGGATCCCCCTTTCCCCAGACACGGCTAAGCCACGCATGGTTACGCGAGGGAGGGTCCAACCCCCGTGTGCTCGGGTCCGTGGTGTCGCAACCCACCAAACGCCTGCTTGCGCAGACGCCCCGGGGTGCGAGCACTTGGCAGTAAGCTGGGATTAGTGCTAACATTAAATGTTAAGGTACAAATAGTATCAGAATGAAATTGTTTCTTTGGCGTTCGGATTATTAATGCGTACACATTCTTTGGCGAGTGCCCGAGCAAGATCGGTCTGGGACGCGAAAAGTGCAATTCCTTCTATCTGCACAAAAATGCGTAATTTGCGAAATTAGAGCTTTAATCGCTTTGATAGCTTTAATGTAGATGATTAGTAGCTTTAGAAGCAATAAGGAACAATGAAAACCAAGAAAAAAGTTAGTGAAGTTTCACTTCGTGAACGCGAGTTACACGCAAGCGTATGGGTGCCATTCCTATAAAGGCTGTTTCAGTTAACTTGGGCCAAACTTTAAAAATATGCAAATGCTACGTAGCTGCACAGAACCAAAGTAATGTTGTTTGTCATCGCTTGGAAATACTCAGACTATATTTCGCATTCCGCCTAATTAAATTATTGGTTCTAATTCATAAATAATAGAGGGACATTTATGCACATGTTCCGAAAATAAGAACTCTCAGCAAGCGCGCGTAGACGTGGCTGCTTACCTTCATGTTCAAGCTTGCAGCTACTGCCTTGACTTTCACGGCATATTTCTCGCCAGTGATGATATGCGTGCAATCACCGTCTTCTGCCTGGTAGCGTAGTTCTCCTGCAAGAACAAGTATGCCAGCAACCCCGTGTTCAGTAGTTTGGTCCAACAATGTTGCGTTTACAAGCAAGCTGCCGTAATTGTTCATCGGCTAAGAAGTGCTGGGTACGGCGGCTGCATTGTGATTGCGGTGCAAAATAAAACAATAGAGGTTCTTGTTGCTGCTGCGGTACAGCTAAATGTTCAAAAATCAGAGCAATTTGCTGGTGGGAGCGAAACAGGAAGAGTGCTGTATTTGCAAGGCTCTTTATTTGGAAAACCGGCGCATTTATTGATACGACAGTCTCGCCAGCGATCATCGCCCATGCAAGGTAACAACGGACACCTAAAAGCAATTTCGAAATTATTTACTTGAACACTTCCTCTTCAGGGCCACAAAAGGGGCGCCGACTAAGGGTGCCAACCGTCCACAGTTCAGCGAGACAGTGTGGAATTTTGATTAAAAAATACTTGGCTAATGGCCAACAGCGGGGCTTCAGACAAAAAAAAAGCATGTCGCTTGAAAAGCTGTCACAGAAAACAGGATCTCATGTGTATACTAAATTTTAGTGTCCTACGAAAGTATACCTGTCATGTAAGTCGAAGCTTGGTATGTTGTCAAAAGGTTTACGTAATATGGTATGTATCGTTTTACTTACGGTCTACATACTCGTCTGTATATATATATATATATATATATATATATATATATATATATATATATATGGTATGAAGAATTTTATTTCACTCGGCTGTGTAACGGTGAAATTCTGCATATGTGCTGACACACTTCGAAGTACTTCTGCTTACATATGTAACTGTGCGTTACACATGTTTGTCTTCTGTGGGTTCCCGGACTCGTGAGCTTTGTGTTATCGCTGACTTACCGTATTTCTTTTTGTGTGTGTGTGTTTGTGTGTGATATAGTTGTGCCATATATTGTTACACATTTTGCGATAATATTCTTCATTCTCGAGCGACCAGACCCGTGCAACCTATAAAGGCGTGAACCTCTACTATTACATCATATCATAGAGAAAATATCAAGCCGTAAATAAGACAAACGTCCGGGTAAGACCTTTCCATCGTTAGTTACTTGCCGCGCTGTTTAGGAACACTGAACACCGACAGGATACAGACAGGAGCGTAAACTCGCAACTGTATTATTTCGGACACGTTAGCTTTACATTTATATGAATACGTAAGTAACGGAAGAACCCTTACCCCAGGCATCAAGCGTACGCATCGCCTGCGCTTATTTTTTTTTTCGCTGGTACACATTAGTTGGATTTCACTCGTGCTTAGATTTAGGAATGGTTGGCTCATGTATTCATCTTCGTTTGTCAAAACCAAAAGCCTAACATATAGATAACAAGGAACGTACAACTAACTGGCCCGAGTCGCAGCACTTCTTAACTTTCCATCGGACGGAGAGAGCGCCTCTCCTGGCTGTTGCACGTCACCGCATAGCTTTTGCAGTGCTCTTTGAGCAGAAACGGCGTGGAAGTAACATTGCAGCAACGCGTGTGCACAACTATAAGAAGAGGGGCGCACATTGCCACGTACAGAGACGAAGAGCACAGGACGAGCGCTACTACCAACTGTTGAATTTCCCGCGTTCTTCTTACAAGAAAGAAGAGGACAAGGATCGGACCAGGGAGCGCGTGAGCGCGTTCGAAGGAAAGAGCCTGCGTTCTTGGACGTTCTGGGCGCAGGCGGACGCTAATAAACGCTTCTCTGGGTCTAGAGTTTTTGTCGGCTGTTCCGTGTGCCACGTACTCTAACATTTGGTGCCGAAAAACCCGGGAGGCGACAGCCGGGAGCTACCGTCAAGGGACTTCGCTGGTGGCTACCGACTGGAACCACTGCTACGAACCACGGAGGTATACGGATCAGCGGACCGCCATGGATAAGCTCAAGTTGAAGCGAGCCACAAGGAGGGCCCAAAACACCAGGATCATTCAAGAGGCAAGTGCAGTGCTAGAAAACAATGCCGCGACATTGCGACAGATCGACTGTATTTACGAGCGGCTCAAGACCAATAACGATGAATTGAAGAAGATCAATGATGAATTAGAAAGCCACATAAGTGAAGAGGCATTCGAGGCGGATTACACAACCGTAATTGAGTATGAGGACAACGCGACCCGCATCTTAGCCGAGCTCCAGAGCAAACGCCGCCAGCAGTCCGAAACCACTTCATTGTCATCGCCAGTCGAGGTTCGCGACATGCCGGTGGCCACGGGGCATTCTGAAAGACCAGGAGTCAAGTTGCCGAAGCTGGTAATTAATGCTTTCGACGGTGATCTGAGCAAATGGAACGCGTTCAGGGAGCAATTCGACCAGATCATCAACCAGAATGGAACTCTTACAGCTACCGACAAATTCAACTACCTGAGGTTATTTCTGAAAGGAGACGCGGCGACAGCTATCGCGGGGCTGCCTACCACCGAAGCGTGTTACGTTGACGCCTTGGACATGCTAAAAAGACGTTTCGGGGACAAAAAGCGATTGGAGCAGGAGTATTTCTCAAGGCTTCGAAGGCTCACTCCTGTGCGTTCTTCTAATGAAGTAACGAAACTTCGCAAGTTGTACGACCAGGTGCTCATTAACACGCGGGGACTAGAGGCGCTTGGCGTGAGCAAGTCGTCTTTCTCGTCGATGCTATGCGACGTTCTGCTCAGGGCACTGCCACATGACATTGTCGTAGCGTATCACAGATCTTGCGCTACACAAGCTGCAAGTTCCGCCAATGACAACGTTCAGCAAGCCACGGAGCTAGAGCGACTGCTGCAGTTCGTCTCTATTGAACTGGAAAGCCTTGAAAAGAGTGACTTTGGGGAGAAAAAAGTATACGACGAGGCGACTCATCCTAGAGACAATAAGAACCGCCAGTTTGACAGTGCGATCCCAACGTCATCAGTGCTTCATAACCAAGCTTCAAAAACACCGCCGGATACGGGCTGCATTTTCTGCAAGTCAACGCAGCATTTGACGGAGTCTTGCCGTACAGACCTATCGCTGTCAGAGAAGAAGAAACTTCTCACCGCCGACATGCGGTGCTTTCGATGCACCCTTAAAGGCCACCGTGCAAAGGATTGCAGACGGAGAATTGCGTGCTCCGGCTGCAGAGGTCGTCATGCGTCTAGTATTTGCGACCCAGACAAACTAAACAGAAAGGCCCATGAAGACGTGAAAAGCAGCAGTACGACTTTATGCGCAGCTACAACTAAGAGCAACGAAAGAAGTGACACTTTGACGTGCGTGCTCCTACAGACTTTCCGAGCATGGGCAGTGACAGATTATTCATGCCGTTACATCAGAGGCGTGTTCGATGGAGGAAGTGAACGTACGTTCGTAACAGAATCTCTTTCAAGGCGGTTAAAGTTGAGGTGTCTTGGCTTTGATACCATAGCAATAAACACTTTCGCCAGTGTGAGCAGTTGCACACCGAAAAGATTTCGCATCGTCGAGCTTCACCTCCGAAGTCAGCATTCCGACGTTGAAGTGGCATTGAGAGCCATCGAGATACCCCACATTAGCCGAGACATATCAGCCAACACGATGACTCCTTCGTTCGTCACATCCTTCAAAGGAACCGGCCACGATATCGCCGATGAACTGATCCACCCGTCTATTGAAAGAGAAAACGGAGTAAGTGTACTAATTGGCTCAGACCAGATGTGGGCGGTGATGACAGGTGAACTCTCCAGACCGGGAAACGAGGAAACACTCATCGCTATGAACTCAAAGTTCGGATGGATCTTTCAAGGGAGCACCGAGCACATGTCGTCAAAGCCAGTCAACTCACGAGTCATGAATCTGCAAGCAAGCCAACCGTCTGCAGAAGATAAGCAGTTGTTGATTCGGCTGGAGTTGCTCCAGAGGGAAGTCGACAAGCTGACAGCCACAGTGGAGAACCTGTCCAAGCAGCATGATCACTTGCTTGTGGAGAGGGACAGCCAGGCTCGCCAGATTGCCCTGCTCACTGAAAAACTCAAGGAAAAGGATAAAGATACACAGACTGCCCACTTCACATGCCGAGCTACAGAATCACACATTGACAAGCTGCAAGACAACCTAAACAGCAAGGAGAGTGATGTCGTGAGACTCACATGTCGAGTGAGAGAGTTGGAAACAGAAGCTGCATCAGGAGCCGAGTCCCATTCCCACCTCCTGCAAGTAAACCAGAGGCTTCATGAGAACTTTACACTTGTGGCGAAAGAGCACAAGAACATGGTATCTGACTTGGAGAATGCTGTACCACAGAAGAAAGAATTTGAACTTCAAATCCAGGAGTATGTGATGAAAGTGGCCAAAATAGAAGAGCTCCTGCGTACAAGGGATCGAGAGAGGGAAGATATTTTGGACCAGTACCGGTCCCTTATCTCGGCCAACGCTGATCTGCTGATTCAGGCCGAGCAGAGCCAGAAAGAACAAGACAGCAGTGATGCCACACTCAATAGCCTGCGTCAGCAATTTGCGCGACACATGAGTGTGACGACAGAGGAGAAGCAGAAGCTGGCTTCACTGGGAGCAACTATATGGTAGCCTTGCAAGAGTCCTTGCAGCACAGCGCTGCCGAGGGAAGTCGGCTGAAGGAGGAACTTCAGAAGAGCTCAGACATGCGCGCAAGGCTCGTCGAGCTAGTGGAATCGCTTCAGGACCAGCTCGCCAAAGAACAAACTGTCAACAATCATATTTCTGGGCACTTGAGGCGCCTGACGGAAAACTTTTGGAAACGATGGACCAAAGAGTACTTGCTCCAACTTAGATCTGCACACTTCTGTGACACACGGAGCAAGAACAGTGTTAAAGAAGGCGACGTTGTACTTGTACATGCGGAAAACCTTCCACGCCAAATGTGGCAACTCGCAAGGGTGATTGAAGTCTACGCAGGAGAAGATGGACACGTTCGCTCTTGCAAGATAAAGCGACAAGACGGCCTCGTGACGACAAGGGCCATCCAAAGACTGTTTCCGCTTGAACTACAGGCATGACCGCACTTCGGGGCCGGGAATGTGTTGAATTTCCCGCGTTCTTCTTACAAGAAAGAAGAGGACAAGGATCGGACCAGGGAGCGCGTGAGCGCGTTCGAAGGAAAGAGCCTGCGTTCTTGGACGTTCTGGGCGGAGGCGGACGCTAATAAACGCTTCTCTGGGTCTAGAGTTTTTGTCGGCTGTTCCGTGTGCCACGTACTCTAACACCAACTATTTTTATTAGCTTTAAAAATTGTCTATCTATACAGGACCAGGCGCTGGCCAGATGACGTTGCTTCTGTTTCAGCTTCGTACAAGATCTACCAACGCCAGCCACTTGGGCTACCACGGAAACGAAGCTATTTTTTGAGCAGCAACAGACGCGCGCCTGTTTAATGCCTTGGTTTAACTCTATGCTTGCTGGAACTTGATAAGCAACACAATTGGCCAGTCAACGTCAGTATTCGAAAGCATACGGCCTCTGTCAGTATGGAGCGCGTGCCTGCCCAGACACCATACGCGCACTGCAGACTGGTCATAATACGGCATATGCTGTTGTGGTAATGATGATGATGATGTATGGATTTTATTGGCGCAAGGGCCAGGGATGACCAAAGAGCGCCAAGAAAGGTAGTATGAAGCAGTCCATGAAGTGGTAAATGGCAGATGGTGATTGCACATGGGCTGTATAGGGGCCTAAAACCTACGATGTAAACGGCGTAAAATATATAGACACTAAAATAATGAGAATGACAAGTGATATGGGCTATGATCATAAAACATACTCTATGTCTGAATAATACAATAAAATTTGACAACCCAATGGCACAGCTGCCTCACCAGTGCCCTTGAGCGCAAGGGCCCAGAGGCTTGTGCCTTACAGTACTACTATCGCAGCTGCACCCTCTATAGTGAGGGCGTGCTAGGAATCTCTTGGGCTAATAACGTGCAACACAACATCGTTTAAGAAATTAAGCACCGCTTTAGACCCGAAGAGTGGTTCTGCGCCAAGAAATAGTGCGGGATGAAGGGGGATACACTGCTGGTAAGCTTGAGGAAAATGCTTTTTTCGTTCAGGTTCCGCTTCCCGACACTCCACCAAGACGTGGAGGACGGTCAGCCTCTCGCCACATCTACCACAGCTAGGAGGTTCAGCACCAGTTAAAAGATAAGAATGGGTACCATAGGTGTGCCCTATTCTCAGTCGGCAAAAGAGCACATCACATCGTCGTGATTTGGATAGTGGCGACCAATTCCCTAACTGGGGTTTGATTGCATGCAGCTTATTCAAGGTTTCGGTATCCCACAAGTGTTGCCAATGGCTCCTGAGCTTTTTACGAAGGAATGGCTTTAGGTCTGTGGCTGGGACTGCTATGGAGAAACTGCTAACTTTCGTTACCATGGCTTTTGCCATTTCATCTACTAGCACATTTCCCTCGATGCCTCTGTGCCCAGGCACCCAGCATAATACAACATGTTGGTTAGACATATAGGTTGTGCATAGCAGCGCGTAAAGGTCATTTATTATAGGATTTTTGCATTTCTGTAGTGATTTTAAAGCTTTCACTACACTTAGGGAGTCTGTGAATATAATCGCTTTTGGAAGGCGTGCTTTTCTAATATGTTTCACAGCCGCCATCACTGCATAGGCTTCTGCAGTGAAGATGCTGGTTTCGCGGTGCAGGACGTCGGATTCTGAAAATGATGGACCAGCAGCTGCATATGAGACGCCGGAGTGTGTCTTCGATGCGTCTGTGTAGAATTGTGGGCAAGAGTACTTGCTCTGGAGCTCAAGGAAGTGCATACGAATGTGTACTTCTGAAGCGTGTTTAGTGATCTCTTCAAATGACAAGTCGCAGACTATCTCCTGCCACAGCCATGGCGAAAGCGGCTTTGCTGGAGCCATTATTACATGTGTAGGGAGCGGAATACCCATGTCCTCACTCAGTTTCCTTACACGCAGTGAAAAGGGCTGTCTCACTGAAGGTCGGTTTTGAAAAAGTATACTAGACGTTGTATCGTTTATCGTTGAATAGCATGGATGTTCACAGTTGGAACTTACTTTCAGAAAGTATAAGAAACTAGAGTATGTCCTCTGCAGTTCAAGAGACCACACATCTGATTCTACATACAGGCTCTGTATGGGACTTGTTCTGAAGGCACCGGTCGCGAGGCGGATACCTAGATGGTGCACAGGATCTAGCATCTTCAGAGCGCTGGGTGAAGCGGATTGGTAGACTATAGCACCATAGTCTAACCGCGACCATATAAGGCTTTTGTGCAGAGTCATGAGGCACTTCCTGTTACTACCCCACGTTGTGTGCGACAGGATTTTAAGGATATTTAGCGTTCTTAGGCATTTACCTTTAATGTGCTTTATGTGAGAAATACAGGTAAGCTTTGAATCTAGTATGACGCCTAAGAATTTGTGTTCTGTATTCACAGGAACGCGTTCTCCATGGAGTTTAATAATGGGCTCTGGGACCAAGCATCTTTTTCGTGTAAACAGGACACAGGAGCTCTTTTGGGGATTGAGCTTAAATCCATTCTCATTAGCCCACTTAGACAGTTTGTTCACGCCTAGCTGAACTTGTCGCTCAAAGATGGACAGGTTACAAGGCTTGAATCCTATCTGCACGTCATCAACATATGCGCAATAAAATAAACTTCGCGGAATACAGGAGCGCAATGAATTCATTTTGACAATAAAAAGGGTGCAACTAAGGACGCCACCCTGAGGCACTCCAGTTTCCTGGACAAATTGCCTAGACAAAATGTTTCCAATTCTAACATGGAATGTCCGGTTAGAAAGGTAGCTTTCAATTAAGCTAAACATGTTTCCACGGATTCCCATTTCGGAAAGGTCTCTTAATATTCCGTAACGCCAGGTAGTATCGTATGCTTTTTCCATATCGAGGAATACCGATAGAAAGAATTGTTTACGAATGAAGGCATCACGAATAATGCCCTCAATGCGTACGAGATGGTCAGTCGTCGACCGGCCTTCCCTAAAGCCACACTTGCACGCATCAAGCAGTTTGTTCGATTCCAGAAAATGTATAAGACGGCGATTAACCATCTTTTCGAAAAGCTTACAAAGGCAACTCGTAAGCGCTATTGGGCGGTAGCTTGTTACAGAGGAGGGATCTTTACCCTGCTTCAGAACTGAAATAACAACAGCTTCTTTCCATGCAGCTGGAAGGTACCCGGCAGTAAAAATTTTATTAAAAAGTACTAGGAGCGTACTTAATGTGTCTGTGTGGAGGTTTTTAATCATGTCATACATGATTCTGTCGGCCCCCGGGGCAGAGCTTTCACACATGTTCAAAGAAGCTTTTAACTCAGCGATACTAAAAGGAAGGTTATAAGCGTTGTTCTTTGTGCACTTGCGGTCGAGTGCCTTGCGTTCAGCTATCTGTTTGTGCTTAAGAAATGATTCGGAGTACTGGGTCGAGCTCGACACACGCTCAAAGTGTTCACCGAGAGCATTCGCCTGGCCCTCCAAGCCGTTCCCTTGTTCATTGACAAGCGGTAATGGGTGGGTTTCCTGCCCCTTTAGCCTTCTAAGGCCATTCCATACTTTAGACTCTTGTGTGTAAGATGTTATGCCAGACAGAAAGCTCTCCCACCCTCTTTGCTTGTCGCCGCGTCCGTCTTCCCTGTGATTTTGCCAGTTTAAATTCTATGAGATTTTCCGCAGTCGGGGAGCGATGGAGTACACCCCACGCTCTGTTCTGTTTCTTTCGTGCCAGTCGGCACTCCTCATTCCACCAGGGGACCTGTCTTTTACCTGAGAGACCTTTTGTTTGTGGTATGAATTTTTTCGCTGCGTCGATTATAAAACCAGTAAAATACGCTACTGCGTCTTCAATATTAAAATTGTTCATAAAATCTTCTGATAAGTATGTTGACTCTTTAAAACTTTTCCAATCAGCGGACGGTATTTTCCAACGGGGGCGTGGGGTGGACTATCATGTTCCTGTATTAAGTTAAGCATTACAGGAAAGTGGTCGCTCCCAAATGGGTTCTTGACAACATTCCAGTCTATGTAAGGAAGGAGGCTCGCAGTGCCAATCGCTAAATCTATAGAAGAATATGAATTATTGTGGATATTATAATACGTGGGCTCTTTTTTATTAAAGAGGCACACACCAGATGTTACCAAAAAATGTCACAGTTTCGCCCTGAGGGCGAAGCAATGAATGCGATAGCAACACAGCAATGTCATACGAAGTAAGGTGAGTGGCTTTGGTAGCAATATGAATTGTAGTAAACATGAGCTGATTAAGTAAGCAGGTGTGCTGCGGCGCAAGTAGACCGACATGGAGAGACTCGATGACCACGAGAAGGCGCTTGTGAAACGGTGGTGTTGATGAGAAGCGCTTCCCGTGGGCAGCGCGTGCGAAGGGACACACCTGTAGTGCTGCACTGCCGACCCGGGTAGCATTGCATGCGTAGCGTGCGTTGGAAAATGTGGCCCGACTATTACTAACTGATTGAACAAGCGTGGTGTGAGCGCGCACAAACAAACATGAATAGATCACACTGAATGACTGCAGACAACGACTGTCAAAACGCTGGCAGCAAGCGCATATATACGCCGCAGCAGCGGGCGAAGGTACGTGCGGTCTATCGTTTCAACGGAAACTGAGCAGCGAATGGACGGCGCATAAAGGTCAGAGCCGTGTGGAGATAAGAGACGGTGCGGTCGAACGAACGACGAGCGCGGTTCTTGGCAGCGTAGAAGTGCGCCCCCCCCCCCCCCCCCCCCCCCCCCCCCCCCCCCCCCCCGCTCTTTCCGGCGGCGCTGGCTTCCCGCTTCCTTGCTTGCGCGTGGGAGAGATAAGAGACTGTGCGGACGGGCGACGAGCGCGGTTGTTGTTGTTGGCAGAGAAGTGCCCCCCCCCCCCCCCTGCTCCCTCCGGCGCTGGCTTTCCGCTTCCTTGCTTGCGCGTGGGAGATTGAGTGCGTTCGCTCTCCGTGATAGCGCGCGTCCCCGCACGCTGCCTCTGGGGCATACGGCGCGCGGCGAAGATTTTATCTATACGGAACCTCACGGCGACGGCGACGGCGACGACGACGCCGACGGCAGAAATCCGGTTGAAGTGTCCATATAATTGCTATCGCAATAAAGGTTTTCAATAAGTCGACCCCTGGCATCACACCGGGAGTCTCCCCACAAAGTACTGTGAGCGTTAAAATCACCGGTTATAATATAGGGCTCCGGGAGCTGGTCAGTCAGCTTGTAGAACTCTGTTTTGCTAAGTTGGTGATGAGGCGGTATGTAAATGCAACAGATGGCTACTAATTTTTTTATAGAGAATTGCTCGCACAGATACCGCCTCAAGGGACGTCTGAAGAGAAAGGTTATGACAAGCAACAGACTTATCTACTATTATTGCTACTCCACCGGACGGGGTGACAGCGTCGTCACGGTCCCTCCGGAAGATAGCATAATGTCTGAGGAAGTTTGTTTGTTGGGGTTTTAAATGCGTTTCCTGAACACACAGAACTTTTGGCTTATATTTATGGAGGAGTTCTGTGATCTCGTCGAGGTTATGGTGAAGTCCTCTCACATTCCATTGTAGGATTTGGGTGACCATTTGAATAGTGTTTTAAGCTGTATGTTCAAGAATGCCATGTTGGCTCACGGGCCTTTTCCAGGCGGCGTGACACGAGATTTTTCTTTTTATTGCGATAGCAATTATATGGACACTTCAACCGGATTTCTGCCGTCGGCGTCGCCGTCGCCGTCGCCGTCGTCGTCGCCGTCGCCGTCGCCGTCGCCGTGAGGTTCCGTATAGATAAAATCTTCGCCGCGCGCCGTATGCCCCAGCGGAAGCGTGGGGGGACGCGCGCTGTCACGGAGAGCGAACGCACTCAATCTCCCACGCGCAAGCAAGGAAGCGGAAAGCCAGCGCCGGAGGGAGCAGGGGGGGGGCACTTCTCTGCCAACAACCGCGCTCGTCGCTCGTCCGCACAGTCTCTTATCTCTCCCACGCGCAAGCCAGGAAGCGGGAAGCCAGCGCCGGAGGGAGCATAGGGGGGGGGGGGGGGGGGCACTTCTACGCTTTCAACAACCGCGCTCTTCGTTCGTTCGACCGCACCGTCTCTTATCTCCACACGGCTCTGACCTTTATGCCGCTCAGTTTCCGTTGATAGACCGCAGCGGGCGAAGGTACGTTGCGCTGCCAGCGTTTTGACAGTCGTTGGCTGCAGTCATTCAGTGTGATCTATTCATGTTTGTTTGTGCGCGCTCACACCACGCTTGTTCATTCAGTTAGTAATAGTCGGGCCACATTTTCCAACGCACGCTACACATGCAATGCTGCCCACATCGGCAGTGCAGCACTACAGGTGTGTCCCTTCGCACGCGCTGCCCACGGTAAGCGCTTCTCATCAACACCACCGTTTCACGCGCGCCTTCTCGTGGTCATCGAGTCTCTCTTCATGTCGGTCTACTTACGCCGCAGCACACCTGCTTACTTAATCAGCTCATGTTTACTACAATTCATATTGCTACCAAGGCCGCTC
Source organism: Dermacentor silvarum (assembly GCF_013339745.2). Lineage (NCBI taxonomy): Eukaryota > Metazoa > Arthropoda > Arachnida > Ixodida > Ixodidae > Dermacentor > Dermacentor silvarum. The sequence goes on from NC_051157.2 coordinate 167,410,423, forward strand.
ACCTTACTTCGTATGACATTGCTGTGTTGCTATCGCATTCATTGCTTCGCCCTTAGGGCGAAACTGTGACATTTTTTTGGAGCGATCGATAGAATTGCGCCGCTACTTAGGCGCTGGTGGCGCCGTCTGGCCGGTTGTTGTGTCCATTGCATCTTGCGACGCGCTGGACACACGCTCTTGCGAGCGGTTAGTTTGACGTGAAGGCCTCGTCTTGAGGGACGGGACCTTGGAGGCCACCAGCCCGAAGGTCGATGGCCCCTTGTTCTGAGATGGCGGAGCAGCGCTAGCTGCAGCCGCCGAGGGGGCGGATGGCGTCACCGCCGGCTCACTATGCGTGTGCCAGACAGCCGCCGGAAGCCGTTGTGGCGCTGCCCCCTGACGCACCACTTTGGCAAAGCTGGTTTTCGGCAGGTACGATACCCGCCTGCGTGCCTCTTTGAAAGTTATGTTTTCCTTTACTTTAATAGTTACTATTTATTTTTATTTTTTCCAGGATGGGCACGACCGCGAGTAGGCGTCGAGGTCTCCATTACAGTTAACACAATGTAGATAGCTTTCGCAAGACTCGGATGAATGTTCAGGAGCACTGCATTTTGCACAAGTTTGGCGGCCTCGGCAGTTCTGGGAACTATGGCCGAACCGCTGGCACTTAAAACATCTCAAAGGATTTGGCACGTATGGCCTTACACGAAGTTTGATGTACCCGGCCTCGATAGACTCGGGCAGAACACTTGAATTGAATGTAAGTATTAAGTGCTTGGTCTGGAGTTCTTTGCCATCCCGCCTCATTTTAATCCGTTTCACATTGATGACATTCTGGTCACTGAAACCCTCGAGGAGTTCAGCCTCACTCAGCTGCAACAGGTCATCATCTGAGACAGCGCCACGGGTGGTATTCATGGTACGGTGTGGGGTTACTGTTAGTCGGGCATGTCCAAATGACACTAGATTGGGCAGTTTCTCGTATTGTTTCAGATCACGGAGCTCCAAGAGGAGATCCCCGCTTGCCTTCCTGGATGCTTTATAGCCTGGTCCAAAAATATCAGTCCGAGTCTTTGACACAAGGAAAGGTGAGATTGTTTGTACTGATGTGTCTGTTTTTTCTGAGTGGATCGCATGAAATCCAAGAAAGTTCTGTGTTTGACGTCCAAAAAACTGGAAAACATCTTCGGTGCGCCCTCGTTTCAGACGGCGATCAGTGAGTGGGGGAAAAGAACTTGCCATAAGTATAGGTGAATATTCGGCAGCAGCGCCAGCGACCCACTATGGAGCCCAACTAGGGGACGCTGCAATACCCGGAAAAGATTGGTCCTGCAAACGCCAGCTGTACGCCACTACTATAACCAAATATGGAATATCCAAGGTTGGCTACCCACACAAGGTTAACCCTAGCTGCCTGGGAAAACGGAAGTAAAAGGAAGTGAAAAGAAGACAGGATAGATTGAAAGTGAGAGAGAAAGACGAAGATTTAAGAGAAGGACAGGAAAAGGCAACTGCCGATTTCCCCTGGGTGGGTCAGCCCAGGGGTGCCGTCTATGTGAAGCAGACGCCGAAGAGGTGTGTTGCCTCCGCCAGGGGGCCTTAAAGGTCCAAAATACCCGGCATCGGCTCAACCCCCAGGATCCCCCTTTCCCCAGACACGGCTAAGCCGCGCACGGCTACACGCGGGAGGGTCCAACCCCCATGTGCTCGGGTACGTGGTGGCGCAACTCACCAAACGCCTGCTTGCGCAGACGCCCCTGCGGGGATGCTGTTGTGGTAGGCACCTATACCTGGACAACGTGGAAACGGGGTCTTGCATCGTAAGAAACGCTGCCTAGAGGGCATCGTGAATGCGCAACATTTCCTGCAAGATGTGATTGCCCCGCTCGCTAGGCTGCTGATCTGGCGGAGCGGTTGGTAAAGAATGCTTGCGCGTAGGGTGCCTATACTGCACCAGAATCTGAAGAAATGCGCGGAACCGCAGCGTCACAGCTGAAAAAAGAAAGAAAACAGATATTTGTTTCATGTTGCAAGTTCCAACAAGGCGGCTTCTGAATGAAACAAAGCTACAGATGTGTCACTAATTACCATTATCTGCGTTGTTGTTAATGGGGAAAGATATTTCTCTCGCAATCGTGTTGTTACGTTTTTATATATTATGTATGCGTGAGAAGAGCGGCCCACATCTGCAGGAATCACAGTGCACGGGCAAATGCGCAGCTTCTTTATTTCTGACTCATAAATCGTGTTCCAGTGCACGGTCATTCGCGCATCGGCCAGTTTGTCCTCTGAAGGACTTACCAGAAGACAGAGGTATACGATATACCACACCTACGGTGGCAATCAGCACAACGTTTTGCCTCAACCGTCTGCTGTTTTCCGAATATAACAGATTAAAACTCAATTCTCGTGTTTTACGTGCCGAAACCACGATCTGATTGTGAGACACATTGTACTGTGGGACTACGAATATGAATGCGATAGGGTTAAGGGCCCCCTGTCGCAGAAAATCCGGCGTTGGTGTCGGCTTTGGCGCCCGCGCCGAGAAAATCATCCCCAACCACGCAGGCCCTCCAAATATATTTAGGTATGCCACACCATTCTATCATTAACGTTGCTCAAACCTTGTCTTGCATTCATGGCAAAGTTATTCCTCGGAATTTTGAGAATGACAATCCACAAACAAATGTCATGAAACAAAACACCCACAGCGCATGCCTTTTATGTTAAAGCTTCTCATACCTAAATATTAAAAGTGAGAAACAATACCAGAAACCTGAAAATGATGTAATTCTTTTTGGGCGCAGCTGTGCACACCACCGGGATCGGCCCACGCAAGAGGCCGAGTTTCTATCGGAAAGCTCGCCTTCGCGCATAGCATTCGCCGCAAGCGTTCCCCGGTAAACATTACGGTTACATAAGCTGCAGTTGCCGGGAAGCGTGAGAAGCAGTGAGGGATCTTTGAATGCTATCGCGTTCCACTTTTAGAGGCGAAGCTTGAGCGTCTTCCAACTCCATCCACAACGGCGTGTAACAGACGCGTGGGCACAGGTGGGCGAGCGTGTTCATTGCTGAAAGCATAACATGCACCATATACCTGCGGGAAAAAGCTCTAAAAGCTAATATGTTATTTATAGTTGTCAGTGAAAAGGATTCCTGGCAGCACCAGATCAGCATCAGAATTTGATTTGAACTCTACTTTTTTGATATGACAACACATTCTACCTGCTGAGCAAATGAATTTGCATCGGTTCATGTGTCGCTCCCATCTCATGTAATATTCTGTTATCAATTGTTGACCACGCCCTTGCCTCGGTCTTACAGAGTGGAAGAGCGATACGAGTTTTAAGCATCAAATGATTTTAGCTCCCTTTGTCGGCGACCTTCAAGTGACCTTGAGTCAAAAGCCAGAGCTGTTATCCGGGCACTCATGCGAAAATATCCAGGCACTAAAACGAGAGCATCAGGGCACTCAAACAAGAACATCCAGACATCGTCGCGAGAACAAAACGAGATCATCCGGGCAACCATTCAAAAGTTAAGAAAATGCGGTCTCTGGTCCCCAACCCTTTGTACAGGACTTCATTACATAAGCTAGTTACTTGCCAAACAAGTTACAAAAAATATTGCTTTCAATTTCTTTCTAATGTTTGTTCACAATATCACTCAAGTTGTAACTTTTAGTACGCTGAAGTTTCATTTGTCATTTCAAATAGCGACGATAAAAACACAGATTAGAGGACACCATTCATCTTTTGGCGCTGAGACAGGGTTGCCTGTGCTCTTTTGAAGCCAGCGGTCCGTGGGTCACGAGCGGTCCACGACAAGAAGAAAAAGTAGCGACAGACGCTGAGCGCGCTGCACTGTTGGAATAAGAAAAACGATTGAAGGCGGTGGCACCACAGGCAGTAAAAGACGCCATATGGTAGCCATTTCATGGTTACATGTACTTTCGATTACGGGAGAGCTAGCATTTTTATAATATGTGAATGACTTTACTATTATTTTTATAAAGTAGGACACATAGGAAGACATAGTTGCCGGGGCTTTAGAGAATTTTCGCCTCTTATGGCACTGTGCTTTGCTTCACTCATGAATTATTGTGAAGGGTAGAAAACCCTCGGGGCGCTACGCCGACCAAAGTACGGATTTAACAAAAAAGAACGTCTTGGCTCCCATACGGGGGCCTTGTTCGCAGGCAAAAACGAAAAAAATGTGTTCGGACTGTTCGCCTAGATAGGCTTGAACACGTGACGCAGGTGGTGAAGCACGGATAGTATTTTAATCGGCCGTATGAAGTATTAAACATTCGCTTACTAACTAAACAGACAAGCACAGTGTCACACGCGCACAGGTAAACATGAACTCACGTTGCTCGATGGCCATGGAAACTCGCTGTGAAACGCCGGAGTGAGAAAGCGCGCCAGCAGCAGCGGGTAAATTGACCTTCGCGCTGTCTCTCGTCTCGCTTCAACGCGAACTAAACGTCAAAAGCACAGGGCATACGAAGCCACCGGCACTCGACGCACGCACTTTGTCCCCAACGCAAATCTGTTTGAAGAAGAGGCCCGCGCGGGCATGCTTTGCGCCCAAATTACAGATCGCTACGGCGCCTGCGCTGTCAGCGGCAGTCGATGGAGCAGAGTGCACCCCCCTCCCTCTTTCCCTCTCCGTCGCCCCGCCCCCATGGCTTGCCTCCCTCCCTGGCGTGCGCTAGATGGAGCCGCGATTGCCGGCTCACCCTTGTAAGCTTTCAGTCGCACACACTGCGTACGGCGCGCGGTGACGATTTTATCGCCTTGGACTTTATACGGAACCTCACCGCGACGGCACAATGCGTTAGGAGTGTCCATATAATTGCTATCGCAATAAAACTGAAGTGATGTAGGCGCAGTGACACGTTTACAGAGCCTTGTCAGCTTTTCCGGGGCTGAGAAAACCACAGTGATTCCTGCACGCTGCCCAATCTTTTGTAGCCGTTGGGAGCCATCATGAATATACAGGAGCATTGCAAACCGGGCTTTTCATGCGGTTGGCAATGCTCCAGCCAACCGCATGAAACGCCAGCGACCCACTATGGAGCCCAACTAGGGGACGCTGCAATACCTGGAAAAGATTGGTCCTGCAAACGCCAGCTGTACGCCACTACTATAACCAATATATGGAATATCCAAGGTTGGCTACCCACACAAGGTTAACCCTAGCTGCCTGGGAAAACGGAAGTAAAAGGAAGTGAAAAGAAGACAGGATAGATTGAAAGTGAGAGAGAAAGACGAAGATTTAAGAGAAGGACAGGAAAAGGCAACTGCCGATTTCCCCTGGGTGGGTCAGCCCAGGGGTGCCGTCTATGTGAAGCAGACGCGAAGAGGTGTGTTGCCTCCGCCGGGGGGCCTTAAAGGTCCAAAATACCCGGCATCGGCTCAACCCCCAGGATCCCCCTTTCCCCAGACACGGCTAAGCCGCGCACGGCTACACGCGGGAGGGTCCAACCCCCATGTGCTCGGGTACGTGGTGGCGCAACTCACCAAACGCCTGCTTGCGCAGACGCCCCTGCGGGGATGCTGTTGTGGTAGGCACCTATACCTGGACAACGTGGAAACGGGGGCTTGCATCGTAAGAAACGCTGCCTAGAGGGCATCGTGAATGCGCAACATTTCCTGCAAGATGTGATTGCCCCGCTCGCTAGGCTGCTGATCTGGCGGAGCGGTTGGTACGGAATGCTTGCGCGTAGGGTGCCTATACTGCACCAGAATCTGAAGAAATGCGCGGAACCGCAGCGTCACAGCTGAAAAAAGAAAGAAAACAGATATTTGTTCATGTTGCAAGTTCCAACAAGGCGGCTTCTGAATGAAACAAAGCTACAGATGTGTCACTAATTACCATTATCTGCGTTGTTGTTAATGGGGAAAGATATTTCTCTCGCAATCGTGTTGTTACGTTTTTATATATTATGTATGCGTGAGAAGAGCGGCCCACATCTGCAGGAATCACAGTGCACGGGCAAATGCGCAGCTTCTTTATTTCTGACTCATAAATCGTGTTCCAGTGCACGGTCATTCGCGCATCGGCCAGTTTGTCCTCTGAAGGACTTACCAGAAGACAGAGGTATACGATATACCACACCTACGGTGGCAATCAGCAGAACGTTTTGCCTCAACCGTCTGCTGTTTTCCGAATATAACAGATTAAAACTCAATTCTCGTGTTTTACGTGCCGAAACCACGATCTGATTGTGAGACACATTGTACTGTGGGACTACGAATATGAATGCGATAGGGTTAAGGGCCCCCTGTCGCAGAAAATCCGGCGTTGGTGTCGGCTTTGGCGCCCGCGCCGAGAAAATCATCCCCAACCACGCAGGCCCTCCAAATATATTTAGGTATGCCACACCATTCTATCATTAATGTTGCTCAAACCTTGTCTTGCATTCATGGCAAATTTATTCCTCGGAATTTTGAGAATGACAATCCACAAACAAATGTCATGAAACAAAACACCCACAGCGCATGCCTTTTATGTTAAAGCTTCTCATACCTAAATATTAAAAGTGAGAAACAATACCAGAAACCTGAAAATGATGTAATTCTTTTTGGGCGCAGCTGTGCACACCACCGGGATCGGCCCACGCAAGAGGCCGAGTTTCTATCGGAAAGCTCGCCTTCGCGCATAGCATTCGCCGCAAGCGTTCCCCGGTAAACATTACGGTTACATAAGCTGCAGTTGCCGGGAAGCGTGAGAAGCAGTGAGGGATCTTTGAATGCTATCGCGTTCCACTTTTAGAGGCGAAGCTTGAGCGTCTTCCAACTCCATCCACAACGGCGTGTAACAGACGCGTGGGCACAGGTGGGCGAAGCGTGTTCATTGCTGAAAGCATAACATGCACCATATACCTGCGGGAAAAAGCTCTAAAAGCTAATATGCTATTTATAGTTGTCAGTGAAAAGGATTCCTGGCAGCACCAGATCAGCATCAGAATTTGATTTGAACTCTACTTTTTTGATATGACAACACATTCTACCTGCTGAGCAAATGAATTTGCATCGGTTCATGTGTCGCTCCCATCTCATGTAATATTCTGTTATCAATTGTTGACCACGCCCTTGCCTCGGTCTACAGAGTGGAAGAGCGATACGAGTTTTAAGCATCAAATGATTTTAGCTCCCTTTGTCGGCGACCTTCAAGTGACCTTGAGTCAAAAGCCAGAGCTGTTATCCGGGCACTCATGCGAAAATATCCAGGCACTAAAACGAGAGCATCAGGGCACTCAAACAAGAACATCCAGACATCGTCGCGAGAACAAAACGAGATCATCCGGGCAACCATTCAAAAGTTAAGAAAATGCGGTCTCTGGTCCCCAACCCTTTGTACAGGACTTCATTACATAAGCTAGTTACTTCCCAAACAAGTTACAAAAAATATTGCTTTCAATTTTTTTCTAATGTTTGTTCACAATATCACTCAAGTTGTAACTTTTAGTACGCTGAAGTTTCATTTGTCATTTCAAATAGCGACGATAAAAAACACAGATTAGAGGACACCATTCATCTTTTGGCGCTGAGACAGGGTTGCCTGTGCTCTTTTGAAGCCAGCGGTCCGTGGGTCACGAGCGGTCCACGACAAGAAGAAAAAGTAGCGACAGACGCTGAGCGCGCTGCACTGTTGGAATAAGAAAAACGGTTGAAGGCGGTGGCACCACAGGCAGTAAAAGACGCCATATGGTAGCCATTTCATGGTTACATGTACTTTCGATTACGGGAGAGCTAGCATTTTTATAATATGTGAATGACTTTACTATTATTTTTATAAAGTAGGACACATAGGAAGACATAGTTGCCGGGGCTTTAGAGAATTTTCGCCTCTTATGGCACTGTGCTTTGCTTCACTCATGAATTATTGTGAAGGGTAGAAAACCCTCGGGGCGCTACGCCGACCAAAGTACGGATTTAACAGAAAAGAACGTCTTGGCTCCCATACGGGGGCCTTGTTCGCAGGCAAAAACGAAAAAAATGTGTTCGGACTGTTCGCCTAGATAGGCTTGAACACGTGACGCAGGTGGTGAAGCACGGATAGTATTTTAATCGGCCGTATGAAGTATTAAACATTCGCTTACTAACTAAACAGACAAGCACAGTGTCACACGCGCACAGGTAAACATGAACTCACGTTGCTCGATGGCCATGGAAACTCGCTGTGAAACGCCGGAGTGAGAAAGCGCGCCAGCAGCAGCGGGTAAATTGACCTTCGCGCTGTCTCTCGTCTCGCTTCAACGCGAACTAAACGTCAAAAGCACCGGGCATACGAAGCCACCGGCACTCGACGCACGCACTTTGTCCCCAACGCCAATCTGTTTGAAGATGAGGCCCGCGCGGGCGTGCTTTGCGCCCAAATTACAGATCGCTACGGCGCCTGCGCTGTCAGCGGCAGTCGATGGAGCAGAGTGCACCCCCCTCCCTCTTTCCCTCTCCGTCGCCCCGCCCCCATGGCTTGCCTCCCTCCCTGGCGTGCGCTAGATGGAGCCGCGATTGCCGGCTCACCCTTGTAAGCTTTCAGTCGCACACACTGCGTACGGCGCGCGGTGACGATTTTATCGCCTTGGACTTTATACGGAACCTCACCGCGACGGCACAATGCGTTAGGAGTGTCCATATAATTGCTATCGCAATAAAACTGAAGTGATGTAGGCGCAGTGACACGTTTACACAGCCTTGTCAGCTTTTCCGGGGCTGAGAAAACCACAGTGATTCCTGCACGCTGCCCAATCTTTTGTAGCCGTTGGGAGCCATCATGAATATACAGGAGCATTGCAAACCGGGCTTTTCATGTGGTTGGCAATGCTCCAGCCAACCGCATGAAACGCCAGCGACCCACTATGGAGCCCAACTAGGGGACGCTGCAATACCTGGAAAAGATTGGTCCTGCAAACGCCAGCTGTACGCCACTACTATAACCAAATATAGAATATCCAAGGTTGGCTACCCACACAAGGTTAACCCTAGCTGCCTGGGAAAACGGAAGTAAAAGGAAGTGAAAAGAAGACAGGATAGATTGAAAGTGAGAGAGAAAGACGAAGATTTAAGAGAAGGACAGGAAAAGGCAACTGCCGATTTCCCCTGGGTGGGTCAGCCCAGGGGTGCCGTCTATGTGAAGCAGACGCCGAAGAGGTGTGTTGCCTCCGCCGGGGGGCCTTAAAGGTCCAAAATACCCGGCATCGGCTCAACCCCCAGGATCCCCCTTTCCCCAGACACGGCTAAGCCGCGCACGGCTACACGCGGGAGGGTCCAACCCCCATGTGCTCGGGTACGTGGTGGCGCAACTCACCAAACGCCTGCTTGCGCAGACGCCCCTGCGGGGATGCTGTTGTGGTAGGCACCTATACCTGGACAACGTGGAAACGGGGGCTTGCATCGTAAGAAACGCTGCCTAGAGGGCATCGTGAATGCGCAACATTTCCTGCAAGATGTGATTGCCCCGCTCGCTAGGCTGCTGATCTGGCGGAGCGGTTGGTACGGAATGCTTGCGCGTAGGGTGCCTATACTGCACCAGAATCTGAAGAAATGCGCGGAACCGCAGCGTCACAGCTGAAAAAAGAAAGAAAACAGATATTTGTTTCATGTTGCAAGTTCCAACAAGGCGGCTTCTGAATGAAACAAAGCTACAGATGTGTCACTAATTACCATTATCTGCGTTGTTGTTAATGGGGAAAGATATTTCTCTCGCAATCGTGTTGTTACGTTTTTATATATTATGTATGCGTGAGAAGAGCGGCCCACATCTGCAGGAATCACAGTGCACGGGCAAATGCGCAGCTTCTTTATTTCTGACTCATAAATCGTGTTCCAGTGCACGGTCATTCGCGCATCGGCCAGTTTGTCCTCTGAAGGACTTACCAGAAGACAGAGGTATACGATATACCACACCTACGGTGGCAATCAGCAGAACGTTTTGCCTCAGCCGTCTGCTGTTTTCCGAATATAACAGATTAAAACTCAATTCTCGTGTTTTACGTGCCGAAACCACGATCTGATTGAGAGACACATTGTACTGTGGGACTACGAATATGAATGCGATAGGGTTAAGGGCCCCCTGTCGCAGAAAATCCGGCGTTGGTGTCGGCTTTGGCGCCCGCGCCGAGAAAATCATCCCCAACCACGCAGGCCCTCCAAATATATTTAGGTATGCCACACCATTCTATCATTAATGTTGCTCAAACCTTGTCTTGCATTCATGGAAAAGTTATTCCTCGGAATTTTGAGAATGACAATCCACAAACAAATGTCATGAAACAAAACACCCACAGCGCATGCCTTTTATGTTAAAGCTTCTCATACCTAAATATTAAAAGTGAGAAACAATACCAGAAACCTGAAAATGATGTAATTCTTTTTGGGCGCAGCTGTGCACACCACCGGGATCGGCCCACGCAAGAGGCCGAGTTTCTATCGGAAAGCTCGCCTTCGCGCATAGCATTCGCCGCAAGCGTTCCCCGGTAAACATTACGGTTACATAAGCTGCAGTTGCCGGGAAGCGTGAGAAGCAGTGAGGGATCTTTGAATGCTATCGCGTTCCACTTTTAGAGGCGAAGCTTGAGCGTCTTCCAACTCCATCCACAACGGCGTGTAACAGACGCGTGGGCACAGGTGGGCGAGCGTGTGTTCATTGCTGAAAGCATAACATGCACCATATACCTGCGGGAAAAAGCTCTAAAAGCTCATATGCTATTTATAGTTGTCAGTGAAAAGGATTCCTGGCAGCACCAGATCAGCATCAGAATTTGATTTGAACTCTACTTTTTTGATATGACAACACATTCTACCTGCTGAGCAAATGAATTTGCATCGGTTCATGTGTCGCTCCCATCTCATGTAATATTCTGTTATCAATTGTTGACCACGCCCTTGCCTCGGTCTTACAGAGTGGAAGAGCGATACGAGTTTTAAGCATCAAATGATTTTAGCTCCCTTTGTCGGCGACCTTCAAGTGACCTTGAGTCAAAAGCCAGAGCTGTTATCCGGGCACTCATGCGAAAATATCCAGGCACTAAAACGAGAGCATCAGGGCACTCAAACAAGAACATCCAGACATCGTCGCGAGAACAAAACGAGATCATCCGGGCAACCATTCAAAAGTTAAGAAAATGCGGTCTCTGGTCCCCAACCCTTTGTACAGGACTTCATTACATAAGCTAGTTACTTGCCAAACAAGTTACAAAAAATATTGCTTTCAATTTCTTTCTAATGTTTGTTCACAATATCACTCAAGTTGTAACTTTTAGTACGCTGAAGTTTCATTTGTCATTTCAAATAGCGACGATAAAAACACAGATTAGAGGACACCATTCATCTTTTGGCGCTGAGACAGGGTTGCCTGTGCTCTTTTGAAGCCAGCGGTCCGTGGGTCACGAGCGGTCCACGACAAGAAGAAAAAGTAGCGACAGACGCTGAGCGCGCTGCACTATTGGAATAAGAAAAACGGTTGAAGGCGGTGGCACCACAGGCAGTAAAAGACGCCATATGGTAGCCATTTCATGGTTACATGTACTTTCGATTACGGGAGAGCTAGCATTTTTATAATATGTGAATGACTTTACTATTATTTTTATAAAGTAGGACACATAGGAAGACATAGTTGCCGGGGCTTTAGAGAATTTTCGCCTCTTATGGCACTGTGCTTTGCTTCACTCATGAATTATTGTGAAGGGTAGAAAACCCTCGGGGCGCTACGCCGACCAAAGTACGGATTTAACAGAAAAGAACGTCTTGGCTCCCATACGGGGGCCTTGTTCGCAGGCAAAAACGAAAAAAATGTGTTCGGACTGTTCGCCTAGATAGGCTTGAACACGTGACGCAGGTGGTGAAGCACGGATAGTATTTTAATCGGCCGTATGAAGTATTAAACATTCGCTTACTAACTAAACAGACAAGCACAGTGTCACACGCGCACAGGTAAACATGAACTCACGTTGCTCGATGGCCATGGAAACTCGCTGTGAAACGCCGGAGTGAGAAAGCGCGCCAGCAGCAGCGGGTAAATTGACCTTCGCGCTGTCTCTCGTCTCGCTTCAACGCGAACTAAACGTCAAAAGCACCGGGCATACGAAGCCACCGGCACTCGACGCACGCACTTTGTCCCCAACGCAAATCTGTTTGAAGATGAGGCCCGCGCGGGCGTGCTTTGCGCCCAAATTACAGATCGCTACGGCGCCTGCGCTGTCAGCGGCAGTCGATGGAGCAGAGTGCACCCCCCTCCCTCTTTCCCTCTCCGTCGCCCCGCCCCCATGGCTTGCCTCCCTCCCTGGCGTGCGCTAGATGGAGCCGCGATTGCCAGCTCACCCTTGTAAGCTTTCAGTCGCACACACTGCGTACGGCGCGCGGTGACGATTTTATCGCCTTGGACTTTATACGGAACCTCACCGCGACGGCACAATGCGTTAGGAGTGTCCATATAATTGCTATCGCAATAAAACTGAAGTGATGTAGGCGCAGTGACACGTTTACAGAGCCTTGTCAGCTTTTCCGGGGCTGAGAAAACCACAGTGATTCCTGCACGCTGCCCAATCTTTTGTAGCCGTTGGGAGCCATCATGAATATACAGGAGCATTGCAAACCGGGCTTTTCATGCGGTTGGCAATGCTCCAGCCAACCGCATGAAACGCCAGCGACCCACTATGGAGCCCAACTAGGGGACGCTGCAATACCTGGAAAAGATTGGTCCTGCAAACGCCAGCTGTACGCCACTACTATAACCAAATATGGAATATCCAAGGTTGGCTACCCACACAAGGTTAACCCTAGCTGCCTGGGAAAACGGAAGTAAAAGGAAGTGAAAAGAAGACAGGATAGATTGAAAGTGAGAGAGAAAGACGAAGATTTAAGAGAAGGACAGGAAAAGGCAACTGCCGATTTCCCCTGGGTGGGTCAGCCCAGGGGTGCCGTCTATGTGAAGCAGACGCCGAAGAGGTGTGTTGCCTCCGCCGGGGGGCCTTAAAGGTCCAAAATACCCGGCATCGGCTCAACCCCCAGGATCCCCCTTTCCCCAGACACGGCTAAGCCGCGCACGGCTACACGCGGGAGGGTCCAACCCCCATGTGCTCGGGTACGTGGTGGCGCAACTCACCAAACGCCTGCTTGCGCAGACGCCCCTGCGGGGATGCTGTTGTGGTAGGCACCTATACCTGGACAACGTGGAAACGGGGGCTTGCATCGTAAGAAACGCTGCCTAGAGGGCATCGTGAATGCGCAACATTTCCTGCAAGATGTGATTGCCCCGCTCGCTAGGCTGCTGATCTGGCGGAGCGGTTGGTACGGAATGCTTGCGCGTAGGGTGCCTATACTGCACCAGAATCTGAAGAAATGCGCGGAACCGCAGCGTCACAGCTGAAAAAAGAAAGAAAACAGATATTTGTTTCATGTTGCAAGTTCCAACAAGGCGGCTTCTGAATGAAACAAAGCTACAGATGTGTCACTAATTACCATTATCTGCGTTGTTGTTAATGGGGAAAGATATTTCTCTCGCAATCGTGTTGTTACGTTTTTATATATTATGTATGCGTGAGAAGAGCGGCCCACATCTGCAGGAATCACAGTGCACGGGCAAATGCGCAGCTTCTTTATTTCTGACTCATAAATCGTGTTCCAGTGCACGGTCATTCGCGCATCGGCCAGTTTGTCCTCTGAAGGACTTACCAGAAGACAGAGGTATACGATATACCACACCTACGGTGGCAATCAGCAGAACGTTTTGCCTCAGCCGTCTGCTGTTTTCCGAATATAACAGATTAAAACTCAATTCTCGTGTTTTACGTGCCGAAACCACGATCTGATTGAGAGACACATTGTACTGTGGGACTACGAATATGAATGCGATAGGGTTAAGGGCCCCCTGTCGCAGAAAATCCGGCGTTGGTGTCGGCTTTGGCGCCCGCGCCGAGAAAATCATCCCCAACCACGCAGGCCCTCCAAATATATTTAGGTATGCCACACCATTCTATCATTAATGTTGCTCAAACCTTGTCTTGCATTCATGGAAAAGTTATTCCTCGGAATTTTGAGAATGACAATCCACAAACAAATGTCATGAAACAAAACACCCACAGCGCATGCCTTTTATGTTAAAGCTTCTCATACCTAAATATTAAAAGTGAGAAACAATACCAGAAACCTGAAAATGATGTAATTCTTTTTGGGCGCAGCTGTGCACACCACCGGGATCGGCCCACGCAAGAGGCCGAGTTTCTATCGGAAAGCTCGCCTTCGCGCATAGCATTCGCCGCAAGCGTTCCCCGGTAAACATTACGGTTACATAAGCTGCAGTTGCCGGGAAGCGTGAGAAGCAGTGAGGGATCTTTGAATGCTATCGCGTTCCACTTTTAGAGGCGAAGCTTGAGCGTCTTCCAACTCCATCCACAACGGCGTGTAACAGACGCGTGGGCACAGGTGGGCGAGCGTGTGTTCATTGCTGAAAGCATAACATGCACCATATACCTGCGGGAAAAAGCTCTAAAAGCTCATATGCTATTTATAGTTGTCAGTGAAAAGGATTCCTGGCAGCACCAGATCAGCATCAGAATTTGATTTGAACTCTACTTTTTTGATATGACAACACATTCTACCTGCTGAGCAAATGAATTTGCATCGGTTCATGTGTCGCTCCCATCTCATGTAATATTCTGTTATCAATTGTTGACCACGCCCTTGCCTCGGTCTTACAGAGTGGAAGAGCGATACGAGTTTTAAGCATCAAATGATTTTAGCTCCCTTTGTCGGCGACCTTCAAGTGACCTTGAGTCAAAAGCCAGAGCTGTTATCCGGGCACTCATGCGAAAATATCCAGGCACTAAAACGAGAGCATCAGGGCACTCAAACAAGAACATCCAGACATCGTCGCGAGAACAAAACGAGATCATCCGGGCAACCATTCAAAAGTTAAGAAAATGCGGTCTCTGGTCCCCAACCCTTTGTACAGGACTTCATTACATAAGCTAGTTACTTGCCAAACAAGTTACAAAAAATATTGCTTTCAATTTCTTTCTAATGTTTGTTCACAATATCACTCAAGTTGTAACTTTTAGTACGCTGAAGTTTCATTTGTCATTTCAAATAGCGACGATAAAAACACAGATTAGAGGACACCATTCATCTTTTGGCGCTGAGACAGGGTTGCCTGTGCTCTTTTGAAGCCAGCGGTCCGTGGGTCACGAGCGGTCCACGACAAGAAGAAAAAGTAGCGACAGACGCTGAGCGCGCTGCACTATTGGAATAAGAAAAACGGTTGAAGGCGGTGGCACCACAGGCAGTAAAAGACGCCATATGGTAGCCATTTCATGGTTACATGTACTTTCGATTACGGGAGAGCTAGCATTTTATAATATGTGAATGACTTTACTATTATTTTTATAAAGTAGGACACATAGGAAGACATAGTTGCCGGGGCTTTAGAGAATTTTCGCCTCTTATGGCACTGTGCTTTGCTTCACTCATGAATTATTGTGAAGGGTAGAAAACCCTCGGGGCGCTACGCCGACCAAAGTACGGATTTAACAGAAAAGAACGTCTTGGCTCCCATACGGGGGCCTTGTTCGCAGGCAAAAACGAAAAAAATGTGTTCGGACTGTTCGCCTAGATAGGCTTGAACACGTGACGCAGGTGGTGAAGCACGGATAGTATTTTAATCGGCCGTATGAAGTATTAAACATTCGCTTACTAACTAAACAGACAAGCACAGTGTCACACGCGCACAGGTAAACATGAACTCACGTTGCTCGATGGCCATGGAAACTCGCTGTGAAACGCCGGAGTGAGAAAGCGCGCCAGCAGCAGCGGGTAAATTGACCTTCGCGCTGTCTCTCGTCTCGCTTCAACGCGAACTAAACGTCAAAAGCACCGGGCATACGAAGCCACCGGCACTCGACGCACGCACTTTGTCCCCAACGCAAATCTGTTTGAAGATGAGGCCCGCGCGGGCGTGCTTTGCGCCCAAATTACAGATCGCTACGGCGCCTGCGCTGTCAGCGGCAGTCGATGGAGCAGAGTGCACCCCCCTCCCTCTTTCCCTCTCCGTCGCCCCGCCCCCATGGCTTGCCTCCCTCCCTGGCGTGCGCTAGATGGAGCCGCGATTGCCAGCTCACCCTTGTAAGCTTTCAGTCGCACACACTGCGTACGGCGCGCGGTGACGATTTTATCGCCTTGGACTTTATACGGAACCTCACCGCGACGGCACAATGCGTTAGGAGTGTCCATATAATTGCTATCGCAATAAAACTGAAGTGATGTAGGCGCAGTGACACGTTTACAGAGCCTTGTCAGCTTTTCCGGGGCTGAGAAAACCACAGTGATTCCTGCACGCTGCCCAATCTTTTGTAGCCGTTGGGAGCCATCATGAATATACAGGAGCATTGCAAACCGGGCTTTTCATGCGGTTGGCAATGCTCCAGCCAACCGCATGAAACGCCAGCGACCCACTATGGAGCCCAACTAGGGGACGCTGCAATACCTGGAAAAGATTGGTCCTGCAAACGCCAGCTGTACGCCACTACTATAACCAAATATGGAATATCCAAGGTTGGCTACCCACACAAGGTTAACCCTAGCTGCCTGGGAAAACGGAAGTAAAAGGAAGTGAAAAGAAGACAGGATAGATTGAAAGTGAGAGAGAAAGACGAAGATTTAAGAGAAGGACAGGAAAAGGCAACTGCCGATTTCCCCTGGGTGGGTCAGCCCAGGGGTGCCGTCTATGTGAAGCAGACGCCGAAGAGGTGTGTTGCCTCCGCCGGGGGGCCTTAAAGGTCCAAAATACCCGGCATCGGCTCAACCCCCAGGATCCCCCTTTCCCCAGACACGGCTAAGCCGCGCACGGCTACACGCGGGAGGGTCCAACCCCCATGTGCTCGGGTACGTGGTGGCGCAACTCACCAAACGCCTGCTTGCGCAGACGCCCCTGCGGGGATGCTGTTGTGGTAGGCACCTATACCTGGACAACGTGGAAACGGGGGCTTGCATCGTAAGAAACGCTGCCTAGAGGGCATCGTGAATGCGCAACATTTCCTGCAAGATGTGATTGCCCCGCTCGCTAGGCTGCTGATCTGGCGGAGCGGTTGGTACGGAATGCTTGCGCGTAGGGTGCCTATACTGCACCAGAATCTGAAGAAATGCGCGGAACCGCAGCGTCACAGCTGAAAAAAGAAAGAAAACAGATATTTGTTTCATGTTGCAAGTTCCAACAAGGCGGCTTCTGAATGAAACAAAGCTACAGATGTGTCACTAATTACCATTATCTGCGTTGTTGTTAATGGGGAAAGATATTTCTCTCGCAATCGTGTTGTTACGTTTTTATATATTATGTATGCGTGAGAAGAGCGGCCCACATCTGCAGGAATCACAGTGCACGGGCAAATGCGCAGCTTCTTTATTTCTGACTCATAAATCGTGTTCCAGTGCACGGTCATTCGCGCATCGGCCAGTTTGTCCTCTGAAGGACTTACCAGAAGACAGAGGTATACGATATACCACACCTACGGTGGCAATCAGCAGAACGTTTTGCCTCAGCCGTCTGCTGTTTTCCGAATATAACAGATTAAAACTCAATTCTCGTGTTTTACGTGCCGAAACCACGATCTGATTGTGAGACACATTGTACTGTGGGACTACGAATATGAATGCGATAGGGTTAAGGGCCCCCTGTCGCAGAAAATCCGGCGTTGGTGTCGGCTTTGGCGCCCGCGCCGAGAAAATCATCCCCAACCACGCAGGCCCTCCAAATATATTTAGGTATGCCACACCATTCTATCATTAATGTTGCTCAAACCTTGTCTTGCATTCATGGAAAAGTTATTCCTCGGAATTTTGAGAATGACAATCCACAAACAAATGTCATGAAACAAAACACCCACAGCGCATGCCTTTTATGTTAAAGCTTCTCATACCTAAATATTAAAAGTGAGAAACAATACCAGAAACCTGAAAATGATGTAATTCTTTTTGGGCGCAGCTGTGCACACCACCGGGATCGGCCCACGCAAGAGGCCGAGTTTCTATCGGAAAGCTCGCCTTCGCGCATAGCATTCGCCGCAAGCGTTCCCCGGTAAACATTACGGTTACATAAGCTGCAGTTGCCGGGAAGCGTGAGAAGCAGTGAGGGATCTTTGAATGCTATCGCGTTCCACTTTTAGAGGCGAAGCTTGAGCGTCTTCCAACTCCATCCACAACGGCGTGTAACAGACGCGTGGGCACAGGTGGGCGAGCGTGTTCATTGCTGAAAGCATAACATGCACCATATACCTGCGGGAAAAAGCTCTAAAAGCTAATATGCTATTTATAGTTGTCAGTGAAAAGGATTCCTGGCAGCACCAGATCAGCATCAGAATTTGATTTGAACTCTACTTTTTTGATATGACAACACATTCTACCTGCTGAGCAAATGAATTTGCATCGGTTCATGTGTCGCTCCCATCTCATGTAATATTCTGCTATCAATTGTTGACCACGCCCTTGCCTCGGTCTTACAGAGTGGAAGAGCGATACGAGTTTTAAGCATCAAATGATTTTAGCTCCCTTTGTCGGCGACCTTCAAGTGACCTTGAGTCAAAAGCCAGAGCTGTTATCCGGGCACTCATGCGAAAATATCCAGGCACTAAAACGAGAGCATCAGGACACTCAAACAAGAACATCCAGACATCGTCGCGAGAACAAAACGAGATCATCCGGGCAACCATTCAAAAGTTAAGAAAATGCGGTCTCTGGTCCCCAACCCTTTGTACAGGACTTCATTACATAAGCTAGTTACTTCCCAAACAAGTTACAAAAAATATTGCTTTCAATTTCTTTCTAATGTTTGTTCACAATATCACTCAAGTTGTAACTTTTAGTACGCTGAAGTTTCATTTGTCATTTCAAATAGCGACGATAAAAACACAGATTAGAGGACACCATTCATCTTTTGGCGCTGAGACAGGGTTGCCTGTGCTCTTTTGAAGCCAGCGGTCCGTGGGTCACGAGCGGTCCACGACAAGAAGAAAAAGTAGCGACAGACGCTGAGCGCGCTGCACTATTGGAATAATAAAAACGGTTGAAGGCGGTGGCACCACAGGCAGTAAAAGACGCCATATGGTAGCCATTTCATGGTTACATGTACTTTCGATTACGGGAGAGCTAGCATTTTTATAATATGTGAATGACTTTACTATTATTTTTATAAAGTAGGACACATAGGAAGACATAGTTGCCGGGGCTTTAGAGAATTTTCGCCTCTTATGGCACTGTGCTTTGCTTCACTCATGAATTATTGTGAAGGGTAGAAAACCCTCGGGGCGCTACGCCGACCAAAGTACGGATTTAACAGAAAAGAACGTCTTGGCTCCCATACGGGGGCCTTGTTCGCAGGCAAAAACGAAAAAAATGTGTTCGGACTGTTCGCCTAGATAGGCTTGAACACGTGACGCAGGTGGTGAAGCACGGATAGTATTTTAATCGGCCGTATGAAGTATTAAACATTCGCTTACTAACTAAACAGACAAGCACAGTGTCACACGCGCACAGGTAAACATGAACTCACGTTGCTCGATGGCCATGGAAACTCGCTGTGAAACGCCGGAGTGAGAAAGCGCGCCAGCAGCAGCGGGTAAATTGACCTTCGCGCTGTCTCTCGTCTCGCTTCAACGCGAACTAAACGTCAAAAGCACAGGGCATACGAAGCCACCGGCACTCGACGTACGCACTTTGTCCCCAACGCAAATCTGTTTGAAGATGAGGCCCGCGCGGGCGTGCTTTGCGCCCAAATTACAGATCGCTACGGCGCCTGCGCTGTCAGCGGCAGTCGATGGAGCAGAGTGCACCCCCCTCCCTCTTTCCCTCTCCGTCACCCCGCCCCCATGGCTTGCCTCCCTCCCTGGCGTGCGCTAGATGGAGCCGCGATTGCCGGCTCACCCTTGTAAGCTTTCAGTCGCACACACTGCGTACGGCGCGCGGTGACGATTTTATCGCCTTGGACTTTATACGGAACCTCACCGCGACGGCACAACGCGTTAGGAGTGTCCATATAATTGCTATCGCAATAAAACTGAAGTGATGTAGGCGCAGTGACACGTTTACAGAGCCTTGTCAGCTTTTCCGGGGCTGAGAAAACCACAGTGATTCCTGCACGCTGCCCAATCTTTTGTAGCCGTTGGGAGCCATCATGAATATACAGGAGCATTGCAAACCGGGCTTTTCATGCGGTTGGCACCGTGACTGAGCGGGCTCATCACATTTGGTGCGCTTCAGATGCTGTTCTGCTATGGCAGAAATTAAGGCCATAGGGTATCCAGCACAAGAAAGGCGACCAACCTGTGCGGCAAAACTGTTGCATCGCGTGCGGGCATGATTCTTGAGGCTATTAACAAGGAATAAATTTATAATACCTCGTTTAACGAGTTTGAGTGTGCAGAGTTAATATGTTGGACAGACCGGCAGGTGCTTTAGTGATCGCTTAAGGGAGCACTAGAACAACGTTCACAACACTGTACAGTCGAGTGCAAAATTCTAGAGACCACGAGAGCGGCGACTAAACTGCATCGCCGCGCCGTCTGACGGCTGTGCGCCTAAGTTCGAGAGCGCGTAATGCGCACGCGCGTCCTTTTTTTATCTGCCAACCTGCTCGTTCGCTGGCTTCAACCACACGCGCACCGGAATGCGGGCGACAGCGCAAGCTTCCATTTCTGCAGTTGATGTACAAGTACGCGAGCGATGATAACGCGAAGAAAATACCTCAGTTGTTGTGTTTGGAAGCATATACGCGTACAATATATGCATATGGGCATCTGGAGTAACGCGTCCGCAAATACGTGCAAGACTACAACGGGCCACAGACATAACATCAAAATAGCGCCATCAAGGCCTGCAACTTTCCACAGCAAAATGTGCTGCAATGGCGTTTAAAAGGAAATCAATGACACGGTATCCGATATTCGTTGACGGAGCCGTGATCCCTGCTTTCACACTCTGTAGATACTTAGGTGTCGTCATTGACCGCAGCCTATCTTGGCCGAAGCATGTCAGTGCACTACGAACTAAACTACTGTCTAGTTTTATACACGTTCTTCGTGTTATAGCTGGACTTAGGTGGGGCCCCTCAGAAAAAGTCTTTTGCAGCTATATCAGGCGTTGTTTGTGAGCTACCTACGATACAGCATGCCTGTGCTTTCCAATATACGTATAACTTGTCTTCGCTCATTAGAAAGCCCTCACGCCCAAGCTCTACGAACATGCCTAGCCCTGCCGCGGTGTGCATCGACTTCCGGCACTATAGAGGAATCATGGGCCTATCCAAGTGAAGTTTACATGTCATGTCAGCCACTTCGAGTTCACCTCCGACTGCTGACTCGACACACACACCACCCCTTGTCTTCAATTCTAGAAAACCACCCAAGCTGCACCTACTCACGATGTCTCACTACTCGCAGGCATATCATACCCTCAGACTTCGCACCTACCATCATCTCTGAAGTGCCGCCGTGGATACTGCATAGACCAAACGTGCGCCTTAACATACCTGGGATTTCGAAGAAGTCGCGTATCCCTTCCACTGGTCTTAAACAACTCACCTTGGCCCATTTGGCAGGGCTTTGCGACGGCTCTGTGCACATATACACAGAAGGATCGGTTACCTCATGCTCCCCGACCGCGGCCTTTGTGATCCCTCAGCTGGACACATCCAGCCAACACAAATTGGAACACAAATCGTCCTCAACAGCTGCAGAGCTTGTCGCAATACGGGAAGCTGTCCGTTTTGTCGCCTTCCTGACACCACGTAAATGGACTATTCTTTTTGACGCAAGATCAACACTGCAAGCTATCGGATTCTCTCTCGAGGAGAGGCCAATCTTACATGCTAGCGTTAAACATCCTACAAATATGTGATCTTGCTCAGAGAAACGGTCTCGCAATTACCTTCCAATGGGTACCTGGTCACTGCGGCTTAGACGGCAACGAGCTAGCTGATGCGGAAGCAAGAACCGCTATTCCGAGAGCCGTTGAAGTAAAGATTCCTTACTAGCGGAGCGATATAAACTCTTTGTTGACTACGCTCATGCGAGATTGCGCAGCATATTACTGGGCTCAACCAGGCCATGGACTGGTTGAGCCTGCTGGAAATACTGTGACAGGACTTCTTGCCTCCCAGCTGAAGTCACGCGATGCCAAGCAAGCATGCTACACCGCATTCGCCTGGCCGTAGCCTTCACTCGACGCTATGCACATCTGATTGGCCGTACGGATAGCCCGAACTGTGAACGCTGTCAAGTGTCGGAGACTCTCCAACATCTGTTTTGAGACTGCCCTCTCTACGCATCACAGCGGAATGTTGGCTTCGAAGATAGCAGGCATTGACAGGCGAACATTGTCCGAAAGTAATATTTTGTCCGCCATGTGTGACTGCACAGTAGCGTCCATAGCAACAAGGGCTGCCCTGGACTACTTGAAGACCACCGGACTAGACGCAAAGCTTTAAGAAAACCACTGTGTTAGTGTATACAGGGTGTTTCATTTTAGCTGCACCAAATCTTTAAAAGTAGCCTGTGGCAGATAGCACAATTACAATCCTTGATCTAAACTACGCGATGAGGCGGCCATTTAAGTTAGCGTTGTAGCTCCTTCGGTATACCTCCTTCGCTCCGCTGCTAAATGAAGTTCTTGCGGACGCCAACTCTACGTTTTCCCTATAACCAAATATGCACAGCCATGGTTGGTTGTTCCTCGGAAGGTTAACTCTTGCTGCTCGGAAGATAGGAAGTAAAAGGAAGACAGGAAAGATCGAAAATAAGAGCGAAAAACGAAGGTTAGAAAAAGAGACAGGAAAAGGCAAATACCGATTTCCCCCATTTGGGTCATTCCGGGGGTGCCGTCTACGTGAAGCCAAGGCCAAAGAGATGTTTTGCCTCCGCCGAGGCGCGATAAAGGTCTAAACATTGTTTTCCCTGGAGACGGCTAAGCCGCTTACCGTTACACGCGGCAGGGACCAACCCTCATGTGCTCGGGTACGTGGCGTAGGGAAACATGAAACGTCTGCTGACACAGACGCCCCTGGGGGGGGGGGATCAATAACAAAATGATTTCACGCGAGACACGTATCAATGTTTACCGCAAACTTCTGATACTGCGAGAAGACCATCAGATATATTTTGTGACTGCGACCATCGTGGTGTGGCTAGAACACCAATATCCACTGTGCTTAATTTCACCATGTCGGGGGAGAGAACCACTGTCCAGATCTTGCTGGACACTCCGTTGATCTACTTGAAATTTGGGGTGGGTCAACTTAAATTTGGAGGTGGGCCAACTTGAAATTTGAAGCTGGGCCAACTTGAAATTAGGGATGAGCCACTTTTAAATCTGTGGGTTGGCTAACTTGCAATTTGCAGGTGGGTGAACTTAAGTCTTGTGGTGCCCCAACTTGAAATTTGGGGGTGCGATAACTAGACATTTGGGGTGGGCCAACTTAAACTTGGGAGTAGGCCAACTTAAAATTTGGAGGTGGGTGAGGGTTTCCCAACTGAAATTTAGGTGTGTGCTTTTGTATACTTAGAGAACTCCAGTGAAGTTTCTGCATAACTTTTTACAAGCATTACTGCACATTATTATATGCAAAAGCTAAAGTAAACCGTCATGAATTTCTAGTTTCTTGTATCAACCTTTCGAAATAGCCATGTAAGCCGAACTATTTAGCTTGAAATTATTTGTTGAATTCGCCTCATTATGCACCTAAGACTGCGAAGTGCGGCTCGCTGGGGGACCCTTCTTTGATGTAGCAGGTCACCGTAAGAGGAAACTGAGCTATGCGGCGCGATAAAGCGGTCCGCATTGTCCGTGCTGCTCAAGTGACTATGCGTCCAATGGGGAGTTGCGCACAGCGCCAATGGGAATGAGATATCGTGAAAGGAGGGAAGTGCAACGGCAGCTTCATTCACTCAGGGCCACTCCTGATGTCCCTCACACTTGATGGCATTGCATTCATCTGCACTCACGTCCATTCGCATAAACTAACTCGAGAACATCTTAACACAGGGAGATGGGCTCCCGTCCACAAAGACTTAGACGTGCACGAGCATTGTTGCAGCGACGTTTGAAAGCAATGCATCAGCATATTGTCTCATCTATTCATAGATATTCTTTACCTTCCATTTTACTTCTGCCTTTCACGTAATAAAATACATCTGAAAAACTATAGTGCTCACATAAAATCACGCTCCTTGGCACTAGTGCATGTCCATTCCCCTGTACAAAATTCTATTCCCACTCACCCACTCTCGAGAAATGAGCCCAAATGAGTGAGAGGGCTCTCGAATGTTAGTTCACCGGTGATGATATTACAGCTCGTGCGTGTTTACATGCCATATGCACGTGAGCAATTTTGTAAATACGTGTCGCTTGCTCAACCCCACCCCACAATTGTGCTGACAAAATAACAGCTTTTTTTTCTTCTTGTGCTTCATCATAAGCATAATGTTTTGCATGCCGGACCTGTGGTCCACTCTATATCTGCTCTGGAAAACTGGTGGTTTTGCTGTATTTGGCAGCGTTGCTATTAGTGTTGCCGTCTCAAGCGTTATTCCGTTATGAAAAAAAAATCATTTCACCGTGAGAAGAATTTGTAGAAATTTATCATTGGAGAATTATAAGCTGTTACGAAAGATGTTCTTTAGGCCTATTTTGGTGCTCGTTGGCAACACATGTCTGAAAATCAACGTTGCAGATTATCAGAAAAGCTTTATATCCATCTTCTTGTTATATTGTTTCTTTTTTAACAGCGAATCTGTTTAACCTGGGCGTTTGCCGTCAGGTGTAACGCCGAAATGTGGCCGATCCTGGTGGTAGTGCAGAAAGGAGCCAATCGCAATGGCACATACCCCTGTGAACTAGCGAAGCTGTTTAAAGGGACACTAAAGTCAAGTCTAGCTCAAGTGATATAACAATGCTCTAGAACGTCTAAGGGGTCAATATAATCGCGAACAGAGCTTTAGTAATCGAGAAATGCAGTTAAATGCAGGACACGATAAAAGACCCCCCAGGGACATTCCAGTACTTACCCGATGACGAAGGCACTCCTCAAAAAAATGGTCACTAGTACTCAACCACTCGTATTAAAAAGATTATTTCGTGGGATTATAAGACGCAAGAAAATGCTACTTGTCTGCTTCTATTAGATTATTAGAAAATATACCTTATTGGCGTTACACTTGATAACGACGCGGGCGGTCAAAAGGTTTCGTTTTCGCTCGACCCTGCGCCGCGCGCGTTTTCAAGTTTCAGTAGTTCCGTTATCGCGTAGCACTGCGCTGGTGTTGCTGGCTCGCTAAATTTGCACTTGAATTTGCTAGCAGCTTGAGAGTCGCGATGGCACGTCCAGATGGTGACCACCTTCGCCGCCCGACGTCGCATTGCTGGAGTCCTCCCTGCTTTCGCGCTCGGAAGAGCCGGTGTCGAGGCCGCCGTCGTTGTAGGCAACCACGCCGGCAGCGCGAGCCCTCAGCAGCATGTCACGCTCACCTCCGCCTGGCGATGACGTCACCATGCGTCTCCTAGCAACGCTTAGCCCCAGCTGCGCCGACCGCGCAGAGCCTCGCCACAGCTGCGTGAGCCGTGATGTCATCGCGCGCACCGCATCGCTTCGCCTTAGCTTTGCCGAGCCATGGCGCCACCGCGCCGTGCGGAGTGGTTGCCGTGGCTGCGTCGAGGTGGAGCTAAGCAGTGACGTCACTGCGCCGACCCACGGGACATATAGTTCTGCGTCGCCGTCACGGCGACACAAAAGCCGCGCGGAGCACATCGCCGCGAACATGGGGCGGCCGGAGAAGAACGTCACTCCCAAAGAAGCGCGCGCGAAAGCCGCCGCGCCGCTACTCGAGAGCGAGTGAGGCGACTTCGGTCCGATCCCAAGTATTGTGCCGCCGAAGGGGCGGCGAAACGTCGGCGATTCGCAGAAGATCCGGAGTTACGAGTCCGCGAAACCGAGCAAAAACGTTTGAGCGTCCAGAAGCCTCCCGATACTTTAATGACAGAGTGTTCGTTGCTCCTTGACCTGTCGATTCCCGAGTGATCTTGCACAAAACGTGGCCTAATCTCGAAGCATAAGCTCGCAAAAACTTGGCCAAACCGAGATAAAGCTAGGTGGGGTCGCCAGCTTCGCTGTTTGCCCAGTCTTCGTACCACTAGTGTAAAGCTGCCCCAAATTTTCTCGTAGTTTTTTTTATCTGTGCAACACTCCTTTTAGACTGCGCTAGGAGACTAGAAAAGTATTGAAAACCACTGATTTCTCAGCCAGCAAATAAGCTTGAATCTGTTACGCTGTTAGATGAGATACTGCACTATTGAAAGTTTGCCAGTAGCACAGAACTTTGCCTTTTCTACAAGTAACGAGTGCACTGCTCATCTACAAGACATGCTGTGGGCAAATTCTGCTTCTAGCGCAAACGGACACCTCGGAGCCACTGCGTCGTCGGAGTTAAATGATTATTTGCGCGTCAACGCATGCTATGGGCCAATGTTGGCTTTAAATTCTAGTCAACTCGACGCACTATCAAGGAAGGGGGAAGGCTACGCAAATGCCCGGACTTTTGAGAGGAATGTGGGTAACACACAAACAAATAGTTCAAAACATTGCTGTCCTTCGACAAACTTCGAGTACTAAATGCAATGAATTCTTTTCTCAAAGTAAACGGCGGCAATAAAAGAAATTGAAGATTTCATGGTTATAACGCTACATGGGCTTACTGCCGGCGCAACAAAATGCAAGCACAAAGAAAAAGTTCGCGGCTGAAATTCCCACGATTAGGTCACCTGGCTACGTAAGAAA
Source organism: Dermacentor silvarum (assembly GCF_013339745.2). Lineage (NCBI taxonomy): Eukaryota > Metazoa > Arthropoda > Arachnida > Ixodida > Ixodidae > Dermacentor > Dermacentor silvarum. Next base: position 167,437,222 of record NC_051157.2, read on the forward strand.
GAAAAGTCACGACCAATAATGCTATTGGAGAAAAGAGGAAACGGAACTAAAAGCCTGTAACTATAGATAATTCACACGCTAAAACTTCGGTGCGCGTGTCCGCATTATTGGATGCACAAATATTTAAATCGTCGAGATTCGTTACCTGCTGGCTCACAGTAATGCAATGCCGGAAACTAGGCGTGTGCTTCGGATACGCTGAGCTTAATAAATATCGACTTGGCGTATAGACACTGGCTCACAGCTGTGCAGAGCGAACAGCTGCGCCCGCCTGATACCGGCCCGCCGCCGCTGATCGACCTAGTGGGGTCGTCGCACTGTAACTAGTTGTCAAAGTTGCGCTGACTTGTTGCGATTTCCGTTAATATCGTTTGAAGTGAAGAACACTAAGAGCGTTCATCGACGTGGCCAGATTCATCTACCACGCGAATAAAATCACATAATGTTGCCGGTAGATAGAAATGACGGTAATTTCCCGTAAAAGAATCGGCTCTTCCGGCAGCACACACCATGTTTTTGGTCCTCCCCCCAGCCAGTAAATTCTTCTCTTCCTGTTCTCTGCCATCCCATGATCGCTCAAAGCAACGTACACAGGCGACAGCTTTTTTTTTATTAATCTATTCTACCTCTCCTTTCGTCTTTCGCTCTTTAAAGCGAAGATTTCTTTGCGAACCCCCCTGCGACTGTCTTGCTGACCCTGGCTGTCGCCTGCCGCTGCTGCTGCTGCTTGTGCGTTCTCGCCGCATAGCTTACACTCGGCTGCGGGACGGCGGCTCACATATATTTCGCCTGCAGCAGCGGAAGGTAGAGCGGGGAAGCAGGCCTGCGCATGCGAGTCGTTGGTCGCTAGTGGAGAGGGCAAGAGGCAGCGATGATATAGGAGAGAGGGCACCGGAGGAGATGGCCTCACGTTGCTCATGCATTGCGCCTCCTTGCAACCGCGTGGACAGTCGCGTGTGCGCCTCCGAGGGGATGTCGGGCACCCCAAACAAATGGCGCAGAAAGTTTTGCTCCTACTTCAGATCTAAAACACCAACGTGGCCACTACAAACACATGTGATTAATCGTTTTAGTACACATATGTGGTTCGTTTAAAGGCATTGAATTTCTTCCACAAAATACCTGATGAAAGCATTCGGTTCACTTTGCACTTTCATTGAATAAACACAAACACGTGTTCCAGCACTCCTTATGCATTTACGGAAAAATTCGCTGTATGTGGTAGATTCCAATAGGGCACGTTGGATCTGCTGCATTTTCTTTTCTCTCTCTCTCTCTCTTTTGAGACCTCACACATTAGCGTAGATAGCATATCCCTCTCCGCTCCTTGCCGCTTTAGCTTCGTTACACTACCACACCGGTTTGGCGGCGGGGTTTTGGTGCCAATTTGGTAGGGTTCCATATAAGCTTGCGTTTCCTCATTTGCGGCATGCAGCCATGACCACGTTTTGTCACGCTCGCTACCGCTTGGAAATACGCTTATATGGGGTGGTTTAGCCTGAACTGAGAACACACCGCTTATACAGAAGATTAAAATGATGTCCTGGGTTTTACGTGCCAAAACCACAATTTGATTATGAGGAACGCCGTAGTGAGGGACGCCGGAATAATTCTGACCAGCTGGGATTCATTGACGTGCCCACAATGCATGGTACAAGGGCGTTTTTTTTCATTTCATCCCTATCGAAATGCGGCCGCCGTAGCCGGGATTCGATTCCGCGCCCTCGTTCTTAGTAGCGCAACGCCATGGCTACTACTACATGTACGTTGTGCGTGTTGTGCGCGCACACATTAACTTTCTCGATGAGCTATATGCATACCAAGCCAAATTCTTATCATTGGGCTCTGATAAACGGCCTTCCGGTTGTCCCATCTCGTGTGTCATCGAGGTGCGACGCTTGTAACGCCGCTGCCGGCATTCCACATCGCGACAACGTTTTGAGATGCCTGGTATCTCTGTACGTGGTGTTTATGCTGCACTGCAGCAGCTGTCTCGTGTGTTGCGTCGCGCCAACATTTCGTTTGCGGGTATTGTTAGAACACCGAGTAAGGATCTAGTGCGCTACACTAAGCTTTGCTGTCGCTTTTCACGTTTCGCCGTTCGGGCAATACTGGCAATTTATCACAGTATTTAATTTTCGTACAAGCGCTCCTCTCTGTGCCCATCACCAATTCAATTTCCAAAAACACTTTCAGACCCTTCTCATGAAGGTCTTTTTAGAAGCAACGCTCTAGTGAAAGCCATACACTGAAACTTTATGCCGAATAATTTCGCTACTTACCTTCGGTGAGCGACGTCTTGGCCAAGACAATGGTAGCTCCCGCTAGGACACAGCCATGCATAGCTAACAGATTTTCCACGCTATTGTCCAGGTGAATGCAGATACGGTCTCCCGAAAGCACGCCATGCTGCCGGAAACCCACGGCGTAGCGTTCCATGGCCGCCAGCATCTCAGCACGTGTGAGGCTGATGACATCACTAAACTGCAAGTATACACAGCACAAGCAAACGTGCTGTGAACCTGAGCGCAATCTTGACTTCGTGAAAGCCATGGCTCTTTCCGGCCATTCGGGCACTTCTATTTTAGGCCATAGCACTTCCCCTCATGAAAAATTTATTTCTGAGATTTGACGTGCCGAAACTACGATCTGGTTGCGAGGCTGGCCGTATAGTTGCAGACTCCAGATTAATTTTGACCACCTGAGGTTGTTTGACTTGTGCCTAAAGCACACCAGCGTTTTTGTCTTTCTCCCACATCGAAATGCGGCTACCGCGGCCAGGGATGAACTCGTGACCTCGTGTAACAACGCCATAGCCACTAAGCTACCACGAGTGCGGCTGCTCCTTAAGCGTTGAGGTGGTTTGCTCAGTTTCACTTACTTATCTGACGCATACGATGCTCAAGTAAAAAAAAAAGAAAAAAGGTTTCGCTTTTGGCTTTCATTGAAATCAAGTTCCACAAACCCCCAATCCTCACCCCAAGAAATAACGAAATAAAACACCAACATTTGCCCCGTATTACGCCACTGTCCGAGCATTTATACTTGTTGCATAGGCCAGCTTTTGATATCGGTAAAACGTTGGTGTGCAGCGCTATTGAATTTTATGAGCACATTCTTGTCTCCCTCTATACCGCCACACTCGCAAAGAATTATAATAGACCGCGCTAAAATTCTTACGTGGAGTTCACCTGTGATTTATTATTATATTTATCTTAAGTTTCCCTTGAAAGCCAATGAATAATTTTCAGATCGTGATGCAGCCAGCATGGCAACTGCGCCTCTCGTCGCGAGGCACTAAAATTTCAATGCATTAGAATTCTGCAGTAAATGCCAGCTTGCGACTGCACTCTCTTGACTCGCTATTGCACTTTGGACTACCGCCTGGTCTATGTCGATGCGAAACAACATACTTTTTGCCATTTGTGACTGGGCGCCGCGCTTTTACGAACGCCTAGTGTTTCTGCGTAGGCATGATGGACAATGCCTCGTGCAACTTTTGTGATTACGCCGACGCAATCGAGCATATCCTCATGTAGTGCCCGTCTTTTGATAATGAAAGATAGAGCTTTCGCGCAGTGATGGCACGTATGGCGCGGTGATGCCCCATACGTGGCCTCAGCGAATGCGCACGAATACGAAACCATTACTGCTTCTGTCCTGGGGTGCTATGCAGGATGCGCCGAGTTTCTCGTTCGCACGAGTTTCACCCGAGTTTTCTCGATGGCAGTCAGTGAACGGAGATAGCAAGGAACGTGGAAGAACAGCAGGCAAAAAGAAATGTCGAGATAAAGCCGCGTATGACAACATGAGCGCACCCTGCGCGGCACAGTGATTCCGTGCTTCAAGCACACAAGACTGCACAGCAAAACGCGCCAGCGCCGCGCCGCGTATTGTTATCAACGTATTATCACCATTTAGCAATACCATGACTGTACCGCTGCCTATGTGCACACTTGCCGTGAGGCACTTGCCACGCCTTTCTAGGGCGCGTAGAGGGCGTGCCTCCTCTTTCGAGCATTATCTTTCTATCCTCCATCGAATGCGAACAGGGCACATGCGGTGCATTGTTGCGCCTACACTTTCCCTCAATCGATTACGTTAAAATACAACAAATAAAATAAGAAACACTTTATTTCTTGAAGTATCTGTTTTTCCTTTGGAATGCTAGAAATGTTTGATGACAAACAGAGATCGAGCGAATTATTAAACTTTGCACTTTTTTGTCGCGAGTGGCGACAGTGATGCGAAAGCTTACAAGCGGATACATTGTAGAGGGTCGCACGCACGAGGGAGTTCATACGGTGAGCAGTCGCCAGGGGCGCTGCAGTGCTATCCTTTATAGGGTGCCTTGATGCCGGGCCGCGCGCATCGAGGCACTCTAATACTTGTTAAAGTCAGTCATGACAATCATCGTTCCATTCCCTGACTATTAGGGGAATGGCAACGCAGCGCTACGGCATTGTTGTTCACCGCAGGTGCTTCACTGAGGCGGCTATTAAGGCCGCCGCTTTACCAACTGAAACGACAGGAGCAACGGCTGTCACTGCAAAATGGCTGTGCGGTATTCTAGGGTCCGTAGTGACGCAGCACAGTGAAAATGCGCCCGTTTATCTGCGTGCGGGAAGCCTCCGCGATGCATTGCAAAGAAGAGCGCCCTGCCCAGTGACACAATTCACCGCTTGTCATCGCTTGCCCAGTGAAGGTGCCTCCATTCGCATGTATACGCAGAGTTTGAGTGGTTCTCTCCAATGTGCTTGCCGATTGCCTCAGCTGTTGAGCTAACAGCGATCGCAGATGGATACGGTAACGACAGCGCAGCAATCGCATTTTGGCGAGTTATGGCTCCTGTGTGCAGTTAGGAAATTAAACTTCTAACGCAGGAAGGGGTTGCAACTATTTAGTATGCCGTGCTTGTGATGGAGAAATGCCAACGCACTGGGTTTAAAAAAGCGAGCGTTTCTCGGCGCTGACCGTGTTTGCGACACTGCGGATCCGATACATCACCGATGACAGAGCAGCCATCTCAGACTACAGCTGCGATACCTTGACGTTGGAAAACTACGCACTGCTCAGCATCGTCATCCACCACGGCTCATCGACGCCTTGCAAGCAGCTACAGTGACTTGCCGATAATTATTTGCTGTGCGCTACGTCGCTACAATGCAGACAATGAACCATGTTGTGGGGCCATCACAGCCTAAGAAGACATTGCCACCTGGTGTTTTGAGCCAGCAAACGATCAGCATTGCGTGCCCAGCAAGAACGGCGAAGAAGACGACGAAGTCGAAGATCCCGCGCCAGCTGGAGAACCGTCTTTTCGTGTCTGGCATTCTTCGGGTCTGGCTGCTAGTACTGTTGATTGATCTTGCCTTAGCGCGTGACAAACTGGTGGAGGTGCGGGGTAATCTAATCTATGCACCAAACCCCTCCGAGCAGCAGGAGCTCCAGTCCTGTACCGGTGGTTACGCCTGTACACCGCGCCAGCAGAAGGATCCGTGGACAAGCCCCTGAGTTTGGACTCCTCCCAGAGACAATGGCAGCTCCGACCACCCCAACCGGTATGGAAGGCACTACGCCGATTCATTGCACGCTACTTAGTCCGCGAACGCCGAATCCTTTCCACGGTGCCATGCATGAGGATGTTGAAGATTGGCTGGTGCACTATGAACGTGTTGCCTCGTACAACAAGTGGAACGATGCAGACAAACTGAAAAACGTATATTTCAGCCTTAACGATGGCGCACGTGTTTGGTATGAGAACCGTGCAGATGCCCTAACTTCTTGGGAAGAATTCAAACGCCGTCTTTTTGAGACGTATGCGAGCCCTGATCGCCGAGAACGAGCTGAGCGTGATCTCCAGTCCCGTATACAAATGCCGAATGAAGGTGTCGCAATGTACGTCGAGGACATGACACGTCTCTTTCGACGAGCCGACCCCAGCATGTCGGAAGAAAAGAAGGTGCGGTACCTGATGCGCGGAGTGAAAGAGCAGCTGTTCGGCGGTCTCGTGCGCAGTCCTCCAAAGACTGTGTCAGAATTTCTTTCCGAGGCCGTCACCATGGAACAGACTCTTCGGCAGCGGGCACCATCATACGAACGCCAAGTGAACGCTGCCTCACCTACGGACTTCTTCGGAGCTCTCGGGGGCCACGTCGATTTCTTTCGAGAGCTCATCCGGTCCGTTATCTGCGAAGAACTGCAGAAACTGTCGGTACCCTCACAGCCGACGCTCAGCTCTTTGTCCAGCGTTGTCCGTGACGAAGTGCATCATGCGTTAAGAGAACCACCCTTCAGCACAGACGCTCAACCGCTAAGAACTGACAGCACCCGTATGTCATATTCGCAAGCTTTGCGGCAACCTGCCCCACCTTCCTTCCCGCTTCGGACCGCGTCTCCGGCCATACTACAGTCCGACCAAGCGACCTCTTATTACCACGACCACCGACAGGCCCCAAGGAAATCAGACGTGTGGCGGGCACCTGATCGCCGTCCGCTTTGCTTTCACTGTGGTGAAGCTGGGCATGTCTACCGACAGTGCTCTTATCGAGAGCTCGGATTACGCGGATTCTCGGCAAACTCGCCGCGACCTAGGTTCGGCCAGCGTCCTCCTGCGATTGAAGAATACGTTGCCCAGCAGCGCGGATCCTCATCAGCTCGACACCAGTCACGCTCCCCTTCGCCGCGGCGATTTTCTCCGACTCGCCGTACGTATTCGAGCGTGGTGCAGGGTCGGTCGCCCAGTCCGCGCCGGGAAAACTAACCACAGCGGCCTTCGGGGGCGAGGCCGCTCTGTCTGGACGTACTCAAGGACCCCTGCTGACCCGTACGCGACCCGACGATACATCGACGACGACAGTACCTGCTGATTACAGACGACGAATTTCCTTGGACATTCCTGTATTGCTCGACGGTCGTGACGTGACTGCTTTAGTGGACACTGGAGCAGATTATTCGATAATCAGCGAAAAACTGGCCACCCTTCTGAAGAAAGTGACGACGCCTTGGAATCAAACGCCAGTTCGTACAGCTGGCGGGCACATCGTCACACCACTCGGCATGTGCACGGCACGAATACAGATTCGCGGCTCTACGTTTGTTGCCAGCTTGAGCATTCTCCCTCAGTGTTCTCGTGACCTAATCACCGGCATGGACTTTCTCAGGGAGCACGGAGCTATCATCGACATTCGACAACGCCTCGTCACTTTCTCGACAAAGAGCGCCGCTGCGACGACCAACACCATCCACGCTCGAGCACCTCTTCGTGTCATCGACGACGCTGTCACGCTACCACCGCGTGCAAGTATCGTGGTTCAAGTGGCATGTGACAGACTCTTACACGGTGAAGCGGTCGCAGAAAGCAATCACTCTCTCCTGCTTTCTCAAGGTGTTTGCGTAGCAAGAAGCCTTATTGATCTCCATGATGGTCACTGTGACGTTCTTGTCACGAACTTCAGCTACGAACACCGCCACCTTTTCCCTGGTACTGTCATCGCCTACGCCGACCCGATCGCCGACGTCACTGAATGTTTTGCTTCCCAGGCAATCGGCACTACTAAAGCACCTCTAAGCAACGTCGACATTAGTGCAACGCTTTCTGAAGACAACAAACAACCCCTGCGTGACCTGTTGCTCGAATTCCACTCTTGCTTTGCACGGTCGTCGAAGATACGTCAAACGTCGATTACTAAACACCGTATCATCACCTATGACGACGCGCACCCCATACGGCAGCAGCCTTATCGTGTTTCCCCGACCGAACGACATGCCATTCAAACGCAGGTGAAGGAAATGCTTCAAGACGGCGTAATACAGCCTTCATGCAGTCCCTGGTCGTCGCCTGTCGTGCTTGTTAAAAAGAAAGATGGCACGCATCGGTTTTGTGTTGACTACCGGAAGCTAAACAACGTCACAAAGAAAGACGTATACCCGTTGCCTCGTGTCGACGATTCTCTGGACAGGCTGAGGCGCGCGAAGTATTTCTCCTCTATCGATCTGAAAAGTGGCTACTGGCAAATTGAAATAGATGAGCGGGACCGCGAGAAAACTGCCTTTGTGACTCCGGACGGCCTTTACGAATTTAGAGACAATGTCATCGATTTGGTCACATTTGTTCAACATCAAAAACGTCTGAAACGACTCACTGCGGCATTGTTCCTTGACATAAAAGGCGCCTACGATAACGTAGCACATTATGCCATTATAGAGGCTCTGATTGCAGCCGGAATTGGTGGCCGCACTTTTCAGTGGCTATGCAGCTATCTGACCGACAGACATTTCTTCGTGATGACCGAGGATGGCGCCACGACTCACTACCAAACATTCCGTGGAGTACCACAAGGTGGGGTGTTGAGCCCGACACTATTCAACTTAGTGCTCGTTGGCCTAGTCAGATGCTTGCCCAACACCGTTGGAATATCAATCTATGCTGACGATATCTGCATCTGGGCGTCTGCTGTAACACGACTGCAGGTACGAGCAAGGCTACAAAAGGCAGCTACGTTAACATCACTGTACTTACGAAAACAGAACTTGGAGCTGTCTTCAGAGAAATGCTGCCTTGTTACATTCACTCGGAAGGCAATGAGGCCTTACTCTGTAAGTGTCAATGGGCAAACAATTGCAAACGCACGGAAACACCGCTTTTTAGGGGTAATTATCGACCGCGACCTTTCATGGAGCCCGCACGTTTCATACCTAAAGAAGAGGTTAACGACCATAACACACCTCCTTAAATTCCTCGGTGGAAAATCATGGGGCACATCGGTGCGGTCAATGCTGCAGCTTTATTGTGCCTTATTCCTCGGTTTCGCAAGATACAGCCTCCCGGTGCTAGGCAACACCTGCAAAACAAACCTGCGTGTACTCCAGGGACTACAAGCTCAAGCCCTAAGGACGTGTCTCGGTCTCCCGAAGTGTGCGTCTACGGCGGCAACGATTGTCTTTGCGCGAGACCACCCAATAACAACGTACTTAGCCACCGACGCCCTCAGGGCGCATATTCGGCACGTTGCCCGACTACCTTCCCACCATCTTGCATCTTTACTTACAGAAAGGCCACACACAACTTTCAGTCGTATAATTGCAGCCAATCATACCTCGTTGCCATCGAACTACATGCCTGCAGCAAGACCATCCTCACCGTTATGGTGCCTGCACAAACCTGACATACGCCTCACCATCCCAGGAATCACAAAGAAAGCTCACATGCCGTCATCTGCCCTGAAACAGGCCACGTTAGGACTTTTACATGAGGTTCACAGTGCCCGCGTACATGTTTATGTCGATGGCTCAGTCACACCTACAAGTTCAGCTGCCGCAGTGGTGATTCCAGCAAGATCCGTCAAGATGCAGCTAAAGACGTCACATGTCTCATCAACAACAGCTGCTGAACTGGTAGCCCTCCGTGCGGCTCTTCATTTCATTCTGGAGGAACCACCCCATCCATGGTCAATCTTCTGTGACTCCAAGGCAGCCCTACAGAGTTTACTCTCAGTACTGCGCCATGGATCACATGAGCAGCTCGTCGCAGAGATAAGACAAGTACACCATCGCATAATTGATGAAGGGCACAATATAATATATCAGTGGTTGCCTAGTCACTGTGGCATACATGGCAATGATCGAGCGGACGCAGCGGCCCGATCTGCTCATGACGCTGTCAACTGCGTTGCCATTCCTCTTTCGAGAGCCGACGCAGCGAAAAAACTTTCCGCGCTTGCGCGTGAACTAACATTGATGCAATGGAATTCCTCCGATTTCACAAGTGCACGCCTTCATGCCCTGGACCCTAATTTACAGCTTCGTATTCCATTCGACCTTCCACGACGGGACTGCACACTTCTAATCCGTCTATGGCTTGGAGTAGCATTTTCAAATGCGTACTCCTTTCGTATCGGAATGGCCAATAGCCCACTTTGTGAATCCTGCGGGTGTAACGAAACAATCGCACACCTTCTTTGTGAGTGCCCTCGTTTCAACCCGCAGAGAGCAGCTCTCTCAGCGACAATAGATCAACTGGGCAAACGACCAATAACAGAAAAGAACATCCTTGGAAACTGGCCTACACAAACAACGGCGCGAGCCGCCCTGAAGGCACTGCTGCGTTACTTGAAAGACACCGGACTCAATGACAAATTGTGACTCTGCATTGTGTTACTTAGGACGGAACGTTCAGACAATGCAACACGCGAACGCCTTCGCGGACTTCATGACAGTGCCCACAGAAACAGTTCTGTTTTGTGTGCGTGTGTGATTTTGTTGTTTCCTTCCTTTTTGTTTATTCTTTATTTTCACTTATTTTTCTCTCTCTCTCCTTTCGCATCCCTTTACCCCTCCCCCGGTACAGGGTAGCCAACCGGAGATAACCTCTGGTTAACCTCCCTGTCTTTCCTTTACCTTTTTCTCTCTCTCTCTCTAGAGTACTTCCTTTCGGCCTCTGTTCCGCTCCAGCCACATTCCAGCGAATGATGGATACCGTTCTCGCTGACCTCAAATGGAAAAGCTGCCTCGTCTATCTCGATGATGTCGTTGTCTTTTCGGAATCTTTTGACGAGCACCTTCGACGCCTTCGGAACGTACTCGAAGCCATTCGATCGGCTGACCTTACCCTCAAGCCAGAGAAATGCCATTTCGGTTACGAGGAACTGAAGTTTCTCGGTCACGTCGTGAGCGCAGCAGGTGTTCGGCCCGATCCCGAGAAGACTGCTGCCGTAGCTGCTTTTCCAGCTCCAACCGACAAGAAAAGTGTCAGACGATTTTTGGGCTTGTGCGCATATTATCGACGCTTCATTGAAAATTTTTCGAAGATTGCAGAGCCGCTATTTCGCCTTACGCGTGATGACTCGCCATTCCTCTGGACTGATGAACAACAGACCGCCTTTGCCGAGCTACAACGTCGATTGTCTTCTCCTCCCGTGCTCGGTCATTTCGATGAGGACGCTGACACAGAAGTACGCACTGACGCCAGCAATATTGGTCTCGGAGCTATCCTGGTGCAAAGGCAAGACGGGACTGAACGAGTTATAGCTTACGCGAGCCGCACTCTGTCACGCGCCGAGTCCAATTATTCCACCACAGAGAAGGAGTGCCTCGCGGTCATTTGGGCTACTACAAAGTTTAGGCCGTATCTCTACGGGCGGCCATTTAAAGTTGTGACCGATCATCACGCTTTGTGCTGGTTGGCCAACCTCCGAGACCCTTCTGGACGATTGGCACGTTGGAGTCTGCGACTCCAGGAATTTAACATCACCATCGTATACAAGTCTGGCAGAAAACATGAAGATGCTGACACGCTATCACGAGCACCTGTTGAATCCCAGAATCCTGACGAGGAAGATGACAACGCCTTCCTGGGAGCCCTCAGCCGTCCGGATCTGCTCGCTAAACAGCGATCGGACGCTGAGTTAAGGCCCATCATCGATCACTTAGAAGGCGACATCGCGTCCATTCCTCGCCCTATTTCGCGACGGTTGTCGTCATTTTGCCTACGAGAGGGCATCTTATACAAAAGAAACACAGGTGCCGGCGACAAACCACATCTTCTAGTAGTGCCTCAAGACCTTCGCGACGACATCCTATTAGCCTGCCACGACGAGCCGACATCTGGTCACTTGGGCTACTCAAGGACTCTGGACAGGGTACGACAACTGTACTACTGGCCTAGACTGACTGCTTGCGTCAAACGCTACGTGAAAGGATGTCGTGAATGCCAGCGCCGCAAGTCACCACCCTTCAAGCCTGCAGGCCTTCTACAACCCATCGACCCCCCGCGTACGCCGTTTGATCAAGTTGGAATGGACCTTCTTGGCCCATTTCCCTTGTCTTCCTCCGGCAATAAGAGGATCATTGTAGCAACCGATTACTTGACGCGTTACGCTGAGACGAAGGCACTACCACGCGGGATAGCATCTGAGGTTGCGCAGTTTTTTATGCATCACATTGTGCTTCGGCATGGCGCACCGTCATTCATCATCACTGACCGAGGGACGGCGTTTACGGCGAAGCTTCTGGACGACATCTTTAAGTTGAGTTACACGAGTCATCGAAAGGCCACCGCATACCACCCTCAGACTAACGGCTTGACAGAAAGACTAAACAGAACACTGGCAGACATGATCTCTATGTACGTGGATGTGCAGCACAAAACGTGGGACGAAATCCTGCCGTACGTAACGTTTGCGTACAACACTTCCACGCAGGAAACTACACGATTCACGCCGTTTCGCCTCGTTTATGGTCGAGATGTTCAAACTATGCTCGACGCCATGATTCCGTATGACGACATCGATCAGCCCGACCAGTTAGCCCCTGACGTCGAGGAGTACATTCAGCGCGCCGAGGAAGCACGTCAACTGGCCCGTGTGCACATAAGACAGCAGCAGTGTACAGATGCAATAAGGTACAATCTCCACCATCGACAACTTACCTATGAGCCCGGTGACCAAGTTTGGGTTTGGACCCCCATTAGACGGCGAGGCCTCAGCGAGAAACTCCTGAGCAAGTACTTCGGACCGTACAGAGTATTAAGGCGTGTCAGTGACGTGAACTATGAAGTGATTCCAGACGGAGACCTGTCATCACCCAAGCGCCGATTACCACGCCCAGAGATTGTACATGTCGTCCGCCTCAAGCCGTATTTCACACGGTGATGTTCATACAGTGTAGTGGTGAACAAACTTTTTTTCTTTTTTTGCTGTAGTCGCGACGTCCTCCGAAAAACTGCGAAGCGATTGTTTTTTTGTTCCCGACCACAGAACGCATTTTTCGCCTCGTGTTCATGTCCGTATGTGGGCTAGCGCGTTTCCATTTTTTTTGTGTGTGTCTTACCTAATTTATGTACTTTCCGTGTACGTCTTGTGGTTGAGCATCGAGTCGATGCTTCATTGGGAGGGGGAATAATGCCACCTGGTGTTTTGAGCCAGCAAACGATCAGCATTGCGTGCCCAGCAAGAACGGCGAAGAAGACGACGAAGTCGAAGATCCCGCGCCAGCTGGAGAACCGTCTTTTCGTGTCTGGCATTCTTCGGGTCTGGCTGCTAGTACTGTTGATTGATCTTGCCTTAGCGCGTGACAATATATGCATAAGCCAGCGAAAGTCGCCGCTTTGTTTTTGATAGTGGTTCTCAGTACATCACCGATGACAGTGTGCTGTGCGTATTTTCCGTCGGCGGTCAAGATTGTTGATGCCTCTCAGTTCCGCACCACGTCGCTGTTGCCGGAAAATAAGTTGGGCGTGGCCCAACCGTGGCGGGCGCACGCACAAGAGTTACATGCCTCGCGCGGGGCGTGACGTATGGTTTTGATTGACACGCGAACTCGGGCCAAACTCGTACATCGCGAAACCCCCCTCGAGTTAAACTCGGGAACATGGTGGCGGCAACAGCAGCCTGTGTAATCGCATCCAGCGGCAGCAAGCGTCAATATGACCATCTGGACCCGTTCACCTACATGTCCGACGTAGAGTTTCAGCGTCATTTTTGCCTTTCCAAAACGTGAGTGCGCTGGCTGTGTGACGAGTTAGGCGAAGGCCGTCGTCTGCGGAGATAGGGTGGCGGGCAAATGATGCTTTCCCAGCGCAGACTGGTGTGACTAGGCTGCGGAGGAATAGTTCGTGCGATCGCTTCGGCTCTCTCCTGTTTCAAGCAAGCTCGTCCACCGCGCCCCAGCCCCAGGCCAGGTCCGGCGTCGTCATCGGACTACTGGAGCACGTGCGAGCACCTGGGGTTCAACCCGGACCAACCAACCTGCGCAGGTGAAGTAGTCACATTATATTGGAAAATTCAGAATGGACGCCGGGCTGCCTTCCGGTGCAACAGGTGCTGAAATCAGCTTTCGCAGGTACACGGTACCGCTGCAGTGCACGGGCAGAGAGGCGAAGGAAGTTACTGCGCCAACACGGACCGCCTCAGCCGTCCGAACGACCACCTCTCCAGGCGGCAAATGATTTGGCTCACATACTGCGTGAGCAAAAGCGTAGACATATAGATGTTGAAAGAGACCATAGACTTGTTTCCTCTATCGGAGCACGCCATCGCCGACTGGAGGAGCTACCCCCGTAAGGTCGCGAGGGACGAGCTGCTGGCGCGAGCTCCACTCGGTGGCCCTGGGAAGACAGCGCAAATTGACGAGTGCCTTCTTCGCGGTGAGCAAAAGTGCAATAGAGGCCGCCTAATGACGGGCGACAACGTTCCGCCGAGCCGCCAAAATTACGGTGGTGTTAAAGATGGTGGTCCATGGGTCTTCGGCATGGTCTGCGCGACCTGAGGGGTGCTGCTACTTTTCAAGTTCGACCAACGAAAGGCGGCGACTCTAGGTGCCATTATTGCAGCCAATGTTCAACCGGGGACCATTATTCATAGTGACGAATTGGCCGCATACAACTGTATCCCAAATTTAGTGGATGTTAACGGGGCTATACCTCAATCTGCATTGGGAGACAGTTTAACACAGCGTGCACTTTGTGGAAACCAACACGGGCGTTCACACGCAAAAAATAGAAAGTTATTGTCAAAAAGTGAAGCGCCACCTTGTCAGCAGTGGGTACAGAGTAACTGCACTGATGCTGGAGTCCCACCTGGGATGAATGTGGTGGCACTCAACGGCCACGTGCGCTGCAAAGACCCTTTCTTGCGTTTGTTAGAAGCCACGGATTGCTGGGGCTACCCAGTATAAAGACTCTTTCCTGCCGTTGTTAGAAGCCATCGCTCGGCGCTAGCCAGTATGAAGGTGCGTCACAATGTAAAAGAAAATAAAGGAGAATTTTTTTTTCATCCTTGCATGAGTGTTTTCCGACATTCCTGAGTGCTTACACGGTAAGCGCGCGGCAAAGCACTTCTGCGCTAGCCGACGCTCCCTTCGTCTCGCAGCCTTACTTTAGCGCGGGCAACGAGCGATCTGTTGAAAGCCCAGTGTAATTAATCAGGCGCACACCAATCTGTGCTCGGAAATGGGAGCTCCGCAAGCACGTAGCGAGCCGCACCAATTCAATCCGGAGGAAAGAGAAAGATCAACGAGCGATCTGTTCAAAGCCCAGTGCGAAAACAAAGCGCACACCAATCTGTGCTCGAAAATGCTAGCGCAAGCACGTAGCGAGCCGCGCCAATCCAATCCAGAGGAAGAAAGAGGAGGGCGAGCGTGCCCTCGTGGTATAACGCGAAACGATTAAACTACACATTAGTCTAATACACATTCAGTGTACAACTTGTAAACTTTAAAACACCTATACCCTACGGTAATGTGACTATCATTGTACTAAATGCATTTATTTGATAACTTGCTTGTGCCTCTAATGCACTCGGTGGAACGACAAACAAGTGAAAGAATGCACGACCATGCACCGACCGTATGATCACGTGAGCCCCAGTTTGTCGACCGCCCATATGGCAACGCCCAAGGGATGATGGCCACTCAGAGCGAATCTAGATAAACCAATGAAACTGGAGGTGTGCCGACGGGCAAACTTTGTCTTGTTACCATTAGTTCTTTCATCTTGGGGCGTCGCCAGAGCTCGTGAAGATCCCGAGTTTCGCCTAACTCGGGACATCCTGCATAGCACCCCTGCTACGGTGCGATCAGCTGTCGGAAATGCAAACTGGGTGTTCGCTCATTCACTGTGCCCAATTCATGCTGCAAAATATGTAACGATAAATGGAAGACGTGTGCGGTAGTTCGGTGCAAAAATAGTGATTCACATATAAAGGAATGGAATCAACCTGTGTCGCCGCTGCTACATAAGGACTGCCTGTGTTTCCGCCCTTCGCGATGCACGGCTTTCCTCGAGGATCAAAAAATATAATTAATCCGCCAGAGGTGTATAGCTAACCTCCAAAGAAAGGACTCCAACTCCGGAACGTTGGCACTTAAGGAGTACCGCTCGTTACAAAAGGAAGTAGCGCCACTTACTGGCAGAGTAAGCTTTTCGCACGTTATCTACACACATCCATGCCTACTCGCACGCAAACTTACGCCCACCCTATCGCCAACGTATCAATAATAAATGAATGGGCAAACACTTGAATCAATGTGCCGAAGCATGAGTGACGGCGACTACATCGACAAGACACGAATGTTTGAAGCTCAACGTTTCGTGACGGTCCACAGAGTAGGCGAGAGACTAGCGATAATAGGTCTTTGCTACAAGCTACTGCAAAGTACAGAACATTTACATTCCAAGCTTTGTGCGCAGCAAGAACAAATCAATTGCAGCAGAGCACACCCACGAGCGACTAGGCTGAAAAAAGATATGGCCGCATGGAGGAACCGAGGAACTTCACTGAGTCAGAAACATGACAAGCCGCTGCTTCAAAATGTTTGCCAAATAAAGAAAGAAGCCCGATTTAATTCGCATGCCGAAAGGTTGGACAGCGTGGAATACATTTGTAGCCCCGCTTTTAGTACAAGCGCCGTATACGCTACTCGCGCCGTTTGGACAAGGTGTAATGAGCTCTGAAAGCACATGCATGTCCTTCGTGTCGTGCTCAAAGCCTACGTCTACGATATGTGTCGAAACGGAGGTTTGCTGCGCCGCACGGGCGCCACGCGCTTGCATTGTAAACGCGGAGACAACTGAGGCACCTGTGGCAAGCAATGGACTCGTCACCATGTGATCAAACATGGCAGCGCCAACGGCAGCGCCGCGTAAGGGTCAATACGTAGAGGCTCTGTATTGGACTTGTTCTGAACGCACCGGTTTCGAGGCGGATGCCTAGATTGCGAACAGTGTCTAGAATTGTTAATGTGATTGCTGTTGCGGAATTATAGATAATAGCACCGTAGTCAAGGTGTTAGCTGATAAGATGTTTAAGCAAGTTCATGATGCATGTCCTACACTATGCCAATTTGTGCGCGACAGAAGTTTTAAACCGTTCGTTCACTTAAGGCATTTTACCCTCAGATAATTGATGAATTAACTTAAGGTTAGAGTTTAAAATGATTGCTAGGAATTTCTGTTCACTGCTCATAGAGAGCTTATCTCGACTAACAGCAATGCTTGTACTGGCGTTACGCTTCTTTTGCTTGTAAAGAGCAGACAAGTGCTATGTTGGGTGTTTACTTTAAACATATTAAATTTTTAAACTTTAAGTTATGTACACCTGAGTGTTATATTGCTTTTCGTGCAGTGCCATGGTGCATTGCATGGTCTCTCAGTTTACTTAATAAAGTTTCGAATTTACACGTTGCTTCACATGTTTACAGCTAAAAACCACAGAGAAAACCTCAGGAAACTACTTGTATTATGACTGAGAAGTCACAACACGAGTATTTGTGTGGTGTCCTGCAGGTTCAATGATGTGGTTTTGTACTATAAATGTAAAATGTCACGCCAGCAAAGCTGAGCATCCACCCTTACATTTAAAACGCTTTTTTTAATGCTAGGCAGTTATGCTGATGAGCACATTCTGCCAGCAAATCTGCTGCACCTTAATTTAAGCGCGATGGAAAGGGAGGTTTGTGCATAGCCAACCTGTTCTGGCGTGCCTGCAGGAATACAGCAGTGCCTGGTGGCACCGTATAGTTCAGGCGCAACAGTGAACAACTAGTAAAGAAATCGACTGATACTAAGCTGACCCATATGTAGGAGTATTATATTACCTAAGCCACATTCAAAGGTGCTTTCAGTGTACTGAAAACCCACAGCTTTGATCTGTCAAGTTATTTTACTACACACAGCGCTGTAATAAAGTCTGTACAATGGTGAGCCATGCAGCAAGGAATCAAAGATTACTTGTGATGTACAGATTTGAATAGTACACGTGAATGCATACCCAATTCACCAGTATTGTTCTCTTCTGGACCAATTTTACGTTTGGTACAGAGGCTGAGTCACTGTGGCCTCCTGACTGCAAATTTCAGTGATCTTTTTCACGGTGCTCATAGGGGTACCATTCATTTCGCTACTTGAATTGTGAATAGATAGATAATAGAGCACAGCAATCTTGCAGTTTTATGCAGAACACCTCGCGCATTATTCACAAAGATGAACCAAAGGAACTATTCGTTGGTTTGTTATGAAAATAAAAAATGGCAATAAATGTTTCCTTACTTTTTGTACGGGCCTGTTTTCCGTCATATGAGCCTTCATTTCATTGTCATGTGCATGTTAAAGCAGCTACTAATTAGGAAAGACAAAAAAACCACTTACTACATCAACCTTTTCACATCACGAGCGATCACTGAGCTCACTGTGAAGCTAAGTCACCTAATGATCTTTGTTTGCTGTCAAACAAAGTACAGGTACTGGCCAGCTGTTTGTTATGGTCTGTATTTTTTAATTTTCCTAAAATCTGGCGGTGCATCTGCTAGCTAGATTGTTGCTGCATAAATACATAGACAACGTGTAGCTAATGCCCAACTCAGTAAAATAACGCGAGTAGAGCTTATCATATGAATCCTGTGTGAACTTTTTTTTCATATATAGAGTGATTGAAATAGAACACGCATGTTTGATGCTGACAGTATCAAATGGTTTCAAGTCTATCATCTTTGCTGCCTTGGCTGAGACGGGGAGCATGCCTATTATTGTACTGCTTAATTTTTGTCCACTTTGGTAATGTGTTTTACATTGTGCAAATGCTGAATTAGGTATACTTGCAGTATAATAAGTAATGAAAAAGCGGATTAGCTAGCCCGCAAAGGACATGATCACATAAAATTTATAAAAGTGTTTTTCACTAAAAGTGAGGCTTCAGCTATGGCGAAGCGATATGTACTCGGTGAACAGCGCAGGTCTTCAACTTCAGGCGATTGCAAGTTTTTGTTCAACATTAACACATAACTCTAATCAAGGCTACCACAATGTCTACCACGGCATCTGGAGACCCTGTTTCACCGGCTTCAACTGAATGTTGCATACATGAACAGTCTTTTTTGCAATGGCCAGTCCACAAAGCCATGTTGTGAGAACTACAAGTGGCGCCGTACAATCTCTAGAGCACATCTTGCTTGAGTGCCCAGCTTAAAGAGACGAGCGACACCAAGATAAAATGAACATGGAAAAGCTCGACCAAGGCCTCTCAAATTGACATGGGTGTTGGGTTCCTGGCCTTGCCCATCAAAACAGCACAAAGCCCTAGACTTATTGCTTTAATGTATTGAGGTTTGCTGTCTAAACTAAGACACGCACATCGTCTCATCAAGACTGTGATCTTATTTTCTTTTGCATTGGCCGACTACCTTCATCACCTCGAACACTTACTCTGCTGCTGATAACATGACCCGAGCTGCATTTTTTTTTTCATTTTTCTTCTGCTTACCCTTTTCTAGGGCCATACTTCTCCTTAGTCCTATTCGCTGCCGAGTAGCATGTAGGCGAAAATATGCTTGCTGAATGAACACTCTGCATTTTCAATAAAGAGCTTTCTCTCTCTCTCTAAGTAGTAAAGGGGCAACAGATTGGCCACCCAAGCTGACAACAAAGAATGTAATTATTTGATTTCACTCGAAATAAGTTGTCTTATCAGCAATACAAATTCATTTTTTTATTTGCTTTCAAATAAATATTCTGCTTGAAAACATCTCATGAGTATGTGTCTGCATAAGATGACCACTATATACGTACATATTGCTTTTATGCCAGTCATAATGAATTGTACAATTGCTGCTTAACCTTCAATTCTTCGCTGCGTAAAGTTAAGCACTCATGCACAACCTTTTTACACACGGTGAGAACTTCATTCATGACTGAGCACATCTTCTAAGGTTTTATTTTGTTTGGAATCCTTACAAGCAGCAAGTATTCAATTTCTAAGAGGCAGGTTTAATGCCGCACTTCGTCTTTGGTGGTTTTATATATGAAAAAAAAGGAAAAGGCATTTCATGCATTCCAGTGCTTTAAGCACACTCTTAAAATTGGCAGAGTGAAAAAAAAAGCATGAACAAGCAAATGCAAGCATATCAGCAAGGTGTACTCGGAGCCTCACACGCGTGCTGAATAGTAAGGAGGGCTGTCTTGTCGACCTACGCAGCTGTATTCCGCGATAGTTGTGCGTGTGTTCCGTGTTCTTGCAAACTGTCACTAGCACTACAGAAACGGCGCCATCGCACCGAACACGGGGATTTAGGTCGAATCACTCGGCGATATTATTGCTTTCGCGTAACGTACGTAGAACGCGGCACGTTGAATGATTCGAGAGGTTTTGCTCAACAAGCCAATGCAGCGCGCACTGACAGTGATCATCTTAGAATACGTCCCATGTTGCGACATGAGGCGATTGCAATACATTTCTAAAAGGTGGCGCAGATAGGATGATTGTGCGGTGTTTCGAACAACGATGACGGCGCCAATGCAACACATGCGGCTGCAGAACAGAATGTGACAGCCTAGAGTCGCATTTTCGCCGTGACGCGGAAACTTGAAGCCGCATCTGCAAAAGTATGCCAGTGTCATCTGCGGTCAAAGGTAGTTTCGAACAAGGATGACGGCGCCAGTGCAACACATGCGGCTGCAGAACAGAATGTGACAGCCGAGAGTCGCATTTTCACCGTGACGCGTAAGTTTGAAGTCCCATCTGCAAAAATGTGCCAGTGTCGTCTGCTGTCAAAGGTATAGTTGCCAACCTTGAACACTTTGCTCCGCCCAATGGTTTTCAGCTGTCAACAGAGCGCGTCGTCCAATCGGAGTGCGCATGCAATCCGCTCGTGCGGATGCAGCGTACACCGACTTTTTCGACATGATCCGCCTTTCGGCCTACCGCCCCAGTCCGCGAGAGAGCGGAGGCGTGCGGAGCGCACGGGCGGATTGAGCGAGTATATATGCCCTTAGCATTGCATTTTATCGCGTTCATCTGCTGTGCCCCAGAAGTAATTTACGAGATTTTGCTCAGCTGTACTAAGTGTACATGAGCCGAACTGGCCACTGCCACAAGCAGCAGCGGGAGCTTGAAGAGGAAGAAGACTCCGCCGCCCGACTGCATACACGCCTCATACATGGCGAGTTTGGGCGGCGGCAATACAGTGTGACGCTACATTGCTTCATTGCTAATCACTGTAATGTCGACATTAATCGTGAGATGAGTTCTGCCACGTTTTCTTTCTTTTTAAAGCAGGTAAGCGAAAATGAGATTGTGTTAACTGTGTAATTTTGCTGTTATCGTAGTAAATGAGTTCAGTCTAGAAGGATTCGCTGATGTCTGCTGCCTGTTTGTATTTATTTCGGTTTGAAGAAACACTTTTGACGGAATGCAAACTTAGATTATGTAAATTTGTTATAGGTTACGACGTCTGTTTCAGCCCGCTAACATCGTTCTTCGTTGGCTTCCAGAGAGCGTTTAGGATTTAAAATTAGCTTTGACCGGTGAGACAAAGTGATCATATGTTGCTTTCCGTCCAGAGCAGTGCTTGACAAGAGGCAGAAAGAAAATGTGAATGAGTCACCAGCTATTTTCGTTTTCCAAATGGCTGGTATTCACGCCTGCACCATTGCAGAGGCTGCGTTTTGTAACGGTTCATTCTTGGTTTCTTATCATAACCGTCGCGCCATGTGGCTCATCCCGGTGATGACAACGACGTCCCAGTCAACGACGAAGGGCTAAATTGTGGAAATTGACAAAATAAAATTACGGTCCAAAGTTCATGGATCCATTGCTGGGAACAGCTCTCAAAATGTTTTCGAAAACACTAGATATTACAATACAGACGCCAAATACTTAAGTTTCTGCCAACAACACCAGATCTAGGGAGAAATCCCGCGAGTTGGATTCACTGGCAAGAGGTCACAAATTGGTGAAGACATACGCAATCTTCACAGGCCTTTTTATACATTTTCAATGTACGCTGGCTACACGGACGTAGAACCAGCACAGCGACCTAACAGACAGATGCGCGCACTATATTTCTGCGCTGGAAATCCCAACTTATACCCTCTTAAGAACGAAATCACTTCGCCGTAGGGACCCGCGCACTTAATGCCTACGAGTGTCTGCTCCCTTCTCTGTAACTTTTTCTGGTGAAGAAAGTATCTCTTCAAGAACTGCGGGCTGGGGCAACCAATACACATCGCGTCACCTGGGCCTGCTATCCAACATCTAAACTCCCCGCGAACTGTACAAATTGTGCTGCTCTAGCATCTACAGCGGATATTTACCACCTCTCGTGGCTCTGCTCAAGGAGGAGGCTGACTGGACAGAGGACACTTAGAGCGACCAGGCTAAGAATGGGTCAAACCGACGCTTATGGACGTTGGACGAAGGACGATAAGTTCACTAAGCGACTAGTGCAACTTCTGCACGAGAAGGATCTCCACGCTGTTTTTTAAACACCCATCTAGCCGCAGATAAGTTGCTCAAAAAAAAAAAAAACTGTCAGTCCTTCCACTGGGGTGGAGATGGAAGACCAGCGAAGCTGTACTAAGGTCGGAATTATGTATTTCCAATTATGACTATTAAGATGTAATGGTGTAATTGGTTATTTGAACTATTAAAGAATGAGAAATAGACATGATCCGGTGGTTTTAATTTATTTAGTGACCACAGGGACCATGGCCTTATGGTCGATACGGTACACCGCCATAGGGTGTACGGCAAAGATTGGCACGTTTTTCATACACACGTCACCAACGCCGCGCGCGTTCGGTGCGAACACGGGCAAAACGCCGCCGCCGTCGACAACAGTTGTGCGCGTTGTTAGTGTGACCGCACACAACCGCTCTCAAAACGCTGGCTACGTGAATTAACGGCTCAACGCCGTTGTCGACACTGTAAGGGCGCGTTCACACTGAGACATTCGGCGTCTGGAGCGGCGCGGAACCCAGTTCGGCGGCGGCGAGATCCACCGGAATAGCCCTTTCCGCGCCGATCACTCCTGGACCGATTTTTGCGGCAGCTGCCGCCGGATTCCCTCACCGCGGGCCAATCGGAGTGCGAGTGAGAAATTCGAAAGATGGCGGCCAAGTCCGACGCGCTCGTCATGTCGCAGTCTTCAAGGCTCGTCGCGACATCGGAAATGCTCATCGAATAGGTGCGTGCCCACCCCATCGTTTTCGACAAGCACCATGTGAAGCACAACGTGACCTGACAAAGTGGCGTGACCCAGCTTCTCGCGGTCTTGCAGGAAGAACCCCCCGCCACCGCTGGCGTCGTTGCTTTGGCGAATGATTCTACGCGTCGTGCATCGCCAGCAAGGTGTATGCCAGCAGGCTTAGCATCATCGTCGTTGCAAGCAGTGACGAAGAGCCACAAAATAAAAACATGCCAACTCTACACGAGAGGAGATAAGTGCGTAGTTTCAATAGAGTGTATAGAAAGGCGGAGTGAGTCCAGCGAACGCCTTGGCAAGCGCCCATAGGCTGAGGCGAACTCACAGGCTGAGTAGCTGTCGTCTGCTCGACGCACCGTCTTTGTTGCGTCGTTCGCATCGTTTCTGTCACGCTTTCTCCATTTAGTTGACTACATTTTGTTGACAAAATCACTGTTTCTATCACCGAGTATGAAAACTAGATGCAGCAGAGTGAAACGCCTGTCAACGTTCCATGCTGCTGCGGGGTAGGGTCTGCGACGCCACAAGGCGTCTGGCCACCGTTCCGGCGGCGCGGTAGGCTAGCAGTATGAACGACGCGAATTTCGGCGGCAGGAGAAATCCGTTCGCTGTAGACGCCGAATTCCCCATTGTGAACGTGCCCTTAGGGGAGAGGCGGGTGAGAGCCCAGAGAGAGTCTGCGGCACAGGCAGCAGAGGCCCGCGGGGCTGTGTGTGAGTGATTCTTAGAAATAGGAGAAAAGTACAGCGCCGTAACTGCCTCTCGGGGGAGGGCACCTCAACAGCGCTGTACAGGGAAGGGGTGAAGGAGAGATAGTGACAGAGTAGAGAGAAAAATCACAGCATATCCACGGGGTGAATGATGATGAGTGGGCGAAGCACCGGAGGGAATCATCGGATCTCCCGCTTAAGGGGACGATAGCACAAACGCGTTAGAAACGTGCAGTACTCTCTAGTAAGGGGGAGCAACCACAGCGTCTTACGCAGCCATTTACACATGCCGGCACGTGCACCGCGTTTGCCGACGCCATCACATGACTGCTGAGAGAGTATACCCCCCGTATTCATAAACGCTCCTCGACTTGAACTTGACTTGCCACGGTCTTGGGCAGCGCGTTCGAAACGCGTTGAAGGTAAGGTGGAGAGGCCACAGCGTCTTACACCAGCTTCTTACACGTGCCGTAACGCGCTAGCACAAACGCGTGAGAAACGCGCTAGAAACGCGGCCTTTCGTTAATGTTGGGTATATATTGCCATCGTAGTGCATGTGTCTATGTGCGCTTCGTGGCGTAGTGGTTAGCGCCGCGCGTTCGGAAGCGAGGGGTCCCTGGTTCGATTCCGCGCTACGGACACAACTTTCGGAACTTTTTTTTCATCAAACGCCGGAAGCGTTCTCCGGAAGCCGGAAGCGGAACCGGAAGTGGAACCGGAAGCGGAAGTCGGCTTCCGGTTATACTATACGTATACATATATATGTATATATGGGTATACATACATATACGGACACACAACGCCATCTATTGAGCAATTCATAAAACTAGACGTGGCTACCTACTACGACGGGGACGAACAGGTGCCGCTATAAGGAGCTTCGCCCCTAAAAATGTATTGCGTATCGCCCGCAGGGCTGCGCGCATACGCCGCAGTGGGTAGGGAGAGCGGGCACGCACACGCACAGTGAAGGGTGCCTCGATGCCCTCCTCGCCCACCACTCCCCTTTCACTGGGAAGTCGCGTTTGCTCTCCGCCGTGCGTTCGTTTCCCGTGATAGCTCGCGTCCCTCGCCCTCGCGCGCTTTCACTCGCACATAAGTCGCGTTTGCTCTCCGCCGTGCGTTCGCGCCCCGTGAAAGCGCGCGTCTCTCGGCCCCGCGCGCTTTCACTCGCACCTACAGCATACGGCCAATGAGAGTTTTTGTAGCGTGAGCTACACGAGCCGAGGTTGAGCAGTTTCACGTGACTCCTGGAGAGACGTGCTGCGCATGCGCGAGGAGCAGTGACGTTACACGGCGCACAGCTGGCGCGCCAGGCATTTGCCCGGCGTTTGATCATTTGCCAGTGTGGTATAGCCATGGAAAAGGAGAGTGAAATTGCTGCTTAGGGGCGCAGAAGAGCGGAGAAGCTTAATTCATCGAATCCCGAAGTAGCTGCCTGGCAATTAGCGGTTGAGCGTAGGAAGAACGAACAGAAGAAGGCTAAACATGCTGCGGACACACCGGAGCAAATGGAGGAACGTCTAGCAAAGCGGCCTCACCAGGAGGCTGAGCGACGTGCCCGACCATCTCAGCAGCAGCAACAACAAGACGCCATCGATGACGTCGAGGCTCGTCGATTGACTGACTATACGGTGGAACTTGGCGAAAGCGCCAGTGCGACTCGGACCTTCGAGACGGACTTCGTAAAGAATCCGTTTGGATATGTGTGCGACCAGGCGCGGATCCAGGGGGGATGTCCGGATGTCCTGACCCCCCCCCCCCCCTCAGATTTCCGCATCGCCCCCTCGTTGACAGGGGGACGGCCCTGTCGCAAAAAAAATATGGCCACCAGCATTCTTCAAAAGTATTTTTCGCGAGTACCAGTGATATCAGCCATGTGGAAGTAAAGCTAGCTCGCTCACAAGCTTAGTTGTATTCCGTCGGGGTGTGGTGTTGCGATGTTGCCGTAGTTATTTTTTCTCATTAACACCTCGACCTCCTGGCGCCGGCGGTGCCTTACTCATCCCTTCGGTTGCGTCGAATGAACGAGGAGACGTCCCTTTTGCCAAGCACGTCGATGTCCGCGCGAGTGCCTTCGCGCCTGATCAACTTAGTTGCCCCTTGGGGTAACAAGAACTACGCATGGGCAACTTTTTTTTTAAACTGTAGCACTCATTGTGATCACAGTTACACGTTGACAATATCCAGTACGAGCGCAGTACGCTACAAGTTTTTCATTGTAACTTCGCAGTTTTATTGCCGTACATAAGGCATAGTAGGGTTAAAGCCGCCGGATCCGTTTATCTGAGTGGGCGTTTTTGCGGAGCAGGGCGAAGCCTCGAGCAGCGGCTGCGAAGTGGGGGAGCGTGACGGCCAACGCCAGCGCTCGGGCCTAGGATGGCGTCGCGTGGTTAGAGAAACGGGAGCAGATGCGCGCCTTGTGTAAAAGCATGGCGTCGCGTGAGAAACAAAACATGAAGACGCTGGCTCGCGCTCTCGGCTACTACGCCGCATCGTTCTTCTTGTAGGTGGCGTCGTGAGTCTTCATACGCGGTGATTCGCATATTGTAAACAACCAGCGTAGTGGTTGCCGCGTTGGAGCTCCAAAGCAAACGAAGGTGTCTCAGCCGAACACATAGAATCTCCTTAAATAAAACAAGGTGTCCCAACAGAACTACAAAGACGGACCCGTGCTTACGCATTTATAACGAACCTGCAACAGATCATCCCAAATTTTATTTTAAGAAAGAATACAGGCTAGATATACCAGGTGTTCAAAATTAAGCTTTATGGTTTTCTTAAAATTAGGCACTGGGAGGCACGTGAAGACCACCTGCGCAAATAAGTCATGCGGCCACGGGGGCACAAAGTGAGATCATAATTATCGCTGTTAGCAGTCGAATTGACTAACATTGAATAATTAACTTTTATTTACTGCAGTAATAAACACGACAGCCTCTAAGTTTTCAATACAAACATACCCACTTACTGCCGTCTAAAAAAATAATTGTTCAATTTTAGTTAATTGGGCTGCTCACAGCGATAATTATCATCTCACTTTGTGCCCCCAGACCACATAACTTATTTGCACAGGTGGTCTTCGTGTGCCTCCCAGTGCCTAATTTTAAGAAAACCATAAAGCTTAGTTTTGAACACCCGGTATTATCAGGCACAGCCGCCAAGCACCTGGCTGTATTGGGTAACGTCCTTTTCCTATAAGCTCGGAAAAACCGATATCTGGTTTCGCTACAGGTCTTCTTCTTTCTGGGGTTTTACGTGCCAAAATGAGTTCTGATTATGAGGCACGCCGTAGTGGAGGGCTCCGGATTAATTTTGACCACCTGGGGTTCTTTAACGTGCACTACAACCCAAGCACACGGGCGTTTTTGCATCGAAATGCGACCGTGTGCCAAGCACACGGGCGTTTTTGCCATCGAAATGCGACCGCCGCGAATCCCGCGATCTCGTGCTCAGCAGCGCAACGCTGTCTGAGCCACCACGGTGGGCTACAGGTGTTGCTCTAGCCGTATAAAACGCGGGTTTATCGTGAGCAGAAACGGTGAATTTCGGTAAATAAGAAAGGCTACTATCATCATCATCATCATTGAGAGAAGCTGACCCCCCTCCCCTCAGAAAAAACCTGGATGCGCCCCTGTGTGCGACGTGTGTGGCACACTGTGGCACATAAAAGACTTGACGCCGGTAAGTAGTGCCATGCGTGAGACGTTGAGTTTAGAGGCGCCGCTTGAGTGGGGTGAAACCGTGGCGCGGGTTTGTACAACGTGCAAGAACTTTCTCGTTAAGCAGAAGATTCCACTCTTTAGCGTTAGCAATGGGTATCGTAGCCCGCCCATGCCACCAGGTCTACCGGTTCTGAACGATGTGGCCGACTTAGCCCACGCTACGTATATCCTGGCATAGCCGAGCAAAGCCACTGCTAATTTTGGTGGGGCGAAGCACCTTAGGGCCGAGCCTTGTCCCTCGTTGTCCATTGTCCGTAGCTCTAGTTTGCACGGCGACCGGTAGGTACGCTGCGGTGCACAAGGGCGTTCGTTCCCGACGCGCGCTCTCTTTCTCTATTGTCCGTAGCTATGGTTTACCGAATGATCCCCGGTGCTTCGCCCACTCATCACCATTCACTTCGCGGATATGCGGCGATATTTTTTCAATTGCCGGACGCGACCATCGAAGAGTGAGCCCTTAACAGCTTCGCTGTAAAAAAAATCTACCTAAGCTTAGGAACGGGATCGATAAAGAAAACACCTAAGAAAGTGAATAATCTAATCACATGTAGACTTGAAGGTGGCAATTTGAGCTATAGCAGTGACTTCCGCTCATTTTCATTTCTCTCGCTTGAGCTATCGTTGATTCTTCTTAACCGGGCTCATTTAAGAGCATCTATGACGCACACTTTCCACTGAACAAAGTGACCACGCCATCAAGGGCGCGAACACCCTGGATGACGTCTGAGTTACTCGTAATGGTTAAGCATAAGAATAGCTTGTACGCACAATTCCTAAAATCGAAGGATGAAAACTTGTTTCACCGATTCAAGAAGTACAGAAATAATCTTACATCGAAGCTCAAGAGGGCTCGGAATGCTTGCTTTATAAATATATTTTGGAGTGCGACTGAACAACGATCGGATGTTATTTGGCGGAAATTGAATTCCTTATTGAAGCCAAATACTCCTGATACTCTGGATAACTTTCAGCAAGCATGAGGGAAAGCCAATTTCTGGCAATTGCTTAGCTGACACTTTTATCAACTTTTTTGATTCAACAAGCTTCTCAATGTAAAATAAATAACGACCAAAATTACATTGAATTCATGAAAGGTGTCGTGCTGTCGAGGAGTCGGAGGAAGACCGAGAGACGTCATGTTTTACAAGAGAACGAAAGATACGTTTATTATTACGCCATGTTTGTCTTCCATCCTCGCGACCCGACTTTAGCCGTCTCAGCTTTCCTAGCGGTGGGGGTCCCAACAGGTATGTGGCGCCCTCTCTGGAAAGTGTCGAGATTTCTCATGACACGACACCTTCCCCTTTTGAAAAGACAAGCCCTCAGCTTGCTCATAGGTTCAGGCGTGGCGGTGGTTTAATGGCTAGCCCACTGCGGGTGGTGTGGTTGGCTTCTTCTGACTAGCCCGTTCCTGCTTGGTTCGATGGTGCAACTTCTGGTACCTCTTGCAGATGTGCTTTTGTGTGACGAACGCTTCCTTTGGCCGTTTGCACAACATAAGATCTCGGTGAATTTGAAACTCCAACGATGGTTCGTTGTTGTTGGCTCCCATGTCTGATTTGGACAACTGTACCTGGCTGTAGCGGTGGCCTGTCTCTTGTTCTACGCCTCCTGTTGTAGTGTTTGGCTTCTCGCTCATGAATGACCGCATTCTTTTGCCAGAACTGATTCTGGTATTCCCACTTGGGCTCAAGTGTTCCAGGCAGAGTAGGAACGTTTGTTTTGAGCTTGCGGCCCATGAGAAGCTCAGCTGGCGAGTAACCCTCGGGTCCAAGTGTAGCTCTGTGGGCAAGAAGGCCTTCCGCAACATTTGTGGATTTGCGGATGATGTTCTTGGCAGTCTGGACAGCTCTCTCAGCTTCGCCATTGCTTTGCGCGTAATGTGGGCTGGAGGTCACATGTCTTACACCCCAACTGCTCATAAATTGCAGGAACTCGAGTGAGCTGTACTGCGGGCCATTGTCGGACCTCAAAATGTCCGGAATGCCATAGCAGCGAACAAATTACTAAGGAACTTCACAACATGTTTGGTTTGTGTTCCACAAAACCCTTCCAGTTCAAAAAATCTTGAGTAGTAGTCAACAGCTACTATGTAGTTCCTCCATTCGTGGTGGAACAAGTCTGTGCCGACCACTTGCCACGGGCGTTCTGGGAGCAGTGTCTGAAGCAACTGTTCATTTGCCACAGGACGGTGCATTGTGCAGGTTGGGCATCTACTCACGTACGTTTCAATGTCCTGGCTGATTGCTGGCCACCACGAAGACTCCCGTGCTCTTGCTCGGCATCTCACAACGCCTTGGTGTCCTGTGTGTAGTCGCTGCAGAACTTCTTTACGTAATGAAGGGGGAAAGACTATCCTTGTGCCCCGAAGTAGGAGTCCCTGTACGACAGACAGTTCATCAGCCACACTTGCATACTTGCGCACCTAAGGTGCCAGCATTTCTGTTTTTTGGCCATTTGATAATGCAGTGGTGCATGACCAGTGATGTCGTTGCATCTTTTTGCAGCTCGACCTTGATCCTGTTCAGCATCTCAGTTGATGCTGGCAGCTGCTCAATGTTCAGAAGTTCATAATCTTCTATGACGGTTGCAAGGTGTTTCCCGGAGAACTGAAGCGATTTACGTGACAAGACATCAACTGTGTGCATGTCCTTTCCTGGTATGTGTGAAATCGTGAAGTCATACTGAAGCACACGCATGCGAAATCGCTGCAGTCGAGGTGTCATTTCGTTATTGCGTTTTGTTGAGAACAAAGGCACCAAGGGTTTGTGATCAGTCTCTATGCTGAACTGCAGACCGAGCACATACATCCTGAAGCGTTTACATGCCCATGTTATGGCAAGTGCCTCCTTCTCCACCTGAGCATACTTTTGCTCTGTCGGTGTCATTGCCCTGGAAGGGTATGCCACTGGCTGCCGCTTGCCATCGTCATTTGTTTGGAGCAGAACAGCCCCGAAGCCATAGGAGGAGGCATCAGCTGATATCGTCAGATGCCTTTGTGGATCGTAGTAGCACAACACTGGTGTTGTCGTCAGGTCATCCTTGACCGGGTCGAAGGCTTCGCGTTGAGTCTGGTGCCAAACCGAAACAGCTTTATCCAGCAGCAGCTCTCGCAATGGTTTTGTCTTCTCGGCCAGTCCCGGGAGAAATTTCGCCAGCTGGTTGACCATGCCCAGGAACGACCTGAGCTCGGTGGTGTTCTCTGGTGCTGGCATCTTTCTGATGGCTTCAGTTTTCTCCTGGTCAGCAGCGATGCCCGCTTCATTAAAGATGCGCGCGAGAAACTTGACTCTTCTTTTTCTGAATTCACACTTGCATGAATTTAGAGTCATTCCTGCGTCCTTGAGACTCTGAAGCAGTGCTGTGAGGTTTGCGTTGTGCTCCGCCTGGTTCTTCCCAAAACCAACGACGACATCGTCCTGGTGACATGTATTCCAGGGAGTCCTTTAAGAATTCGAAGCATTTCTCGCTGAAAGAACTCTGGCGCTGTCGCAATGCCAAAAGGTAATCGCAGGAACTGAAATCTCCCAAACGGCGTGAACATGTGGTCAAGTCCTGGGACTCTGGTGCGAGGGGTGTCTGCCAGTAGCCACAATTAGCATCGAGCTTTCTGAAAACTTTTGCATTGGCCAGCTTCGCCAAGTTTTCTTCAACTGTAGGCATGATGACCCTTTCCCGGATCAGCTGGCGGTTCAATTCAGTGTAGTCAATGCAGATTCTGATCTCTCCATTCTGTTTCAATGCAATGACCATAGGTGCACCCAGGGTGTCACATGGTAAACCTGCTGGATCACTCCCAGATCCTTCCTTCTCTGTAGTTCTTGTTCGACTTTAGGCTGGAGTGGAACAGCCACTCGTCGAGGCGTTGCCACTGCATAAGGCGTAGAATTTGCTTTGAGTGTCACCTTGTTGACAGTTTTCATTTTACCAAGTCCTGTGAAGAGTTGGCAGAACTCTGGTCTTGCCTTGGGGGACACCATGGTTCTTGCTGCGGTTTGTTTGTTGGCCTCAACTGCCTCCAGCTGTAACAGTATGTCGAGAGCACTGGCACGAGAGGCTGGTCGTCCCAATAGAGCTGTTTGCAAGCCTTCCACTACAAAAACCTGTTGCTGAACAGACTTGCCTTGCCATGCAATTGTTGCATCAACATTCCCTTTGTTTTGATGGGTGTTCTGCTAGGTCTGAAAAGTCTTTTGTCGGGAGTTTTCAGAGTCTGCATGCGGAGGCTGTCATACTGCGAAGCAGGTATTGCACTCACGTCTGCTCCTGTGTCGACTTTGAACCGAACAGGACGACTGTTCACAAGTGCAATGATGAACCAATGTTCGAGAGTGTCTGCCTCGCTGACCTCACCAAGAGCCACTTCCTCCGCGTTTACTGTCCCTAATTTCCTGGTGCTGGACCCAAACGCCCTTTACCCTGTCGGTTGCTAGCGTCCCGACAAGCATACTGTTGCACAGTGACCAGTTTTCCCACAGTTGTTGCACAGTTTTCCGAAGGCTGGACACTGCTTCTTGGAGTGCTGCTGTGTACTGCCGCACCACTTGCTCAAATTTCGTCCCGCGAAGTGCACCGCTGGAGGTTGGTTGACCCGTGTACTTAGATTTAGGTGCACGTTAAAGAACCCCAGGTGGTCCAAATTTCCGGAGTCCCCCACTACGGCGTGCCTCATAATCAGATCGTGGTTTTGGCGCGTGAAACCTCATATTTTTTTTGCTGGTTTCCGCTGCGCGCCTCCATGGTTCCGGCGTTCTTGTGACCGTCGCAGCTCCTCGACCGCAGCACCGTGTTCCGTTCTGTCGCGTAGCTCGTTCTGTTGCTTTTTCACGATTTCGGAGTTCCGTGCAATTTTTCATTGCCGACTGAAGTGTGAGTTTCGAGTCTAGTTGCAGCTTTTCCATTAGACCGAGGTCCAAAAGTGCTACAACCAACCGGTCACGAATGAGATCGTCTTTCAGTGAACCGTATTCACACGTTTCCGCGAGCTTGTGCAGGTCTGTGATAAACGATTCGACCGACTCGTTCGCTTTCTGCTTTCGGCGATTGAACTTGGCCCTCTCGAAAATGACGTTTGAGCACGGTATGAAGTGTCCCTCGAACATGCTTTTCACTGTGGCGCAGTTCGCGAGGTCGGCGGCTGTCAGGCTTAGTGACACCAATACGTCTTCGGCTTCCTTACCCATCGCGTTTACGGACGTGTTCACCTGTGTTTCTACATCACGAAGGTGAAGTCCAAACACAATGCGATAGTGTTCCCACCTTGCGACCCAACGTTTCCAGTCATTTGGGTCTCGGAAATCCAACTTCTCGGCAGTTAGACAGCGAACGGGTTGAAAAAGTTCGCGCCATTTTGCCGGCCCGCTGCAGCTGCTTGTTGAGCGTCGTTTTCCCTTGCGTCTGGCATGTTGGTCGTTTCGTGGCTCTCAACGGGTGCTAGGCGACCTCTTGTTCACCGCTGCCACCATGTCGTGTTTGTCGAGGGGTTGGAGGAAGACCCAGAGACTTCAGGTTTTACAAGAGAATGAACGATACGTTTATTATTGCGCCATGTTTGTTTTCCATACTCGCGAGCCGCCCCAGCCTTCCTAACGGTGGAGGTCCCAACAGGTATGTGGGGCCCTCTCTGGAAAGCGTCGAGAGTTCTCATGACACGACAAAAGGAGGCAGCAGTCCAACATCACTTTTCTTTGGTCCCGCCAACTGCGCAGAAGTTTTCTCGTGCCTGATTGCTATAAAAGATAGTAAGTCAGTAGATGCAAGTGGCCTTCAAATAGCGCCCATTAAACATGTTCTGCATTTCATATGCCCGGCTATCACACACATTTATAATATGATATTGATATGCACATAAACAGCATTAATATCTGATATCCACATAAACAGCATTAATAACTAAAAAAGAAATAGTAATAGAAACGTTTCAAATTAAGGCAATAGTTGCACGAATATACATAGACTTTACCAAAGCTTTTGATTTAATAAACCAGGGAATTCTGCTAAATCAACTTGAATCCTACGGTGTCCGCGGTAAAGCCCAAGAGCTTATGAAGTCCTACCTCTCACATAGAGCACAATATGTAGATTTAAAAAAAATCCATCTCTTCAACACAACACATTAGTGCAGGAGTCCCTCAGGGAAGCATTTTGGGGCCGCTCTTGTTCATAGTTTATCTAAATGATATTGCGCATTGTGCAACTGACAGTAAACTTATGTCTGATGCTGATGACACTTCAGTGTTATCCGAGAAATCGGGAAGTGATATCGAAGAGAACGCAAGTAGAACACTAGATGCGTTGAATAAATGGGCGAACGCAAATAGTCTGAAGATCAATTCTAAAAAAAGACAAATATAGTATTATACTTTCCAAAAGGGAAGGCAATATCCAGGCCGCTCAATGTATACTTAAGCCATGATCTTGTAGAGATAGTAGATTCTGTCAGAATCCTTGGCGTCATATTTTCTAAACACTTGACTTGGAATGATCACGTTGATTATATAAGATCAAAAATATCTTCAGCAGTCGGTGTTATGTCGCACCTGCGCGATATTTTTCCTGCTAAAGTTAAGCTGCTGGTTTATAACTATTTCATTCTCTCTCTCTTACAATATTGTAGTACCGTCTGGGGTACTACGGGTATCACTAATTTGTCCAAGTTGCACCTTCGTCAAAAAAGTGCTGTGAGATGCATTGCTGGTGTGCCTTACTGTTTCCCAATACGTGACCGTTTTCAAAATATGAAAAATTACCAGTCTCTGTTTTATACAATTACAGACTTTTAATGAGCTTCAAATCCTCTTCACGAAATGAGGAAAATCATATTGGTCATCTGGCAGAACTTGCAAAAACACCCAAATTCCGCAGACCAGACATAAAAAAATGTTGTTAGTTCTGACACCTACAGCACATTACACCGAGTAATCTATCGCTTATACTCTGCCAGTGTTATTAAATAAGTTAAATCTAGAAATGTTTAACCCTTTAGAGCATTCAAATATGGCTATTAAACAATTTTTTCTGAACAAGTTTATGTGATGATACCGCATGCATTTATAAAATGTTTCTTTCTTTCCCATAGCGATGTTGCTATTTTTTTATCGTAATGAATAGCGCTGTTTCTTACCTAGCGTTTTTTTGTTTGTTTGTGTGAAAAAGTACCTTTTGTCGTTGGTCTGCTGTACTGCTAAGTTGAAAGGTGGGCAGGACTTCTGTCAAGCTTGCGAGCTTTTAGTCCTGTCTCCTTCTCTATTTTAGAGAAAATGAAAGACTGATTGATTGATTCATTTATTCACTTTCGCACATTTTCATTTCTATCGCTTGTCCTATCGTTGGTGCTTCTTAACCGGGCTCTGTTTGATGTGCTAAAGGGCGTTTCGTCCTTCTATAACCTTCGTCTTTCCTTCCGAGTGTAGCTGTCTGTTGCCTTCTTTCGTCGTTGCTCTGAAGAGTGTGCGGGCTAGGCTGGCCCCGAAGGAGCGTCATGCAGGCGTTGACCACGGTGAAAGTGTTTCCAATTTTGTAACCTATGCCTATCCTAACGCTGGCCTATAGAGCTGTGCTTGTGTATTGCCCTGCCTTCAGTAGGCTGACCCGAATATGGTTACCTTCAACGCAGGTAATCAACAAGTTGCCATGTTGCCGCACTTAGGCGAATCTACTTTAGTGGGTAGGGGAATTTGGTAAAATCACACCTGCTGCAGAAGTTTTGGTACCTCCGCTTGTGAGTTATCGTAACTTATACCTTCTTTCGTTTTTCCCTAGAACACTGCGATATCGCTATACCTTAACGGTGTCTACATTTTATTTTGCACGTATACACTAGGCCATTGAGAGGAGCAGAACTGCGGATATTACTCGATAATATAAAAAAGAAGAGAACGGCATGCTTACCAGAGCAATGTTGTCGGGATCCACAAGCAGTCTCTGTCTTGCCAGTGTGTAGAAAGAGCAGACCGGAATTTCAGAGTTTGGGTAGGGCGAGTAGATAACGTTATCTTCAATGCGAATCTTCATATCCGAGGTTAGGGTCGACGCAATCACCCTAGGCAATAAAGAAATGTATATGGAACCCATCACTACATAGCTTTTTATCATCATTTATATTGACTCATGCATTTCGCCATATTTCATACAGAAACACATTTTATATTATTACCGCAGATCAATTTATGGCGGCTCCACTACATCTACTTGTATTGGCATTCATTTTATTTTGCCAATTCGCCACGAGCCACCAGCATAAATATTTCATGGCGTCAGTTTCTTACCTTATTCTAAAGTGAACAATCTCATTTCTGCTTTTGCCACCCTCACAACTTTAGTACTGTTTTAGGCTCTCCCATGCTGAGAACCTTGCCTTCAGCTTTGCATTGTAAGCCACAGATTTGTCAGTACTCGCAGAACACCTCCAGTAGTAAACGTTTTCTGCTCTGGCTTACACATAGAATGCTCGTAACATCGAAGCTGTTAAATCGGTCTCTCACCAGGCTTCACAGGAAATTTTCATTATATACTGGTAGTTGTATGGTGTCGTCTGGGGAACGTTTTAGCACTGGAACCTATCAAATAGGTTCTTTATTACAGGAGAACGGAGCAATTGAGACGTAGCGTTGCTATACTGGTCTCTCCAACATGGACTGCTGGATCAACTTCGACCCTCTTTCCCGTTGCCTCGCTTAGCATCTGCCAAGCGACGTTGCTTTCCCTGTCTACTCCGGCACCGAGGGACCATGTCAGGCTTACGTCACGGGCCCCGCCTCCGTATCAGTTTATTCTCCCTGTAAAGGGGTGTATTAAACTGTTCAGGTGGTAGCGTCTGTTCGTAAACGAGAAGTCAGGTGACGCAGAGCAGGAACAGGCGGTTGCCCGAGCGGCTTACACTCATGTTAAGCACTGGTGATCCGGCTGGCCCACTGGTTGCACTGCAGTCATCGAACAGACGATCTGGCTGGCCTTGTCCATGTGCACTTCTTCTTCATTACAATTACCTCCGGTGCAAAGGCGGTGCCATCGTGGCGACTTTACGACGTGGAGACGAGCGGGTCCTAGTATTGCTTCAGGCGGTGAACGCGGACAACATCCCGTCTACGGTGGCGTTTGCCGGATGTCGGTGTAAGCGGCCCTATGACATAGTTGACCGGGGAGGTGCGCTCGACGATGCGGTATGGTCCGTCATACTTCGAGAGAAGTTTTGCCGAAAGCCGAGTGCCGAAAGCCCAGGCGTGGTACAAGGCACGGACAACGAGGCAAGTGTGCCTGTAGCGAATTTCGGGTTCGTAGCGTCGCCATCACGATTGCCTTTTTGTCGTTGTTGGTCTTCGGAGGTGAAATTTCGGGATAATTGACGGCATTCCTCGGCGTATCAAGAAACCGCTGAAACAGGAGCACGTTCTGACGCGTCTGGTTGATAAGGTAAAACCGTATCGATGGTATGGGAACGATGGCGACCCTAGAGGAGAATGTATGGGGAAAATCCCGTAGTACTTTGTGTAGCCATATTGTATGCGTACGTGAGAAATGGGAGGATGATGTCCCAGTTTGTATGATCCGATGAAACGTACATGGCGAGCATGTCATCAAGGGTTCGATTGAAACGCTCCGTAAGCCCCTTAGTTTGAGGATGGTACGCCGTGGTGGTCTGGTGAACAACGCGGCATTGAGCAAGCAGAGCTTCAACCACCTGCGACGAAAACAAACGGCCTCTATCGCTCAGCAGTTCCCGATGTGGACCATGACCAGGAATGAAGCGATGGAGCAGAAAGGATGCAACGTCACTGGCGGTGGCTACAGTTAGAGCGGCGGTTTCAGCATAGCGTGTAAGGTGATCAACTGCGGCAATAATCCATCGTTTTCTAGCAGGTGTTAGCGGTAGCGGCCCGTACAGGTCAATTCCCACATGGTCGAAGGCACGAGCAGGTCACGGTAGCGGCTGTAATAAACCGTGGGCTGAATGAGGCGAGGATTTGCGGCTTTGGCATTGCGGGCACGAGCGGACAAACTTTTGGACAAAGTTAAACATTCCTCGCCAGTAGTAATCGTGCTGCAGGCGCTCATACATCTTCAAAACGCCTGCGTGTTCACATTGCGGGTCGGTATGGAAAGACGCGCACATGGCGGAACGCAAAGTCCTCGGGATAACTAGGAGCCACTTGCGATCATCGGGCTGGTAGTTGCGTCGATACAAGAGGTTATCCCGGACAGAAAAATGGGCAGCTTGGCGGTGCAGGGAGCGACCCGCCGTGGTTGCTCAGTAGCTATGGTGTTGGGCTGCTGAGCACGAGGTCGCGGGATCGAATCCCGGCCACGGTGGCCGCATTTCCAGGGGGGCAAAATGCAAAAACGCCCGTGTACTTAGATTTAGGTGCACGTTAAAGAACCCCAGGTGGTCCAAATTTCCGGAGTCCCCCACTACGGCGTGCCTCATAATCAGATCATGGTTTGGCACGTAAAACCCCATAATTTAATTTTTTTAACGCAGGGAACGGGAGCTGGGAGATGCAGGCGAGCCATAAAGGAGATGCAACAGAGAGGCCACCCAAGGATCCTTGCGCTGTTCTGAGGCGAAGGTGTCGATGTCGACCGACGACACCACCTCAAATGTGGTGGAGAGGGAGGCAGTGACGACTACACGCGGGAGGGTCCAAGCCCATGTGCGCGTGTACGTGGTGTCGCAACATACCCAACACCTGACGCAGACGCCCCTGCGTGTATGAGCTATACGAGACACATGCGTGGAACCTAGCAGTTGCCTCGAGGTAGCAGCTACGAAAGCTGTTGCATTCCGCAGCCGGCCACTCTACTACTCAAGTGTGTTCAGTCTGTACTTGTACGTAGGCCCACATTTTATTGCCTGTATATTAAAAATTTAATGTAATCTGCTTAAGCAATTCACGATGTTTGAATTCTGAAACTTGGAAAGGTAAACATGTTTATTCCATTGTTGTTCATGAAGAAAGCTCATATAAAAGCTAGTAGATATTGTCAATGCTTAACACTTTCCCTCAGATCAATATGTAGCATGTTGTTGACATTAAAGCAGCTTTTCAACAGCAAGGAATCAGGTTCCCCTGTATTGAGCATTGGTTTAATTCAAGAAGCAATTCACGTAGGCATAAAATGTTGCAATACAATCTGTTCGGGAATGCCAGATTGTACCTTGACGCTTTCCTTGCACTTTCTTATTTTTGTCGAATAATCTAGTTTGAAATGTCTCCTATTAGTATGATCCAACATTGGTCTAATAGAGGTTAAGTACGTACATGACTAGCTTAAGAGATTGGAATGCTTTCTTTAATTTCTAGTGAAGGAACAATAACATCTGCTCCAGTTGCATAGATTTATCGGTAATCTGGAGTTTTCAGCCCCACTTTAGGATAATGCGCTGAAGCAGGTAGAAGCACAAGCCTGTCAACGAGATTGGCCGATAGTTACGATAGCTTCCTACTTTACGCCTGCCACTGCGAATGCAAAATTCTAGCGCTCTACTTTGTTATTATTAAACAAAGAAATGTACTCATAACGTATTTAATGTTTGCCATCGGGCTACGCCGCCGCGTTACGTACTGCAGCATATTTATTTAGGCTTTTTGATACAGATTCACATTATACTAATAGCGCGAAACACAGCACGGCTAAGTGGACGACACCCATGTCTGTTGGAATGCTATGATGCTACGTACTTTATTTTATTTTTGAAAATTTCCCGCTAAGTTTATATATAGGCTCTCTCCAAATATGTGCGATCTTTCAGTTGCCTATTGCTTCGTTTTGAATACTAGCGTTCACCCCTTCTGGTATTTTGTTGGGTGCTTGGACCACTAATCGTCCTCAACAAATGCAGAGCTTGTCGCAATACGGGAAGCTGTCTTCTTTGTCTCCTACCTGACACCACGTACATGGAGTATTATTACTGACGCAAGATCAGCGCTGCAAGCTATTGATTCGCTCTCGAGGAGAGGCCAATATTACATGCTAGCGTTAGACATCCTACAAATATTTTATCTTGCTCAATTATCTTCCAATGTACCCGGTACCTGGTCACTGCGGCTTGGCCGGCAACGAGCTAGCTGATGCGGAAGCAAGAACCGCTGTTCCTTCAGCCGTGGAAGTAAATATTCCTTACTCGTGGAGCGATATAAACTCTTTGTTGACTACGCCCTTTCGAGATTGCGCAGCACATTACTGGGCTGAACCAG
The DNA here is from genome assembly GCF_013339745.2 of Dermacentor silvarum. Classification (NCBI taxonomy): domain Eukaryota; kingdom Metazoa; phylum Arthropoda; class Arachnida; order Ixodida; family Ixodidae; genus Dermacentor; species Dermacentor silvarum. Next base: position 167,476,822 of record NC_051157.2, read on the forward strand.
ACTAACGGTGCAGGCGCCTGCGGGAAATAGACTGTGACAGGACCTTTCGCCTCCCTGCTAAAGTCGTATTCGCCTGGGCGTTGCCTTCACTCGACGTTATGCACATCTGATTGGCCGTACGGAAAGCCCGAGCTGTGAACGTTGCCAAGTGTCGGAGACCCTCCAACATCGGTTTTGCGACTTCCCTCTCTACGCATCACAGCGGAAGATGCTGGTTTCAACTCTAGCAGGCATTGGCAGGCGAACAATGTCCGAAAGTAATATTTTTTTCGCAATGTGTGACTGTACAGTAGCATCAATAGCTACAAGGGCTGCTCTGGACTACCTGAAGAGCACCAGACTAGATGCAAGACTTTAAGGAAAAAACTGTGTTGGTGTATATGTGCATACCTTCTTCCGGTCCTCATCATCAGCTTTCATCACTCTTTTTTGTCCCTTTCCTTTTCCCTCTGTGCAGAGTAGCAGGCCAGAGCACGCTCGCTGAGGCCGATCTCTCTGCCTTTCAAATAAATTCTGTCTCTCTCTAGTTGGGTGCACTTTGGAATCAGTCCAGCGTGGCCGATCCCCCTCGTGCGTACGAGCCTTGTTTTGAGGTAACAACAACGACGACATACACAAGTGACTGCCGCTCCTAACAAATTTGTGGCGTTGGCTTTTACGGCTTTATAAATATTCAGAGAGGACTACTATACATAATTACAGCACACGCGCCGCGATGGACAAACCAGGTTATGCTAATATTGAACTTCACAAAACAAATTCCATTGCACGTTCAGTAATGACACACAGATAATTTGCGGCTTCCTTCAGTGGTAGACGTGAGCTTTTGGGTTGGTGCTCGCTGCCAAGTTTGGTGCGAGAATAGGGCTAGGTGCAGAGACCGCTCATGCGCAGCTACCATCAGTATACACACATCATTTCTTCAGAAGGTGATGCTATAGTCACGCGGGTAGCGCGAGGGTCTGTCTGCGCTGACATGATTTCGCTGCAGCCGAATTCCAAATACTATATATGCGATGAGGATAGCTATATGGGCTTGTTCATATGTCCTCTTGCAATCTGTCGTAGCCGAGGCAGAACGACACGGACACAGAAGGCACACAAGACAACACACAGTGCTGAGCGACCGACTGCGCACAGCTGTTTACGGCCGCCATGTCTCCTGGCACTGAACTTCAGGAACCGCTGTTGCGCATTCCGAAAACAAATTTAAACGTCGAAGAGTTTTTGATGTACAAAACACGCGTATTAATTTGCTCTAAATAAAGGCTGGTCAATAATATCGTAATGCAGATTTTTTCATTGCATTTGAAAAATTATGCGGCGCATGCCACAAAATTTGGCAGCAAGCAACCCTGGGCGTCGCACCAGCCGCATTGTTGAAATCGCAACCGTCTGATCGCATTGCGACGCGTGCGACTGCACCGATTTTTTTTTTCGCGTCAGTCGCAGCATGTGAAACAGCGTTTAAGCCGTCGACGTGGTGGCCCGAACCCGTCACATTGGGAACGTGCATTGTGTACACGTTAACGACTCCCAGGTAGTCGAAAAGTATTCCAGAGTCCCCCGCTGCGGCGTGCTTCATATCAGTTCCTGGAAAACAATTTCGACCGACCTCCATCCAACCTAACATGCACCCAGTGCAAGGTACACCCGCGTTTTTTTACGTGCCTCCCCCATCAAAATGTGGTCGCCACAGTGTAAACTGAACCCTCGTGCTCAGCGGCGGAACACCATCCGCTGGCGGAAATGTGCCGCGCTTTTCAAATAATAACCCACCTTGCACTCACATGAATCCTGTTGTTCCTACTCGAGAAAAGGACATATTAGACGAATAGTAGGAAATAAAGCAGTAGAATGCTCCAAAACACCACCAATATGAGAGCACAGATTGAAGTTGCATTCAACGAACAGGTAAAATGTAACAACGGAGTTTAAACATGCGCTTGTGTCGGCAACAATTACTGACCCGCCACCGATCACAAGTACAGTGATTTGGATTATGCGAAAATGTTATGAACAAGAGCAATCACACTATGACCTCTGGGGCACCCGCCGTGGTTGCTCAGTGGCTATGGTATTGGGCTGCTGAGCAAGAGGTCGCAGGATCGAATCCCGACCACGGCGGCCGGGGCGAAATGCGAAAACACCCGTGTACTTAGATTTAGGTGCACTTACAGAACCCCAGGTGGTCCAAGTTTCCGAAATCCCCCACTACGGCGTGCCTCATAATCAGATCGTGGTTTTTCCATGTAAAACCCCATAATTTAATTTTTTAACTACGACCTCTGGTGGCTTTCCCAATTATGGTGGCAACAATAGGTGACCCGTAAAAGAGCGAGGGATTCTAGGATGCGTCGTCTGCTCGCTGTTTCTGGTTCGAGGCAGCGCAGCCACCGCCACCACTTCGCCGTTGAAGCCTATTGATGCGTTTGCAGTCCGGCTTTGTCACACTCGAAGATTACCCGATTGCAGGTGCCTAGCAAAACCATGGTCGGCTGTTCAGCCGTTGGCTGCTCAAATTCAAGCGTTAAAGGTAAACACATGTAACTACTACCTTGCAGCATCCCTTGCTAAGTCAGCTGAGCACAAACATCATAGTCATGGCTGCGACTCCCAAAACTGTAACAAGGCAGAGGCCATCCTTGAACAAAAAGAAAATGAACTTACAGTGCCACTTATCAGGCGGCGATTACCTGTGTAAGGGCTGACACGGAATGATTCCCCAAGATATTTCTTTCTGTAACATTGACTCGGGCAACCAGAACTATTCCAGTACTCGCATGTACTACATAGAGAGGTATCATGAAACATGGTTTTACGGCGCGAATTTAAGCGGGACACAGCGAGATACATAATACTCGTAACCAACTAGTCCACTTTAGCTCCTTCCACACAGATATAGATAATGCGCAGCCGTTATACGTCGGCGATAGGGTCATTGTTGACAAAAAAAAAGCAAAAACGTCTAACTACGTACCACTTCAAATGAACCTAGAGTTTCGACCGAGAAATGCCGTTGACAGCGTGCAAAGTTATCGAACATTTTCAGCGCTAGCTGCGCCGTTATACCGACGATATCGGCTTTTAGCTACGATCACAAAGCAGCATGCATTTACCAGACCGCTGTAGCCATCGCCTCAGCACACGATTTTCTAAGTAATGCTTGTATGCGCTTGATAAATTATAGGATAAAGAAAACTTTTTCACCTGTCTGACTGACCCGCAGGCAGAACAATCAGTGACGGTGCGCCCAAGCAACGGCAAGTGTCGTAGAACTAAACCTGTCAGAAACAAAAAGGCGGCCGAAACAAAAACCAGAGTTGGTTTATGAATAAAAGCATATCCTTGCCTTTCTTGGCTTGTCATCGTCGCGCCCAGAGTGAACTGAAACCTAGAAATGAGCTGCATGATTGGTACGACATTGCTGGTCGACAAAGAGGGCGGAAAGCTTCGCGCGATCGACAGTCGAAACCGCGCAGAAAAATATGGGCGTCAGGCATGCCGCCGCGACGGGCGCGTCGTCCGTCGAACCGGAAGCTGCCAGCAGACGGCGCGCCCCACATTTCCCTGCGATTTCTCGTTTGACCGGTCACCTATTTACTCGGCAGGCGTCACAAAAGTTTACCAGACAGCAACGACATCAAGTATAGCGTCCGCATCCGCCTAAACAGCTGCAGCGGCGTGCGAGGCTGGGCTAGTTCCTGCAACATGGTTTTGAACGGTAAAACGATGCAGGGAACAATGAAACAAAGGATTGAACACACGCTGCAAATAGTTGTGGTTTGTGTTAATGCCTTCCGTCGGTTTTCATCTCCTGCCACGGGTCACCGTCAAACGCCAGCTGCAGTGACCAGCTGATATATTAGACGCACCCAACTGAACATTAGTCATTCCCTTATGGCGCCAATATTCACACATACTCTAGCAATCCTTGCAATTTTTGACAGATTCGATCAATACGTAAAGTGATACCTGTATATCACTTTCATCGACATACATTTTGCTAAGCATTTGAACTTAAGAATATTATTGGGCTCCAGGTTTGTTCGTCACATCGCCAAACTTTGCAATCTTATTACATCCACTGAACTTATTTTTGCAATTGTAAGATCTTACGAAAAGGACGTGGGATAGTAACGCTTTTACGACCATATTTAGCCACCTTTATTGCGATATCCATTACATGGACAATCGAGGTGCCTTTGCGCCATTACCGTTGGCACAGCCGTCGCGCTATCTCGGTATCGAGGAACATACGCGGCCCACTCCTAGATTATCCACAAAGGTGCTGTATGTTTGGGTGCAACAGCCGTAAAGCCAAGAGGGCGCACCGTTACGCTTCGCTCACTCGGCTCTGCTAGCGCTATGGCAGAGTACTGGCTTGCTCTGCTGGCATGGTCGTTGTGCGCACACACATTAGCGTTCCTATTCAGTAGCTGCGTGTTTACCACGCCGTCGTTCATACACTCACATAAGCGAAGCAGGCAGTCAAGAGAGCTTTATCAAATTCTTTCATTGGGCGCCGATGAACGCCGACTCGGTGTCAGCTCGTGCACCGTAAAGATGCGACGCCTGCAACGCCGGCGCCCCTTATCACGCCAACGTTCTGGGTGGGACGTTATCAGAGCAACGACGAGCCTTGGTTTAGCTTTCTTTACTTCCCCTTCAGGCGAAACTGCGATTTTTTTTCTTCACTGTTCTTAGAATTGCACGCAAGTTCTCGAAACTTCAGTCCTTTTTTTGTGAGCACTGCCTGAAACTAGAATTACCTTTTCACCGACGCCGTACACCACTCTCATGCACATCATTTCAAGGCTGCCATATAATCCACCCTTCACTGCAGTATTCACCCATCCCTCAAGTAATAACCTACACCACACCCGGGGCCTTTGTTAAGAAAGTGAAACCTTGTTACCAGCGTGGTTTATGATGCCCCTCTGTATAAAGGTACTCATAGGTACTTATAGCTATATTCCGTTGCTGACGAGTTGGCTCTAAAGCAGCAGAGGTAATTGTACCCTACCGGAACTTTCCGTATGTCATTCCCATTATTATGTATGCTTTGCGTACATTTCTTAATGAATATAAATGGCTTCAGTATAAATTCCGTGTAATTTGCAAAGAAGCGTACGGGAAACAAATAACAAATAAGGAGCCCTGAAGGACCCGATTTTTCTTAATCGCAATCGTATATTCTAATCGACCATGAAACCAAGCAAATCATAGGGCACTCTATTTGCTTTATATGAAATTCAGAAATGATTAATAGACGGAAATGAAAGTGGGCGAAAATACAAGTTGCCGCAGGCGGGAACTGAATCCACGCCTTCGCTTTACGAGTGCGATGCTCTTACCAGTTGATCTAGCGCCGCGACGTTTTTATATCCACTCTCCGGGGTTTTAGTGTGTGCGCACTATAGATCTAGGCCTGCGAATGCTAGCCAGTGCCACGGCTCATGGCCATGGCGGCACATGTAGAACATCCTTTTCTTTTTTGCAGATGGCGTCACTTAGGACGTGAACATAGGAGAAGGCATCTGGCCAATGAACCCTCGTATGTTGCCGGAAGGCATCAAAGCTACCGGAGTCCAGACTCTAGATATGTAATGAACAAGGGAAGCCAAGGGGCCCGATGTTTGTTAGTCACAATCATATGAAACCAACAGAAGATGACACCAAGGAAAGTAGAACGAAACTTACTTGTTTCATTTGACATTGTAACGTAACGGGAACACGGAACGTGGATTTATTCGAGTGCATACAGAATGTTTCAGTTGGGAGAGATCACTACAACTTCTCATACATTGTTTGACAAACACTGAAATTGTTTTCATTTATCAGGCTATAGAAATATAATGCCGGTAACATTCACGAAGGTGCGTGACAGAAACATTTGGGCGTTTCGTCCCAAAGGTCTAAGCATTGACAATGATATCAAAGCTTAGCTTTGTGCGGACTTCTCGGACGGTGTTTTAACCATACGCGCGAACGTGACGGTTGCGTGACACGCATATTTCCTATATAAGGTAGAGTAAAATCATCGACTTGACCACGAGCAGGCCGCCAGTACCCTTTTTTTCGCGACCCTCGATATTTATTTGATGTTGCTAGAAATAACAACCCCGTGTTTTAATCAGCATTATCCAAGGGATTCGGATGAATGTGCTATCGCAAACCCAGAGACAGTAAGAATTTAATTAGTGGGCAGCTGGTTGACCGTACGAAGTTGTTTAGCCTGGCGCGAAGGATCACTGGCATGAGCGTTTTTCCATTCTGAACCAATCGGAATGCCGCCGCCGCGTCTGGCAAGCGAAACGGTGACCCATTGCGCAGCCGAAGAACGTATAGCTTATCACACCAGGTCCCCACGCTTTCGTAAAGATCGGCTTAAATAATTTCCGCAGTACATTTGAGCACCTACATGTTTGAAATAGGCATCAAAAAAGGTCTCTTACCAGTGTGCTAGTCGCGGAGTCGGCTAAGCAGCAAGTAGAGCGAAGGCTGTGCACGATGTCCGGTACAACTTAAGAAGGCAAGAGAAGCCCCGCCCAGATGACCAAAACGCGGCCGCCGATTGCCTCCGCGACTAAAAAAATAGTCCCGCTGATGCGACTCGGCCCAGTTCCAAGCGCGGGCTGCCTTGTTCTCCATTGGCGGGGTCACCGGCCGTCCTGCTGATGACGTCAGTCTAGTGTGCGCCCCCCTTGGTGGAGGCTCGTGTGCAATCACCTTTGAGGGGCAAATGCCGCTGCCTTCTAAAGTTGTACTCGACTTTAGTGTAGTACGTGATGCGGCAGCTGTCAGGTTCGCGGAAAAGCACAGCTTGTGGTCCTCCCGAGAGAGCAGCTGGCCTGCCAATCAGTGTTCCTCGACATGTGACGATGATACTGTTCGAGAATGAATGGGTCGACTGAAGTTTCGATTAGGCGTGGTGTAAACGCATGCGGTTAAACGCCAGAGACATACAACAGACGTTGAGTAGTCTTTTTTATAGATTGGGAGTGCTCGTTATGCAACGTTATAGTTTTCACTTTGCAACAACCCCGCGCATAAGTGCAACAATCTGAGGGCGGCAGTGCGAGGCAAGATGATGACTGGAACGAAAACAGGACGGGCGTAAATGGTCATTCCACTCCAAGCGTCCCAGATATTGCGCTCGACCCTGTTCGATTCTATTCCAAAAATGTGTGGTCAATCATTTTGATACACTATTTGACCTCGTAGACTATTTTTGCTAGAAAATGTTTCTACTGTCTCTTACATCGACTTCAATATTGCCGTGGCAGGCAAAACCGAAGTTGCAAAAAAAAAAAACACCCGCAAAATACTACAGGAAGCAGGTTAAGAAGCTGCTGGTTCCTAGAAAAATAATTGCAATTTCCTATTCTTTCCCATTGGCGGCCGCTACATTGTCTCAATATGTTCTTTCTGGCGAAGCAATACTGCAGTTCTGTACCACATCTGACTATTTTTTGCAAAACTCTGCAAGATTTACCGACCCAATACAACTGCGTCACGTGGCTGGATAACTGGTAGTAAATGTGTAAAACAAGTATTGAAGATGACGGGCGATTAGTTTGGAAGTGGAAGAGGCGCAAACATTGAATAATATCCGAAATGCCTCGCGTTCAGGCACATGTAGAATGGTGATGCGGTCCAAGTGAAAATGCATGCTCGAATTCATTTGGAATGGTATAGAAAAGAGATGTATTTCTGAATGCTTAATTTGAGTAATCTTTGGTTTAGGCGAGCAAATTGTTTTTATGCTGAGCGACCACCGCGCCCCTGGGCGCCGGCCCGTAGGTCCACTTCACTGCGTCGCGCGCTTCTCTGGGGCAACGGAAAGATACGGCGGCCGCGTGCGTGGCAAGATCGTATGCTGAGTTGTGTTTTCACGTTGCTGGTAACTTGGAAATAGTGTGACTGGCTAGCACGAGGTTTTGGAAGGGCGCCAAAGGCTGCAAATTAGTACTAGAAGCTATTTCACCGCCACGTCCCTTTATTGGTGAAAGTGCAACAGAAGCAGTAGAAGTTAGGTTGTGTACCCGGTTTTGGCGCTTTCAGCAGACGTATGGTCTTTGCCACTTGAAACAACTCTGGTCTGTCGGTCATTTTAAGTGCGTAAGCATTTCTATGCTTACACAACGAGAAAAACCGTCCGTGCGTCCGTCCCGTAAGACAATCGCTTTCAAGGTAGTACCCTAAGCAGCGATCGAATTCACCTTCGTGTTGCCTCTTGCTTCAACGCCAACACTCTAAAAAAGTTTACACCCGTTGGGTTGCGATGATAGTATGTGGTGTTTCATGGCGCAAGGGCCAGTAATGGCCAAACAGCGCCAAGCAATGGTGTTATGTGCTCGATGATGCAAATCATCACAAAGGGTAACCTGGCTGACTGTGAATATACAGGGTGTCCGAGCTATCAAGCAGCACGATTTAAAAAAAGAGAAACGGCGTTACGCGAAGCCAACCTAGTGCGTATTGTTTCCAGTACAGTGGAGTAGCCGCCAGTAATTTTTTCGTTACTGAGATTTAATTAATTTTAATTAATTATCTAACTTTAGAAGTACTGTCCTAATTATCAAAGTGTCAATGAGAAGATTGTAGAGCAACATGAAAAACCCCCGATACAGCTTTCTCTTGCTCAATACGTGCTACATAAATGTGTTTTTCCGAATGTGAAGGAAGCCCGCGAATACTCACGCGAATAGTCAGTAAAATATTCTGCACAAGAGTATTTGTGCTGCAACTTCAAAAGTGCATAAGGATATGTGCGACCGGCTCATGCTTTGTAACACCAACGAAGGGCGGATCACAGTCAATCAGCTGCGACTGCTATGGCGGCAGCTGTACAGGAGGAGGCATGACATCGTGCTCGTGGAGCGACACATCCATTTCTTCGGCAAGACTTCTTACTCGCAGTGCGTAGGGCTTTCTCACGGAAGGCCGGTTCTGAAAGCTTTGGGCACTGGACAGGTGGTTTATAGTTATGTAGGTAGGGTGTGTATTCCTTGAGTTTACTTTTAGGAAATAACCAAAAGATAAGTACTTCTCTGCAGCTAGAGCGACCATTCATTCGATTCAGCTTAGATGCTTTCTACGGGGCTTCTTCTGAAAGCACCCGTAGAAAGGTGGATGCCCAGATGGTGGACAGGGACATTTTTAAGGCGCTCGGCGTCGCGGAGTGATATATAATGGAACCGTGGACTTCTGTGGACGCATGTGGACTTCTGTGGGTTAAGCCTAAACCGATTCTCGCCTGCCCACTTAGACAGTTTGTTAAGACCAAGCTGTACCTGCCGCTCACAGATTGCAAGGTTACATGAGGTTAACCCTGTCTGTACATCGTCGGCATATACTGAATAAAATATGTTGCGTGGGATGTACAGACGTAGATAGTTCATTTTTACAATAAAGAGGGTGCAACTAAGCACACCACCGTGTGCTACTCCAGTGTTCTGCACATATCGTCTTGATAGGGCATTACCCACACAAACACGGAATCTGCGGTTGGATAGGTAACTTTAATATTCAGCATATTGCCACGTATTCCAAAGTGCGCGAGGTCTCTCAGTATTCCGAACCGCCACGTGGTGTCGTATGCTTTTTCCATATCGAGCAAAACAGACAAGAAGAATTGCTTGTGGACAAAAGCCTCATGAATCTGAGCCTCTATGCGTATCAGATGGTCAATGGTGGATCGGCCATCGCGAAACCCACACTGTTATGGATCAAGCAGCTTGTTTGATTCTAGGAAATGTATCAGACGCCGGTTTATCATTTTCTCGAAGACTTTGCAGATGCAGCTTGTTAGAGCTATGGGCCGATAACTGGATACCGACGATGGATCATTGCCCTGCTTCAGGATAGGGATCTATATGGCCTCTTTCCAGACAGAGGGGATCTCGCCGGAGGTCCATATAGTTACACAGACAGAGAAGGGTTTTCTTCGTTTCAGAGGGCAGGTTTTTCAACATTTGGTTGCAACCTGGGGCAGATTGGTTGCAACAGGTGAGTGATGCATGCAGCTGTGCTAGAGAGAAAGGTAGGTTTATGGCTCGTTCCCGGCGCTCTTTCGGTGTAGTTTTTGTTTTGCTATTGCTGCTATGTATCTTGTAAATGCTGGAGAATAGTGCGATGAACTGGACACATGTTCAAAATGTGCACCCATGCAGGTGGTTCGCTTGGTCCTCTGGCTGTCTCCCTGCATGTGTACCAGAGGAGGCGGATGTGTTTGTCGTCCTCTTACTCTATTGACCCTGTTCCAAACATTGGCCTTATGTATGAGTTGATACTTGATAAGCGTATTTGCCAGCTGTCTCTCCTGGCTTGTCTGCGCCTTCTCCTACCTTGTGACTTGATTTTCTTGAAATTGACAAGGTTTTCAGCAGTAGGAGAATCGCGAAGCTGCCTCCATGCTTTGTTCTGCTGCCTACGCGCGTTCCGGCATTGTTCATTCCACCACGGAACACGGCGTTTGCTAGAAAGTCCGCTTGTTTGGGAGGTACACTTAGATTCTGCATCAATAATAAAGTTAGAAAAATACTCGACGGCACCATCAATTCCGAGCGAAGACAGTCCACGAGATCGTACTGGTAAGTGTTTGTAATTTCTCCCAGTCCGCTGCATCGACCTTCCACCGGGGAGCATGTGGTGGAGATTCGTATTGTCTTGTTGCTCTCAGCAGTATTGGGAAATGGTCGCTCCCGTAAGGGTTGTTTATAACTTCCCATTCAAGTTCAGGTAATATGGATCGAGAAGCTATGCTGAGATCTATACAAGAAAAAGTTTTGTTTGCAATGACATTAATATGTAGGTTCTTTTTTGTTTAGCAGACATGCACCGGATGAGAAAAGAAAGCCTCCGATTAGACGGCCTCGCGCATCGATGCGAGAGTCGCCCCACAGGCCGCTGCGTGCGTTGAGATCCCCAAGAACAAAATAAGGTTCTGGCAATTCGTCTATAAAGGACTGAAATTTATGTTTGTGTAAGTGATAATGTGGGGGTATGTAAAGCGAGCAAATGGTGACGAGTTTGTTTAGAACCAGTCGAACTGCCACTGCTTCAAGTGACGTTTGCAGCTTTAAACGTTGATATGCTATGCTTTTGTGAATTATAATGGCAACACCGCCTCAAGATGCAAAAGCATCATGGCGGCCTTTACGAAACGTTACATAATGTCGTAGAAAGTTTGTATGTTCCGATTTTAAGTGAGTTTCCTGTACACACAGCACTTTTGGATTGTGTTCGTGAAAAAATTCTTGCACATCATCGAGGTTCCTAAGAAAGCCTCTGACGTTCCATTGTATGATTTGTGTATCCATACTGAAAGTAAATTGGTGCTGTGTATACTAAAAAAAGAAGTGTTGCTTCAAATTACAGAGCCATTTCCAGGCCCTGTAACGCGGGATTTGTCCTTTCTGAAGCAGTCGAGGGAGCGTCGCCGCTCCTTAGGCGCTTGGTGCGCCGTCGGGATGGGTGTAGTGGCCATTGCCTCTTGTGAGGCGCCGGACACGCGCTCTTGCGAGCGAGAAATTTCGCGAGAAAGTTTTGCCGCGAAGGACGAGACCTTTGCGCCCACCAGCCCGGAGGTCGATGGGGCTGCCTTTGGTCCTGAGCTGCACCGGCTGTTGCCACGCCAGCAGGGGCCGGAGATGGTGAGGCAGCCTAGACTGCACCCACCGTGGGAGCTGCTGGCGGTCCTGCGGGTTCGCTAAGCGAAGCGCAGGCTGCCGCCAAGGACTGTTGCGGTGCAGGCAACCCTAGGGTAACCGGGCCTGTTTGCTGGTTGGGTGGAATAGGCTTAGCTCCTACCACCCCGGGGGCAGGGGCCACAAGTGACAGCTCGCTGCGTGCGGGCTGCGCAGGTGGCAATGGCCGCTGCGACGCTGCCCCCCGACGCGCTGCATCAGCATAAGGTGTGCTGTGGAAAAGTGAGCACCTCTTACGGGCTTCCTTGAAAGAAATATTTTCTTTTACTTTTAGGGTGATTATGTCCTTTTATTTTTTCCAGTTCGGATAGGAACGTGAGTAGGATGCGTGGTCACCACTGCAGTTCACACAGTGAGGAGTGCCACTACAGTTGTCGGAGGCGTGGCCCTGGACTCCACACCTTGCACAAATTATTTGACCACGACAGCTCTGCGAGCCATGGCCAAATCTTTGGCATTGGAAGCACCGTCTAGGGCTAGAGAGTTATGGTCGGAGAGTTAACTTAATGTATCCTGTTTCGATGGTTTACGTGGATCAGCAGAACGCTAGATCCAAATGTGAGGACAAGATGTTTGGTGGGGATTTCTTTAATGTCCCGTCTGATGATAATACGCTTTACATTGGGAACATTTTGATCTTTCCATCCTTCTAGGAGTTCGACTTCCGGTAATTCTAGGAGGTCTGCTTCTGATTCAACTCCGCGTGAGCTATTCATCGATCGGTGTGGGGATATAGAAATTGGTGTGTTGCCAAACGTCACAAGACTGCCGAGTTCCTCATATTGATGTTTCTGATGGACTTCAAGAAGAAGGTATCCGCTAGCCATTTTAATTACTTTATAACCTGATCCTAAAACTTGGTCAAAGAGTTAGCAACTATGAATGGAGAAATAGATCTGGACGGTTTTTCAGAGTTCTCACTGTCTACAACATGGTATTTTGGATAGTTTTCTTTTAGTCGGTTGAAAGATAGGCTAAGTTCATCGGTGCGTCCCTTCTTTAGAGGATGACGATCAAGTATGCGGGGAAAAGCTGGTGTTCCCATAGTATTTTAATTAATTTCGGCAGCAATGGCGGCCACCCACCACGGAGCCCAACTAGGGGACGCTGCAGCGCTCAACGCGTAAGGCTGCAGGCGCCAACCGTACATTACCACTATTATACCCAAGGGAGGGCACATACACAAGGTTAACCCAAGCCGCCTATGAAAATTAGGAAGTGGCAGAAAAGATGATAGGATAGCAAAAGAAAGGAGATAGAAAAGCAAAAGCTTGGAGAGGGGATAGGAAAAGGCGACCGCCGATTTCGCACCTGCGTGGGTCAGCCCAGGGGTGCCGTCTACGTGAAGCAGAGGCCAAAGGGGTGTGTTGCCTCCACCGAGGGGCCATAAAGGTCCAGGCACTCTGCATTGACTCAACCCCCAGGATCCCATTTTCCCCGGACACGGCTAAGCCACGCAAGGTTAAACGTGGGACGGTCCAACCTTCATGTGCTCGGGTCCGTGGTGTCGCAACACACCAAACGCCTGCTTACGCAGAAACCCCTACGGGGAGGTGTGGAATTGCGTACGTGGATTGAGAACGAACAGGCAAAACAAAGAGCGGAACGAGCTGCTGAGAGAGAAGCAAGTAAGGAATCAGACGAAAGAACTCGACAAATAATTGAGCTCAAATTGAAGCTATAAGGAGCTCAAAGTTAGTTAATTCAGGTTTAATGGCGCAAAAGCGACAACGGCCATGCTGCGCCAGCCACAAGGTATTAAGAAATGAAATGTGAATCCGCAAGAATCAACACTGATTCGATGCCTCTTCCGAGTGGCGCCTCTTCAGTTCTCAACCCGCAAAAGTTTCTTCCATTGTTTGATGAGCGACGCGATGATTTGCATGCATACTTGCAAAGGTTCGCGCGCGTAGCAACAGGACAAGATTGGCCACAAGAGAAGTGGGCATTAGCTGTTAGCATGTGTTTGAGTGTTGAAGCGCTAACAGTAGTTGGCCGTATGAGTGCTGCTGATTATTTAGACTACGAGAAAGTAAAGAAAGCATTGCTGCAGAGGTTTCGATTCACTGCGCAAGGTTACCAAGAGAAAGTTTGCAAGGCACGGGCAGAGGATGGAGAAACCGGAAGACAGTTAGCTGCTAGGTTTTCAGGGTACTTCGACCACTGGTTTGACATGGCTAACGTGTCCAGAACGTTCGACAGCCTTCGAGACCACATGGTCGCCGAACAGTTTATCCGGTGTTGCCATCCAAAGCTTACTATGTTCCTGAAGGAACGAGAATGCAAGTCACTCCAAGAGCTAGCTGATGCGGCTGATCGGTTCATTGAAGCTCGGAACTTATCGAATCTCGGGAAGATTTCGGAGGACGCAAAAGACTTCACTAGGAATCCCACCGACGCTCCAAGAAAACAGCCACCAAGGTGTGTGCTTTGCAAGCTCCTGGGGCATCAAGCTCGAATGTCGCAACCCAGCTAAAGAAATGACGAAGTGCAAGTTCTGTGGGGAGGTTGGTCACAAGAACGACGACTGCTGGAGCACGAAGGCGCATAAAGAGAAAAGTTCAGCCTGCGCGGTCAACGAAAACCGCTATGATATTCCTTTGTGTGACCAAACTGGAAAACACAAGAAAGGGAAAAGTCGTGACACTTTCCATAAAAGACCGGATGAAAGAAACCCGTTTTTCCTCACTCGAGGAATGCCAATAGAGAGCAAGGGCAAGCAAGGACAAGTGCTCGGTCGAACAATTAGGGTTCTTCGTGATACGGGCAGCAATACTGCAATTATCCGAAGAGACTTAGTTCGCGAGCAGCGTATGACCGGAAAGAGTAGCAGAGTCCTGCTTATCGATCGCTCTGTAATTGTTGTACCAGAGGCCAAACACCACGTTAATGCACCGTACTTTACTGGAGAAATCACAGCCTTATGTATGAACAAGCCGCTTTATGATCTTTTGCACGGAAACCCACCCGGTGTCAGAGGACCTCACGAGCCAGATATTAACTGGAAGCACGCTTCAGTCGATGAAAGAGACACTGTGCCGCTAAACTCGAGTGTGCAAAAACTGGAGTTTAGTGGAGCACCCTCACTATGTTTCCGCCATGGTCAAGCCACAAGAGGATAAGACGACTCCATTGTGTGTACCAAAGATAAAGTGGTGCGACGTTACCAAACATCAATAGCAGAGGAATCGCAGAAAGACAAAACGTTGAAATATCTGTTTGCTGAAGTTGACAGAAAGTCACCAAAAGGCCACTGCTACTCGTTCCTTAAAAAGGTGGGCTTCTCTACGGTCTACCGACAGTTCTCTCTTGCTACCGGCAGGACATTTAACCAGCTCGTCGTGCCGAAGGTGTTTAGAAAACCTATCCTTCAAGTCACGCACGAAAGTCTTACGGCCGGACACCAAGGCATCGGCGCACGACAGATCGAGTCTTGGCGGATTTTTACTGGCCGGACCTGCATGGCGACGTGAAACGTTTCGTCAAGTCCTGCGATAAGTGCCAACGAACAACACCAAAAGGCAAATTGGTGTTGCGCGTCTGGGCAACTGCCTATCATACGTACACCTTTTGAGCGCGTTGCGGTCGATTTAATCGGTCCTTTCTCACCGAAATCGGACCGTGACAACCGTTAAATTCTCACCCTCATAGATTTTGCCACCCGATAAGCGGATGCCTTTGTTCTCACTGCAATTGATGCTGTGCACGTGGCAGAGGGAATGATTGAGATTTTTTTTCGCATTGGTCTACCGAGAGGGATCGTAAGCAACCAAGGAGCAAGTTTCACAGCGGAAATCGTGGAAGAGGTGGGCCGTCTACTCGCCATCAGGTTTCTTCGAACGACACCCTATCATGCCATGGCAATGGGCTCGTTGAGAAGTTCAACGGGACCCTGAAGACCATGCTGAAGAGGATGTGCCAGGACAAACCTCGGTCATGGGACAGGTACCTTGCTCCACTGCTCTTCGCCTACAGAGAGGTGCCGCAAGCAAACCCATGCTTCTCGCCTTTTCAGTCGATTTATGGTCGACACGTACGAGGACCACTGACGGTGCTCAAGGAACTGTGGACCAATGAAGATATCGACGGCGAAACTCGTACAATCTACACCTATCTTGTCGATCTTCGAAATCGCCTTGAGGAGACATGCAAACTCGCCCATGACGAGTTGGAGAAGGCACGCGCAAAGCAAAAAACCTACTTTGACCGGAAGAGCCGCCCTCGCAAGTTAAACGTTGGCGATAAAGTACTTCTTCTACTGCCGACTGATTTCAACAAATTGCTAATGCAATGGAAGGGTCCACTTGAAGTCATCGAACGGAAGAACGAGGTCGACTATGTTTGAACATGAGTGGAAAACGAAAAATATTCATATCAATATGCTCAAGAAATATGAGGAACGCGAACCTTTACCAGTGCAGCAGGTCTCTTTTATAACCGAGATCGACCAAGGCCTGTCGGAAGCAAATGAGGAGCCGTTAAAAGGGCAACTCCGGCGATTTTTCGATGTCAAGGGATAGCGATGAAATTCGCTGGGTATGTACCTCTGAACACTTCCGGCATGTCCTAAAAAAGGCAGGCTTGAGAGTTGCGCAGATTTTTTACTATCGAATTTAATTTATTGCCTCGAACACCTTACCTTACCTCCCCCTCAGTTACAGGCCACGTTGTGTATGACGTCAGGAGTGTACCACGCAGAGCATACCGGGATCATGCAGACGACAGCGACGAGAGCACCACCGTGGACGAGAGCGTGCAGGAGTCGACAATCGTGAGCTAGCGCTTGGCGCGAGATGTTGCTGTCGCGAGAAATTGCGTTCCCTGTAGACGGGCAAGTAATGGGGGGTGGCAAGCGGTGTTGCGTTGTTGGCTGCACGAATTTCAGCCCTCGCCATCCGCAAACACAGTTTGAGCCGATGCCGATCGCGTTCAGCCGAGGATAAGCCTATCACAGTTCGTGCGTCTGCTGATGGGGGACCTGAGCGACTGATATGAAGCTAATTAAGCCATTAGGATGAAGAAAGCTGCTTCTGTAGTGCAGTTTTTGACCATACGGATTTGGAATAAACCATTCCTCATTTTGTACAGTGCACACGCAAAAAGCTAGAAACGACGACACGACGCTCAATCAACATAAGTATACGTTGCCGTTCTCAAATGCGGCCAGTCGCAATGGCCGGCGCTTCCCTAAAGGAAATGTGACTACGGGTATCCATGGGTGTATTTTTACTCATTCTTATGCTGACTCATTATTTAGCTTACGAGGTGCACTGTCTGCCTCCTATCCAAATGGGCAGCAAGCGGAGGCCCCTTCGATACAGCATGCGTAAACAACCGTCTCGTTCAGCTGCCAACGATGTCATACTTCACGGCATCGGCGTTTCCGCGAGAAAACTATGCGTTCTCTAAATGAACGATCGTACGCGCAATGTCCTATTCTGTGTCTACTTTACGGAAACACTAATTGTGTGCATGGCGAGAATACGAAGAATGATAAGCAGGTTGCACAACAACGCTCCCCTATACTAAGTTCTCCCGCTCGCTATTTTCGAAGGTGTGTGGTCGCTCATATCAGCGCGACCCAGAGTGATGTAACCGGTGCTTACATGCACAAATCTGCGTGTTTTGATATGTTTCTGACATTCATTGATGTCACGATGAGCGGCTATCTAAAGCGAACGACGAGTGGTCGCTGTACTTGCCGATGTAAATAAATGCACCGGTCGGTGCTTTGGACTGTCAGCGGCGTTCTTGCGGGATACAAATGCGGAAAATCGTGCTCCACATTGAGCATTTGAAGTGGTTCCCTGAGATTGGTAAAACACGTAACATAGCAAGCAGCACGTATCACAATCAGTGTTTAGGGCTACCCTTGGTCTTCATGTTGCCAGCGCAATATGTTGCGCATGGGCGCTGGCTCTAGTGGTGGCGGGTCGAATGCGGACGGCGATTCGTGGCTAATGAATTCGTCCGAATCATAAATATGTCGCTCTTTGACAGATCCGAATGGGGTGGTGCAGCTTACAATGTCACCCGAAGGTCTCCGAAGGTCCGGCGCGGTCACGAATGAGCTGAGCGTCTGCTCTTCGCCGGTTTCGTTCGCCCCGCGGGCGAGACCGGCATGCGTTGAGTGCCTTCCCCGCCGGGGTGACGTCATACGCAGAGGTTCGCTCGGCTGGTTGGTCAGGTTTCGGTTTCGTTTTTGCGCTTTTTTGCTTATTGAAAATTATTTTCGAATTTGCAGAACAATTCTCCTATCAGGCGCGTCACAGGAGGGTCTCGGGAACCTAAATATTTATTAGCTTGACATGATCAAAAATCGACGGAGTTGCCCTTTAAGCGAAGAAGGTTCCCATTAGAGCCAGCGCCCCTAGTCTCTTCCGTACACAGACGGCGGCTGATGAGAAGTTATCTACGAAGCTAAGTGCTGAACAACGTTCAGAGGTGCTTGACTTGTTTGAATAATTTAAGAATATCTTTTCTGACCTACCACGAAAGACTGAACTCGTCCAGTGCGTACTACGCTTGACGCTCATAGGCCAATCCATGTTTCGCAGTATCCTATCCCGCTAGCTTTACGGGAAAGCGTCGAGAAAGAAGTACAAGAAATGCAAAAATTGGACGTCATAGAAAAGTCTCAGTCACCCTATCACGCTCCCATCGTAGTTGTCAGAAACCAGACAATACGATCGTTTATGTAAAGACTTCTGGGAGCTTAATGAGACCTTGACTGCTGACAGTGAGCCCATACCGCGCATCGACGTGGTTCTTGCCCTTGCTGGTCAGTGCAAGTTTTTCTCAAAATTTGATTTTACCAAAGGCTATTTGCAGGTGCCCATGTTTGTGGACAGTCGAGAAAAAACAGCATTTTCCAGTATATCTGGCCTGTATCACTTTGTATTCATGCTGTTTTCAAGACAGCTCCGGCTGTTTTCGCACGCCTCATGCGAGCCGTTCTTGGTGATCTAGAAAATGTTCACCACTATTTCGACGATGTTGTCATTGCTACAATACGCGGAATGAGCATTTGGTCACTCTGCGGCGTGTGTTTGAGTGAATCCAACAGGCCAAGTTAACGATCAAACGCAGCAAGTTGTGAGATAGGAGAGCAGACCATCTTTTTCCTGGGACATCGAATAGGAGACGGTAAAGTTGAACCTGTTCGGAAGGACCCTAGACAAGATTCTCGCAGTCAAAAGACCTACGACGCTAGGTCTAACTGGCTATTACAGGAAATTCATCCCTAACTATGCTGAGATCACCAAGCATTTGACTGATCTCACACGGAAAGGACGGAACAACTGCTTGCTTGGGGACCGACTCAAGAGCAAGCTTTCACCATTCTGAAGAATAAGCTTGGCGACGCTCCCATTTTACAAGCACCCAATACGAGAAAGAAATTTGCCCTCCGCACCGATGTCGCAAGCACTAGTCTAGGTGCCGTAGTGCTCCAGCTAAGAAAGGGTCAGGTCTTGCATCCTGTTGCCTACGCTAGCAGCAACCTGTTGCCTCGAGGAACAAGGTATTGCACCATTGAACGGGAATGCTTGGCACTTGTATGGGCAGTACAAAAATTTGATTTGTACTTGTACGGCAACAATTTGTCATACAATCCGACGATCACCCTTTGCAATACGTGCAGTCCGCCAAACATCTCCACAACAGAGCTCTGCGATGGAGCTTACTCTTGCAAGAGTACTCCTTTGCCGTTGATTACATAAAAGGGTCGGATAACGTTCGAGCGGATTACCTTAGCCGTGTTTTAATCACTGAGCTAACAAGCGTATATTACCTTAGAGTTTAAATTTTTAACCTTTGGAGTGTTGAAGAGCAAGAAGATATTTACTGACTTCGCTTTTAAAAGAATAGTTGTAGATGTAGTGAACTCGTTTTGAAAGTGGACCTTCGCGCAGCACGTTGGCCTTGGTTTTCGCCTTCTTCCCCATTTGAATAGTTTGAACAACTTTCTTAAAACCGGGGGTTGTCATGATATGTACGGAAGCGTGCGAAAAACAAAAAAAGACATTGCCGTGTTCGCCGTGCGGGGGCGATGACGAAGTGGTGTGCTCGCGTGGCGCGTGGTCTGAGCTGCTCGGCGTTGAAGGAGAAGCGTTCTGCGCTGTCGGCCGGAGCTGGGTGGCCGCTCGGTGATCGTCCCAGTTCGAAGGACGCTGCCCTGGTGTGCGCTGATCCGATCCTCATCTGGGTTTGCTGACAAGTAGCCGGCGGTTACTTTTCTTATCCTTTATTGTTTTGTTTTTCTCCCCTTGAGAGACAGTGGTGGTTATTGATAAGGTGATGTCTGTCTCAGCACCAGCCAGAAGGATACCCTCTGGTCTGCTTCTATTCCCCCTCAGGATCTACCGATGGAATGGTTTCTTCGCAGTGGAGCCAGCAGCGTTCCTGTGGCTTTGGTACCTAACAATGGAGGAATTATCCGTATGAAGAACCCCAAGGCTATTCAATCAGAACTTCGAGCTATCTCTCTCTTTCAGCAAATCATCGAGGTCAGGCAGTTTGGACGTGGGGGAATCCTTTGCTGTTCACCAGACCAGACCTGTGTACAGGATCTACTCAAATGCACGAACTTTGCCACGCAGCCGGTGAGATCTTTCATCCCTCCTCATCTAGTTGCTGCAAAGGCCTAGTCCGCGGTGTGGACATAAGCTTAACTCCACCAGAAATCCTAGAGCTATTTTCTGCAGCAGGTGTAGTTTCCGTGTACCGCTGTACCAGACTTGTAGACAATAAGAGGGTCCTACAGAAACAATCATAGCGACATTTGCTGGGACGGCTTGCCCATCAAAGATAAAGGCATGGCCATTAATCTACAGGGTTGAATCCTTAGCTCCACGACCACTACAATGTCTCAAGTGCTACCGGTACGGACACAGCGCTAATGCCTGTCGTTCAAGTGCTCGATGCCGATTATGCGGAGAAGAACATGATGCCAACGATTGCACGTCTCAGGAGCAGTCATGCTGTTTATGCAATGCGAATCATGCTGCAGACTACTCCAACTGCCCTGCCAGATACAAGAAATCCAGGTAATTGAAATAATGGACAGGCGACGGTGCTCTCGTCGAGAAGCTCTGAAGAAATTCAGAGCAGGACCCAGAGTTATGAGGGTGTACAGTCCGTCGTCATTCGGCATGGATCAGTCACTGCCCCAGGCAATTACAGCAGCAATAAAAAGCGATGGAAAAGGCATTAGAAAAATTTTGCTAAATCTTTCTGAATCTTGACTACAGTAATACCAACGCAATGGCTGGATATCTCAGACACTAACAAACAGTGCACAAACACGGCCGTCTTACTTGCAACATCACCTAACTATCAGACACCTCTTCCTCCTAACGTGTGCATTCAGTACGTCCTTCGACTTCCGCTCAGGTTGATCATGATGCCATTCCGATTCAGACTCTCTAGGCAATCGAGATGTAGATATGGACACTCGAGTTCTTAAACGCACAAGATCGCCTAACAACAAAATGCCTCGTTCTCCTAACTCCAAAACAAAAAAAGTGTGTGAAAGAATCACTTACGAGGACTGACTTTCTAAAAGGCAGTCCTGGACCAAGCAGTTGCGGCTGCTTGTCTACCGTCAACATAGGGTGCCTAAGGATACTGCAGTGGAACTGCCGATCAATACTTTCTGCAACTACAGATTTATTATATTTAATCTCCAACAATCGCCAGACGTTATACTATTACAAGAAACGCTTGTCCGCTGACCAAGACTTTCATTGAACAATTACAAGTGTTTTCGATTGGATAGACCTTCCCGAGGTGGAGGAGTTTTTTTCATTTCGTCTGAATTCTGTCATAAAGCAAAAATTTCGCATCATACCCAATCATCCGAATGTGAAATCTTAATATTAGAAATAACTATTCCGGGTTGCGCCCTGCTCTCTCTAATTAACTCCTACTTTCCCGCTGGAGTGCAAAACGTCGCCCACTTGATGTCGCAGTAACATACTGCAAAAAGAACATATTGCTTACGGGTGACTTCAACTCACATCATGTGTCATGGGGCTTTCGCACAGACTCATCTGGAAAACGTTTATGGGATTGGGCTAATGTTAAAAATTTTACATGTTTAAATGCTAAGGTTGCCACTTTCGTGCGTTCGCAGTCACGATCTGTCCTATATTTGACATTTGCTAGCTCAGGCATTTCCATTGCTTCTTGGACTGTGGTTGATGCCGCCACTAGTAGTGACACCGTCCGATTGTCATTGATATTAACAACCCCCTCATTTCTTTAAATAGCATACGCATACATTCGTGGACTATTTAAAATTTAAAAATAATTTAAGTCAACTTTGCTTCTAGAACAGATATGGAAACAGATATTAAAGCGATGAGCCTTGTGCAATTTTGAAGGGTACTATTAAAAAATCTGAATTTGTAGTATCATCAACAAAGAGCGCATTGGTTGTCCATGGTGGAATAGTGATTGCGCACGAGATTATCGACGCATTAAACTTGCAGGAACGCATTAAACTTGCACGGCACAGGTGGCAGTATGCAGCTTTAGTGACCCTTGATTTAGCTAAAGCCATAATAGTGTAGAACATGTCATACTCCTAAACGTTTAAATAGCATGGATTTCCCTCGATATATTTTAAATGGATACATGAATTTAAAGGATAGGAAATTTTATTGTTCTCAGCGTGGCTTGGTGACAAAATATAGTCAAACAAGAGGAGTTCCCCAGGGATCTGTCTTTCTCCTATTTTGTTTAACATTTTACTAAGTTCAATCCCGTTGTGTGATAGTGTACAAGTATATGTCTATGCGTGACATAGCATTCTTTGCGTCTGCGAGTGATATTCACTCATTACAGGGTACACTACAGTCATACTTGGGAACACTTGGAGCCTGGTTTGCGAATATTCGAATGTCGCTCAATGTTAACAAAAGCGCCTTGATTGTGTTTCCATTAATGTGCCAATTAATATCTCTCTCCAATATATCAGGAAATTATTCCGCAAGTTGACGTTATCAAATATCTCGGTGTAATATACGACACAACCTGAGCTGGCGAAATCACATTGATCATGTTAAATCTAGGGCGACACATGCGGTTGGCATGCTAAGCAAACTTGGCCGACATCGCTCTGGGCTACGCAGAGACACTTTAATGATGATTTATCGTATGTATGTTCGTCCGATGTTGGAATTTGGGTGCGTGCTATTCTCTGGTGGGCCAGCGTACAAAATTGACCCCCTGGTTCTTCTAGAGCGGGAGGCAATTCGGAATTGTCTCGGTTTGCCAAAATTTGTAGCTAACAATGTTTTAATCAAGAAGCACGACTGCCTACACTTCCCTGCAGATTCCGCATTCTAACGGTAAAAACATAATTTAACATTTATGCATCTTCTTTGAGAAGATCACAATTTGTATTCATTAGGGAAATGAGGGCATTTTTCGATAGCATTGGTCCCGCTACTTCGACCTCAAGTTTTGTTTGTACAAGCTGAGCTCGATCCAGTAAATGTTAATATACGCGAGATCGCTTGCTCAGACAAACCCTTACCTAATTAATGATGAATTTGATTATATTTCCATCGAATGCCAAACTCCTGCCCATACATACTTAAACGGCATTACAAGATCATATAACGCAACTAGGAATAAATCACGTGATCGCGACTGACGCGTCAATGAATGAAGAGAAAGCGGGTGTGGGTATTTTCTCCGAATCACTATCCTGGTTTTATGCAGTACGCCTTCCGGATTTCACACCCATATTTTGGCTGAACTAGCAGCGATTACCTTAGCTCTGCGGAAACTTCCTTCAAATTACCCAACAGTGGTTATACTGACTGATTCACTGTCAGTATGTACATCGCTCACTTCATCTGCAAACACTATTGTAACCAATACATTAAATTGTTAACCCCTCCTAACTTACGTCTGGTACGATTGGTGTGGGTTCCAGGTCATCGTGGTATATTCTTAAACGAAATGGCTGACACACTTGTGCGGATATCTCTTGATGGACCAGTTATGTCTGTCATGCTAGTTCGGCTTATGTCACTGCGGCTAGGTTTAGAAATTTTCCTATTACAAGATTCTACAAAACTGAAAATACAAATGTCGGAATTTAATCATTTGTCCTTTTCGTGGGACAATAAATGGTGTCCCACACGTAAATTAGGAATCTCCATAACAAAATTACGCTGCCGAATCCCACCATTAAATTTTACCTACAGAGCTCTGGTCTGGCACCGTCCCCTCTGTGTCCTACCTGCCAGGAACCCGAAACATTGACCACTTCTATTATTTTGTCGTTGCTTTAGGAATCAGAGGAAGAAATTCGAATTTTCATTCCGTAAATTGGGTATTTCTCTAACTACTCAAAATATCCTCTCCTTCGGGGCTTCTTCAATGGGCTTTAGCCACAGGAACATCTGCGTGGCCCTCTGTGACTATATCTGTGACAAAAAAGACTACCCAGTTAATTCTCGAAATAAATAATTGTATAACTCATTAAATCACTAATTGCTGGTTCGAAATTATTCTAATACCACCAAAAATTTTTTGCTGTTTATATACAATTACAGTCATTTTAATTCTGTCTCTGCCCTGTAAATCTCTGTCCAAATTATCATAAACACTATACTTCACCTGATTCCTTTTTCGTCTAGTTTTTTTTTACATTTTTTTCGTCTCCCCCTTCCGTTTAACCTTTAACCGCCGGCTTCTTGGCCAATCCCCCGCAGTGGGTAAGCGCCATGGATGAGGATCAAGCAAGCAAGCAAGCCAGGTTCTCGATCTGGGTTCTCGCCAGGTCCAGAGAACCCAGATCGCCCACTACGCCGTTCTCGGATGCAAAGGACCTGTGTTCCTGCTTGGCAACCGGTCCAGGGAGCCAGGCTAACGGGACAACTCGTTCTCGGATGCCAGTGACCTGCGTTCCTGGTGGGCACTGGTCCAGGGAGCCAGGCGAGGGGGAACCGTCCAGGTGTTGTATAGGAAAAGAGATGGGATGGTGGCGCGGGGACACAAATAAAGAATGATGTTCAGTGCATCGGATTATCATTCCTCTGTATTCTAAATACAACATATTGCGACGAGATTTCAACCCATGCAAGTGCAACAGTCCTGGTGTTATTCCTGCTGCATCCCACAATGAGCATTCCGGATTGCAACCGCCACGCCTTTCCTGCCTTCGCCTGGTCATCCGGCTGTCCCATGGGACCAGTGGAAGCAGGCCTTTCAGACGTACATGGTGGCTTCTGGAGCTTCAGAGCTTCCAGCCGAACGCCGAAAGCTATCCTGCTCACATGCCTTGGTATGGAGGGCAGCGGATCTTCTCTACACTGAAAGCCAGCGGACTTGCAGTCTGGCTCTGCTCCCGCTACTAGTCCTTCGAGCACAGGTGACACGGTCGACGAATGACGCATATGACTCTGCAATCGCCCTGCTTTCGGATCATTTCAAGCGTTCAGTCAACGTCATCGTGGCTCGACAACGTTTCAGTCGCCGTGCTCAGCATGCAGGTGAGACAGCGGAAGAATAACGTCTCTGCTTTACAAATCCTCATTGCAGACTGTAATTTCGGAAGCCTCGCTGATGAGATGCTACGAGATCAGTTTGTCTCGAAACGACGAATCATCATTTACGTGAGCGATTACTTTTTGAGGGCTCGCGTCACTGACGCTCTCACGAGCTATAACAATTGCTAATCAGTACGAAGAAGCCGTGAGTCATGCTATAGGAATTTTGCGACGAGGCTTCAGTTCATCACGTTAAAACCGCGCAAAGCTCTTCTCGGTCTTCTGAACAACCAAATGAACGCACAACTTGTAATAAGTGCAAAGCCAAAGCATCTGAGCATCCCGTACAAGGTGCCACGAACCTTCGAGCTTGCTATCGTTGTGGAGCGACTGATCATCTTGCAAACAGTCCTGCATGTAAGGCCCGCAAGCGCAGATGTCGTCGCTGCGAGAAGATTGGCCACTTAGATTTTATGTGTAGGTCGTCTGGATATTCAGCTGAAGTTCGACAAGTTGATGACGACGACGACGCTAGCTCCCAGAGTAGCGGAAAAACAGTTTGTGTTGTCAATGGAAACAAGCATGGCATTTACGCATCCGTCGCTGTGGAAGGTCACCCTATCTCGTTTCTAGTTGATACGGGATCTTCTGTCACTATCCTGACTGAAGAACTCTATCACCAGTTTTTTGCAAGCTCTTACCCTTTGAAACCTACCTCAGTGCAGCTTTTCGACTACTCCAAGTCCAAGATAAGAGTTCGAGGATGTTTTGTCGCTTCAGCTGCGTTCCAAGACAGAACTGCTTGTATTCTTCTGTATGTGGTATCTGAAGGCACCACTGTACTGGGCTTAGACGCCATTGCGGCACTACAGATGAATATTGAAGGTAAATCGCTTCAGTGCCTTGCATTAGCCTCCAGCACTCCTACATTACCAGCTGAGCTACGTTCAGAGTATGAACACCTCTTTGACAAACAGCTCGGACTTGCCAAAGGATTCAAACACAAAGTTAAGGTTCGTGATTCCGTGCCACCCGTTGCCAGCAAGCTACGACGGCTGCCGTTTACCCTTCGGGAACAAGTGTCGGCTGAATTGCAGAAACTTGAAGCCCAAGACATAATCGAGCGCGTTGACGCCTCTCAGTGGGTTTCTCCTATAGTGGTTGTTCGCAAGAAGGATGGTTCAATACGAATGTGTGTTGATCTGCGAGAGCCCAATAAAGCTATAATTGTTGAAAGCTTTCCACTACCACAGACAGACGAGCTGCTGCACAGCTTAGCTGGCGCCAAGCGATTCTCGAAACTGGATTTGGCGTCTGCCTACCATCAACTAGAGCTCGATCCTGAGAGTCGTGATCTGACTACCTTCATCACGCACGACGGGCTTTTTCGTTTTAAGAGAGTATGTTTCGGTTTGGCTTCAGCCCCATCAGCATTTCAAAAGATGATGCATTTCATACTGAAAGGGTGCAAAGGTGTACTTTTCTACATCGACGACATTATCGTATATGGTCGTTCTCGAGAAGACTATCTTTCAAATCTTCGCATCGTTTTGCAACGACTTTCTAAAGCGGGCCTGAAACTCAACCAGAAGTGCGTTTTCGACGTCACGGAACTAACGTTTCTGGGACATGTTGTGAACGGCAAAGGACTCTTTCCACTAGCGTCATCTATCCAAGCGATGAAAGAAGCTCCGGCGCCTTCAAACATCAATGAACTTCGTTCCCTGCTTGGTCTGGCGGGATTTTATTCCAAGTTCGTTCCCCATTTTTCGGATGTTGTGGAACCTTTACGGGCATTGCTTCGAGGCAACGAGCCATTTGCTTGGACGCCAGCTGCCGAAGAGAGTTTCGTTCGTTTGAAATCACTGCTGACAACTTGCAAGGTTCTACATTTCTTTGACCCGAACCTACCCACCATCGTCACGACCGATGCCTCCGGGTATGGACTGGGCGCTGTGCTGCAACAGGATAACAAGGGAATTCTACAGACGGTTGCCTTTGCCTCCCGTACCTTGAGCCCACAAGAGAGGAAGTACTCTGCAGGCGAACGTGAAGCCTTAGCATGTGTTTGGGCCTGTGAACATTGGCACGTGTACCTTTGGGGTCGCCCCTTTGTCTTGCGAACCGACCACAGTGCTTTGTCACCTTGCTGTCAACCAAAGGTGTTGGACATCGGCCATTGCGAATTTCACGTTGGTCAGCGCGACTTCTTTGTTACAACTACACCGTAGAGTACCGTAAGGGAAGCGATAATGTGGTGGCTGATGCGCTCTCTCTACTGCCTTTGCAAGGAGAAACCAATGAGGTTGCCGAAGATGAGTTTGTTTGCCTTCTTTCTCCGATGTTAACCATTGCAGAATTACAAGCGGAGAGTGCATCTGACAGTACAATCGCAAAAGTCATGGACTTTGTTTTGTCCTCTTGGCCGGATAAAAAATCTCTGGAAGCGGAGCTAATGCCATATTTCATGTACGTGCAGAACTATCCATTGTACACGACTTGCTTTACCGTGGTGACAGGATCGTAGTTCCAGGTACCCTTACTCGTCGTTTGATGGAAGTCGCACACGAATCACACCCGGAGATCAGTCGTACGAAAAGCCGTTTGCGAGAGTTGTACTGGTGGCCTCGAATGGATAACCACGTGGAACAACTGGTTAAAACATGTGTGTTTGCCAGTCATGTGACAAATCAGCACGGCCAACCGTAGCACCTATGCAACCAATAGCTTTCCCTGACAACCCTTGGGAGAAGATTGCCATTGATATTATTGGCCCATTGAGCAAGCTCCCATCAAATGCCGTTATGCAGTGACGCTTATTGATTATCACAGCAAATGGCCAGAAGTTTCTTTTCAAGACAAGTTTCTACGGCGACAGTCAAGAACTTTCTGCTACAAGTGTTTTCTCGTGAAGGCTACCCGAGTGAAATAGTTTCCGACCACGGACCGCAGTTCAGCTCGGCTGAATTTGAAGAATTCCTTCAGGAACGTGGCATACGCCATTGCTTTTCTTCTGTTTATCACCCGCAAGCAAACGGGCTTGTAGAAAGGTTCAACAGAGTCCTCAAATCTGTTGTCCAGATGGCAGTATACGAGCGGCGTGATATCCGTGTCGCCGTGACAGACTATTTGGGGGTCTACCGTTGCACACCTCACGCCACAACGGGAGTTGCACCCGCCGTTTTGCTGCACGGACGACTGCCACGAACACGCTTAAGCATTGTTGGATTACCGGATTCTTCATTTCACGAAAATCCAGCACAAGCGATGAAATGGCTGCGCCAACGTGTCAGACAAAACCAAGCATCTTCCAAACTTTACACAGACTGCCGTCGCGGAGCCCGGACAAGACACTTTGCGTCGTCGGCGACTACGTCCGCGTGAGAAAGTCGTCAGTTCACGGGAAAATATCTTCGCGCTTTTCGAAACCGAAGCAGATTATTGAGCAACGAGGGCCAGCTTCATTTCTTTTGGATGACGGTCGAGTGTGGAAAGCTTCCAAATTTCAAGCGATGCACCCTGAAGCTGCGGAGAAGTTCACAGGCAATCGACCTGGTATTCTAGAATGGACTCTACACTACCTGACGAGTCTCTTCAAGGTAGTGCATTTCCTGTGAGTGAACAACATGCTGACTGTCCATCTACGTCACGGCAAGAAATAGCAGCACAAGCCAGCAGTGACTCAAGTACTCAGCCGTCTTCACTGCAGGACAGAATGACCGGCCAACCCCCACGGAAGAGCGCACGAGTTAAAAGAACTCCATTGAAGTTCAGGGACTATGCGTTACGCAAGCGATAGTTTTTTTTTGTGTTTTTTTTTTTTTGTTGACCGGGAAAATGTTGTATAGGAAAGAAGATGAGGATGGTGGCGCGGGGACACAAAATAAAGAAGATGATGTTCAGGCATCGGATGCATCATTCTCTGTATTCTAAATACAACACCAGGGAGCCTCAAGGGCCTGTGTTCCTGCTCGACAACTGGTCCAGGGAACCAGGCGAAGTGGTCGCCTTCCCGGGCCACTGCCACGATCAGCCTACTGCCGGAGGTGAGAGCAGTAGCGAGAGCTGTTGCACGGCTACTATGGCTGTGTCTGCTACCGTCGCTACTGCAGCTGCAAATCCCATGATGATGTGGTGCCCATGGTGCGTCGTCCAGCCGTCAGCCGACCCTTCGGGACCGGCATCGGCCTTTACGCGTCAACGGGCTCCACGGAAAGGGAAAGCACGGCGAGAGACTTTATATTATCAACAGGACACTCTAGCAGCAGCTTCGAGACTGCGAGCGTTAGCATAACACTTAAGTACATGTCCACCGTGAAGTCTGTACGTCTTTGTGCTGTTAATAATATAGAGAGCATCTGAGCTGCTATTCTGGACATTCCGCAATTTTCATCGAGGCGTGACGTAGACGCGACGCTTACAAAATGGCGCTGATGGCCGCGATTTGCTTTCGTAACGTGACGCAAATTTGACGTTTCGCCTACGGAACTGTAATGTAGGCATTGAACCTAGCGTTCTTGGTAAAGCAAAACAGTTTTCTTCCCCAGTAAAAATAAAGCAGCTAGCTCAAAGCGTACGATATTCCATCCAAATCGTTTCTCGCTTCCGTCGTCTGCATGAGCACAAGCTGTCGTCTCCTTCATTAGCTAGGATGCGTGTCGTCGGGAAACGGAATGAGTCATCGTATATTGGCGCCCACGCGCTTGCTTTCTAGCTTGAGACAACATACGCGACCCATAGAGTAACGTAAGGATAAGAGAGGACACTTCCATAGGCCCCTGCGGCCGATTTTGGTTCGCAGCGCGCCTAGCGGGTGTGTGGAATCTACACAGACTCAGAGTTTGTGACCGCAGGAAAGTTAACTCGAAGGCTATCTTCTGGTGATTAGAAAAATTACGCGGCCTCCAAGATCACTTCCGTGAGAGTACTCGTCCCGGAGGCTATATTTCGATTTTTTTAACGCGTGGCTTGCATGCATCGAGTAGCTTCGTGTAAGCTGTACCGCCAGAGCAGCAGGCACACGATGCCACTGTGTGCAGACATTTTATGCAGACATTTTAAATAAACATGACAAGTGTTGGAAGAGACGAAACATTTATTTTCAAGTCGTATTCTTAGTAGCACATGCACACTTTTTTTCGCAACGTTCGATGAACGCAAGTACAGAAATATGGTTGCACTGCAAAGTGCAAGACATGTCAATACAGGTGCCATATGTGAGAATAAATTTCACAAAAGGAATAAACAGGCGATATTACGAAAAACCCCACAGAACAGTAGAACTGCAGCAGACAGCATTAGCATTAAAGAGGAAAAAACGCTCGTCCTTTGAAACCTAACCTTCTTATTAGGTGGTAGTTCGGGCTGCATAGCAAACAAGGAATGAAGGCTGCTCACTGCAGTTGTCAGCCAACCACGCTCTCTCCCTGTCCTGTCGTTGTTACTGCACCACGCAACACAGCAGTAATTCCCGTAGTTCTTGACTACGGACGGCATGACCTGAAAAAAAATATTGGTTATGTCTTCCTCCCGCCTTCGCACAACTTTTCACCTACGCACTTCAGATCGCCCTTTCGCGAAAAGCGTCCCGTGCAATTGTCGCAGCTAAAAAAAAAGCGACCTTCCGTGCCATGCATGCGCTACTGAGGCAGGAGTGTTTATTCGGAATACGTCGTAGCTACATCTTACAATATTCTCAATTCGCAAGTTCTCTCTAATTGCGCCCGTAAAAAAGGCTTCAAGCAATCTGCGCACGCCACGAATAACGATCCTATGCATAACTGCATTCTTTCACACAATTGTACACACGTGCATTGAATTCAGACTACGTATACCGCCGTGTGCCGACTCACTTTCTCGCGCCAAGAAACGATTTTCTCGCAAACGTGCTGCGCAGCATTCCAAATTGCTATTTCTTACATAATGTGAAGCAATACATGAACATCATGCGCGAAGTGAAGAGCACAAGAAAGTTATCTGCGCTGAACAGCACAATGCGATAAATGTCAAGTTATGGCTGAAGTGACAAATACATAAGCAATTTGCAAAGTAATGAAGGGAAAAAAAGAACGCAATGAAGTCCTTCTTACCAGCATCAGCCAAGCAGACAGAAGTTCTGGCAGACGAACCCAGCAAGGACCACGCAAACGTTATCGCACATCTTTTGTAGCGTCGCCTTGCCTGATCACACCATGGCCGAGATTTTGCAGCGATGTGGCTTTATTCTATATACTAGTCTTATCATCCACTGCTCATGGCCGGCTGATCCCGTTGATAACGTTACAGTGTACTAGAAGTATGGGGTAGTGGGTTCAGGAGAGGGCTCGCGCCATACGATGGCGTGAAGCGGCGAGCGTTGACAGATCCCGGATGTATGCGGTGGCGCTGCAGTAGCGTGGGTTGTAAGCTCGACATTCCCGGCACGGCGGGCAGCGCGTTGCTTTTGCTTTGTTTGCGTCGCTGTTCTGTGCTGCTGCGCTCTCTGACATCGCTTGCCGAAAGAAGCAACCACGTTTTCTTCGCTGTAAAAGGGGTACGACAGATGCAATGCCTGGCCGCAGGCGTCAACGTCATTGCTTCGCTCCCAAGGGTTAAGACAGCGATACCAATGGACGAAAGGCGAGCAGCCGTCACTGTTCGCGGTGCCGAAGGATGAAAATCTACGAAAACAATGGGAACGGAACCTACATCGAAAGGACAAAACATTAGACGAAACTGCTCCGTCTGTGACTTGCATTTCGAACCCGTCATGTATTACAAGAGACTTTGTGCACATCATTAATGGCGAAAGAGGTCCGCATCCTCGAGGAAAGCCGGAATTGCTGCCCAACGCAGTGCCAACTTGGCTTCCGAAGACGCCGAGCTATCTATCCAAGAAAGGGCCGCTTCAGAGGCCCCCGAGGAGGAAAAGGAAAAGCGCAAGTATTTGGCCGTTGAAGCGAAAACGACCTTTAAGTGCGAGTCTGGTTGACAGGCAGGCGAGCGTGTCGACGGCCACGCCAGATTCTCAAGCAGACAGCGAAACGTCTGTACAGGACGATCTTGCGAAGCTGGATGTTCCTTCACTACACTGGAGCTGCTATCACATGACTTATCACAATGGGACCGTTTATTGCAAGTTAAAAATAGGAAAATCAAAATGTAGTCAGAGAGGTGGTGGTGCTTTCGCAGGGCGACGGACCTGGTGTCGCATATAGCGCGCACCTATGCGGCCACTTGGTCGAAGCAAGACGTATCGCCAGCTGTGAAGAAGGAACCTACTACTTCAAAAGCTGGACTCATATCGCCTCTGCAGAGATGCATTGCAAACTAGCATGATACCAAAAACAGCCTAACGAAAGGACTCGAAGTTCAGGTGACAGTCCACGAGGGCACATACTTTAGTAAACGGTGTGCCGGAAAAGAGCCATCAGAAGGTATGTAACTTTCCTAACTATAATACTATTATGGAAGTGTTGCTTCGAAATTAGTCACAGTGCTATGCATGTATAATTCTTTAGGAACGCAAACGCTGTGGTCTTGCTCTATTTTACTGTACTTTGCAGGACAAGCATGCGTGTGCTGCCGTTACCTCAGAAAGGTCCCGCTGACGCGTTTCTCATGGCTGGAGACGATCAGCTGGCTAGAAACCGCTGAATACAGCACAGAAGCTGCGTTGTGCACGACAAAGAAACCGGAGGATGTCATCACGAGTGAGGGATCTGAAAGATCAGCTGAGAAAGATGCAAAAGGAAAAGGCCCTTAAGCCAGAGGAAGTACTTGAGGCAGAGATTTCAGCCCTTGACCCTAAACAACAGAATGTGTAAGGCAATGTTCTCAGCAGCAAAAAGGAAGAGCAGCAAGGGAAACGTATACAGCAAGGCTTGGATACTAGAGTGTATCTTCATGAAAATGAAGAGTCCGAATTATATGAAACATGTCCGAACATAATATTTATATCCCTGCCCAAGCAAGATACCCTGAAGCCGCTATTTGAGGGCGTACAAAGGCACATTTGGGTTCAGCGACAAAGTGCTCACCAACTAAAGCAAAAAACACAGCACATGAGTACTTCGAGCTACATGCTGGCCACATGGTTAAAGAATTAAATTGTCGGAGCACCTAAATGTTCAGATTCTGTCTGGCGTATTGAGGCATTCGTTGACATCGGCCCTTTTACAGCTGATGGACAGGACTTCCTTGTGACCATGGGATAGTCATAATGTTTGTGCCGTTTGCTGGCAAATGGACGCAGGTATTGGTGCTTTTGCCACTAGTGGCAATGCTAAGGCTGAAGTGCTTGCTAAAATACTTATAGAAGCCACAATCTTGCCGACACCATGGCCTTGTAGTTGATTTCATTGCGTGTGACCCGAGCATCATTTAATCGCCGCATGTGGAACATATTGGGAGTCGGTGTCAAGAATGGGAAGATTACGTGCAGCCGACAACACCCTGTTGATCGTCTAGGCAGCTGTATTTCTTATCAGACTTCCCCCATTTATTGAAGTGCCTGAGAAATTCTCTTCTGAAAGGTCCACTGAACACTGAAGGTGGCATGGTAAGTGTCCAACCGTGACGAAGTGCACTTCTGGCACCAAACCTTAAAAAGGCTGTAGTGTACTCTGACATTTTTCACAGCCCAAGTTTTCCTTGTAATGGACTAATCAATATGTTTTTGTACTATTGTAACATTTCAGGTTTCTATCGAACCTGTAAGACGGGCCTTCAAGCTCGACTCAAGCCATGTTATCTGAAGGCAATGCCTGGCCTGACATATGCGCACTTGCAACCAAACGGGTTTGAGAAAATGAGGTGACCACTCACATTCCAACTATTTGGGAACCGTGTCATCAATGGCCTACGCTTCTACAAGGAGAAGTTGGAATCGTCATGGGGCGACATTGATCCAACAATTGCATTCTTCAGGTACGAAGTTAAAAAAATATTCCACCTCCATTCCACCCTGTGAAACTGGATGTACTATAGCGAAGCTGAAACAAGCGCCACCACCACAATTGACGTTAGACAACCAACACCACAAACTGCTGGTGGAATACTTTTTTACAATCTGTACGGCGTGGTTGGGTGCGGCGGGTTGTTACAGCACGTTTGTCTTCGTTTGTTTCTTGTGTAATCTCTGTAATGAAGAAGACGTGCAACATGCTCTGCAGATGATGCCACCGCCAACAGTAGCAGCATCGTGATCGCTCCGCAAAAGACGACGCCGAAGTCACCGCTAAGAGCGCTGCCCGACGTAACTGTTTAGCCGCCCGTTCTGTGCCAGATAGCCGAAGAATCTGCGTCTACGCCTGTAACAATAAACCTCATTTCAATTGGTGGAGGTGCGGGGTACGACCTGCCAAGCTTCCATCCTGGAACTCCGTCCCCGTACGCTTCGTCCCGCTATGCCCGAAGACGCAACCACGCCCCCACCGTCCACGGCCCCGCCATCTACGGCCCCGCCATCCACGGCCCCTCCGTCCACGCCCCCTCCACCCGTCATCTGCTCCGGGGTGCCTTACCTGAGGGATCCGGTGGTCTTCAGCGGCACCGACGACAGTGATGTGGAGGACTGGCTATCGACTTACGATAGGGTAAGCGTCCACAACCGATGGGATGACACCGCTAAACTGAACAATGTCCTCTTCTACCTTTCAAATGTGGCTCATCTGTGGTTTAAAAACCACGAGAAAGATTTTTCCAACTGGTCCGCATTCAAGGCCGCCCTCATAGATGTGTTCGGACGCCCCGCCGTGCGCCAGTTGCGCGCAGAACAGCGGTTGCGCCAACGCGCTCAGCAGCCGGGCGAGTCGTTCACAAGCTACATTGAGGACGTTCTCCGACCTCTCGAAGCGCGTCAATGCCTCGATGCCCGAATCCGACAGTATCAAGCACATCATGAAAGGCATTGACGATGACGTCTTTCAGATGCTTCTTGCAAAAAACCCGACCAGCGTAGCGGAGCTCATCAAACTGTGTCAGGCTACGATGA
Organism: Dermacentor silvarum; assembly: GCF_013339745.2. Lineage (NCBI taxonomy): Eukaryota > Metazoa > Arthropoda > Arachnida > Ixodida > Ixodidae > Dermacentor > Dermacentor silvarum. Next base: position 167,512,017 of record NC_051157.2, read on the forward strand.
ACTCCGGAAAACACCGGGCCTGACTCGTCGCCTGGTTACTAACGACGACAGCCTCCCAGGCCTGGCCGTCCACTCGGACCAGTCAACACTGCTGCCACAGCTCCAGGCGTTCATACGCGAGGAAGTAGCTCGGCAGCTCTCACTGGTGCAGTTTGCCTCAGCAACAGCCCCAGCACCCGCTATTCGGCAGGCCATCGAAGCCGAAATTGCCGACGCTATGCCAGTGTCCTCTCAGTCACATCCTGTAGCTGCTCCTCTCACGTACGCCGACGTCGTCGCACGGCCTCGAACGCACCCTGCTTTCACACCGCGTTCAACCATTGCACACGCAGACTCCACCCCGCGCCCCTTGCGCTGGCCCCATGGCCGCTAACCCTTGGCGTACTCCTGACGACAAACCAATTTGCTTGTCCTGTGGCCGCCCCGGACATATCGCTCGCTACTGTCGCCGCCGCATGCCGTTGGCCGTCTCATACGGCTATGAACCAACGACTCGCTATGCCGACCAGCCACCGCTCCGCTACACTCCAGGATCACCTCCCAGAGCTCCTGATCGTCATGCGTCCTTCGACCGACGATCTCCGTCACCACGTCGGCGCTCTCTCTCTCCCCAATGCGTCGTCGTTCCATGCCTTCAGAAGAGGAAAACTAAACGCCGCAGTTCATGAGGCAAGAACTGCGCCACCGTCACAGCGTCCAAGTCCTCACAATTCTCCGTCGAATGTACTTGCTTTTTCTGTTGAGAGAGTATCAACTATTGCCCTTGTGGACACGGTGCCGCCGTTTGTGTAATAAATGAAAGACTCTGTCGCTCCATCCGGAAAATGACGACGCCAAGTGACGACATTAAAATCACCAACTATAGGTCTTTCATGATGATGAATGCATACGAGTGCTTCCACTCCTGCCCTTTTGCTTCTTTGATGCTGAATTGCAACAACGACATAACCTGGTCCTATGTGTGCAATAAAGTGCATTTTTACTTGTTTCAGAACTGTCAACTGCCTCATTAGGACAATGACGTCCCGCTTCACAGCACAAGCATAGCATCCAGGCTCCCGCAGTGTGCAGAGAATGAAGGACTTCCTTCAGCATCTGTCGCACTGGGAGAAGCATGCACATGGAGCAGGGGGATACTTGAGTGTGTCAACGGCAGGCGGTCTCAGGGTCACACTTACTGCCACCCTTGCTCTATTGGACTACCTCGGCACACAAGGCTTCAAGTATTTAATGACGTCTCGCTTAAGCCAGGATCCTTTAGAGAACTTTTTCGGCATTGTAAGACAATCCTCCGGATCAGACAACCACCCGACGCCCACCCAGTTTTTGATTGTCGTGAATTGCCTCTCATTTTACAATTTGGCGAACTCAATAAGCTCAGGCTATGCTGACACTAAAGAGGTAGTCAGTTTCCTTGCTCAATGCTTGTGATGCTCACACTGCAGAAACTGACATTGATAAACTCATCGAGTCAGGTAACCTGTCATTGGCAGAACGCAAGCTACATCGTATTTCTTTTGAACAGAGTGGCTACATGATAGAAAAGAGCGATGACCGGCTCATCCACTACATGGCAGGTTATGTAGCGCGCAAATTTATTGCTCGCAATGACTGTGTAGAATGCAAAAACTTGCTTCTGCAAGGACCCAATGAGATAGCCGAAGACGATATGTTCATTGCTATTTGTGACAAAGGAGGGTTGCTTTACCCGTCACGTGTGCGTTTCTTAGCAGTAAGAGAGTTGGAGAATATGTTCACTACTTTCTTCAGTCAGGAAAAGCTGTGTAGCAACATTCGTGACTTTCCTTTAGCGCAACTCAGTTTGAGTATGAAGGGAAAAAGGGACAGGTGACAGGGTGAGCGCTAACTTCCAACTGGCTATATAATGTGCAATAGGGTCATGAAATAAAAACCAGTTGGAAGTTAGCGCTCACCCTGTCACCTGTCCCTTTTTCCCTTCATACTCAAACTGAGTTGCGCTGAAGGAAGTCATGAATACGATGCACCAACTTGCCCAATCCGCAGTACTTCTGTGTAGCAACAGCATAGTAGATGTCATGCTGTTGGGCAACTCTCAGATTTCATATGGTGTAGGGTGCAGCGTGCACTCCGAAGTGCTTACTGCCAGCATAGTGATATTTTATGTCCTGACAAGGCTTCACTTCTATGTAAAAGGATTTAATGAGTCACGGTAAGCACATAGGAAAAAGAACTTTCATGCAAAGATGAGTAAGTGCTCATAGTTGTTTCTCTAGCCTATGTTCAGTGCATGAATACCAGGAAGTGCTGTATAAACAGAATAGAATGATGTACATTTGAGAATTGGCAACGCCTGTATAGCTTCAAATAAAGAATTGTTCTGTTCTCGAAAGTTGTCTTTTTTTGCGTTCAGCCATGTTTAGAAAACATGCAGACGCCCATTTTTTTTCCACGCCAGCGCTTTGACTTCTTCTGAGGGCAGAGAAATTTGTTAAATCCGTTAACAACTCAATGCATCAAGGGAGCTCAATATAAATCTATGACGGCACGAGAACCTGGAGGCAACTACAAGGTCGCATCGCCAGGCCTTTGCGAACCTTAAAGAATCGTTAGTTACAGGGAATGATAAAAATGGTTTATTCAGAAAGAGAAACATAACGATGTAGCTTAACCTAATACTTTTCTTCGGCGGTTTCTAACAAATCCTGACCGCACCTTTCGACAAAATTACAGAACATGGTTGAAGCTTTAAAATTGTCACGTTTGCGATAACAGTTATCACGCACGGAACGGTATAAAAACAAAGTTGAAATAGGATCTTCTCAGTTTGTTCGTGGTACGCCCCAGTAATAAATTACATGTACCGACGCCGCGAGTCCGTGCTGGGCCGCATTCGAAAATTGGCTGTTCCATGTAGGCCGCTTGGCAGTCTCAGCGTTTCCTGCGTTAGGTGGTGGTCGTTCAAAAGCCAGTAAGCCTGGCAATTCCTGTGGGCGGCGGCAATTACTTACGTGACATGCACAGAGATACAGATCGACGATTCCAGGCCGCGATGCAACGCGTACCGCGAGTTTCATACAGCCCATGCTCTGCTGGCGCCACCTCGCGCCTTCAATGTGAGAAGCCTTGCTTGAGGGCGCTCCCTGAACCCACTACCCCATACTTCTAGTACACTGTAATAACGTCTACGTCTACAGCCACATTGACAAGTACACGTATAGTGCACTAGAAAAGTTACTAAAGTAGATAACTAGTACGCGCGTTCCCTTGGAGACAGGGAGTGTTGTGTTGCCCTCTAGCGGGCGGCATGAAGCTGCGTAGCTCGGCCGCTTTTAGGCAGGAGTAGCCACTCTTGTAATCCGTATGTTATTCTATGCGCGACCTGCCAGTGGTGATGAGCCCGCGCTCTAGGCCGCGTTATCGCTATCTCGTGAAACGCAAGTGACTCACCCCGACTCGTCAGGCTGAGAAGCGGCCGAATATCATCGATAGCGTTGCGCGCGCCACAGGTAATCGCTTGCGCGACGCAAGCGCCGGCACTGCCATCTCTTGTGCACTTCACTGCTTACTCGCACCGCGAGAGTATAGTGAACTAGAGTATACTAGTTCACTATACGCATAGAGAATATATATTCAATATACGCATATAGAATACATATGCGTATATTCTAGCTCACTATAGCGATAGGAAACTTCAAGGCGCCGCCTTGCGTGCAATTGTTTTTAAAAATTAAAAGGTCACCGTTGCCATAGCCTTTGATGACGCGAAAAGTCGTTAATATTCATTACGATACAAACGCAATAGTGAAAAGTGCAAAATGTCGCAGAAAGTTTGCTGGTTTCAACCAATACTATTTCAAATAAACGTTTTTTTAATAAAAATGGTGGTTCAAAACACAAATGCAAACCCCACCCGAGAGCGATGCAAATGCTGTGAGCACGCGTTGTGAACAAAATATTTTCATGGCCCCAAGTGACAAGGAAAATACGGCGATACGCATGCCTCTCGACTGTCATTGCATATGGCCGCTCATTACCATAATTCGCCCGCCTCGTCGCACCACAAATTATGGCGGAAAATCTCTGCAATGGTGGCCCCAGCGCAACGTGACGCAACGTCAAATTGACGTTTACGAAACAGCCCTTCCAGTGACGCTCTTCACGGAATATGCCTTCAGCCAATGAGCAAGCTGACATGCCGGCTATCTTGGAACGCCGCCACATATTCGCGGAATTGCAGATGCATTGCACTGGCTTCTGCACGCTACCGTCAACTTTCTTTTAAAGCGCTATAAAGTCGCAATATAGGTACCAAGCGCCACAAAAGAGTATTAGTCGATAAAATTTGCAGGTCCACGTCACGTTTCGTCATTCTGGTGAAAACGCGAAATTGCATTTTGCAAAACTTCCGTTTCCGGCACAAATTTCAAAACACGTGACCTCTGGACAGCCAATGAGACAGCCAAGATGGCGGATAATGGTGGTCGTGCAGCCGCCATGCGTGTCGAGAATAGAGCCTCTGAGCCGCTATTCTGGACATTCCGCCATTTTCTTCGAGGCGTGACGTAGACGCGACGCTTACAAAATGGCGCTGATGGCCCTGATTTGCTTTCGTAACGTGACGCAAATTTGACGTTTCGCCTAAGAAACTGTAAGGCGTCATTCACAGAGCCGTCAAACGCTCCGTCACGTCACCGTCACGGCATCCGTTTTCGTCAGAGGAGAGGGTTTCCGAGTCGTTTTCCCCTCAAAAACGGCTCGCCGGCGTCGCCAGCACGGTGACGGAAACCCTTTCGGAACCCTCTCCCCTGACGAAAACGGATGCCGTGACGGTGACGTGACGGAGCGTTTGGCGACTCTGTGAATGAGGCCTAATGTAGGCATTGAACCTAGCGTTCTTTATAAAGGAAAACAGTTTTACTCCCCAGTAAAAATAAAGCACCTAGCTCAAAGCGTACGATTATTCCATCGTCTGCATGCATGCGCACAAGCTGTCGTCTGCTTCATTACCTAGGATGCGTGTCGTCGGGAAACGGAATGAGTCATCGTATATTGGCGCCCACGTACGCGCTTGCTTTCTAGCTTGAGACAACGTACGTGACCTACCAGTGATGATGAGCGCACACTCTAGGCCGCGTTAACGCCCGTTTATAGTCCGACGTTATGGGCGCGTGGGCCAGCGTCGTTTGCGGCCAGTCACGCTAGAGTGACCTAGAATATGGGAGAGTGTCCAAAGCGCCGGCTCCGGCGAGGGCCTTTTTCTGTGAACTGCCGCGCCGCGCCGCTGCTGCTCCGGACCCGTGGGCTTTTCGCGCTCGTGAAGCGCGCGGGAAGCGAGGGTCGTCTGCTACGCTCTGTAGTTTTTTGCGTTCATTTTCCACGCAAAGCACTTAAACTCTATTTAACTTCAACAGTGTGGTGCTGCATCGAGCTTACCCATCTTTGAGCGTTTCTTTGTGCTTGGGCAGCAAGATAATGCAAAAACTAACGTATCAAACTCATCAGAGCGCGGCCTAGCTCCGGTGCTAGAGTTCGGGAACGGTATTACGGTAACTGTGCCTGCGCAGAAACGCGCTAAATGAGCCCGCGCAAGGAAAGAACGTAAAAAAAGATGGGTACGCGGGCAATAGCACCATGCTTGCAAGAATAAGAGTAACGAAAAAAAGTAAATTACTCGCGCAGTCAAGTGAAATACTTACGTGCGTGCAGTGACCGCTTCGCTCACCATTACGCGCTTTTCGCTCACGGTCAGTAGTGGTTTACAGCTATATGCATATGTAATTATACGAATATTTTTAGCCACGACATTATTTTATTATGAACAGAGCAGAGTGAGAAGGTGCAAGGGAAGCAAGAGAAAGACCAAAGACGGACCTAACGCCGGAATATTGTTGGCTTATTTCGCTTCAAAGATTGCGTACACAAACAATTCTTGCTGTACGCTATCTCTTCAATAGAAACTTCGCGCTTGATGCACCTGAAGGTTCACCGTGAGCAAAGCTTTTTTTCAAATTCAGACATTCGAAAGAAAAGCCATTCGATCCAGCCAATATAGCTAAACAAAAACATTTTTTTCTACATTGAAATGAACAGATAGCTACTGCTGGCCTAGCCATTTACTAACTTGTTATGTAAAAGTTCTTACTGCAATAGCCTTGTTTTAATAATCCGTGAATACTCTCTGAAATTACCAACATCTAACTTCTTGTAATGTCATAGTTATTGCCTAACGTGCGATTTTTTACGTGAACTAACAAGCATGCATGGCGCGTGACGATGTTTTTGCTTGCATTATATTGAGTGGAAAATCGTCTTGAAAATTATTGTCTTTGATGCACAACAAATATCGCTATTGATTCTACATATCCCTAAAATAGTTACCTTCAATAACAGCAAAAATGAAAAGTTTATGTTCTGGTGATCTATTGCCTCTTTCATTACGTAACTATATATAAGTACGTAGTTATTGATCAGTAAGTATATTTGCTGTGTACGAACCAGCGAGCATATGCAATAAATATTCCTAAAGTTACTTTCATGTTAAAATTCGCTTAGTGTTTGCGCTCTTGCAACACAAGAAGGTGAAATACGAGTTGCACATACGGAATCCATCATGTTCGTTTTCTGACGCTTGCTCGTAATTATGGAATGAGGCATACGTATACAATATTGCACTGTTAGCGTTTCATTTATTTTGGTTTGTCTTGTTTTTTGCCGCGTATATTTCTCGCGTACCCTTTACCTATACACGCCGTGCTATAGCTTAGTGGCTTTGGTAGGTTGTACTGCTAAGCTCGAGGACGCGGGTTTGATTCCCGGCCACGGCGGCTTACATTTCGATGGAGGCGAAATGCATAAAACATCCGTGTACATAGATTTAGGAGCACGTTCAAGAACCCCCAGGTGGCCGAAATTAACGGAGCCCTCCACTGCGGCGTCTCTCATAGCCATATTGTGATTTTTGGGTGTAAACTCCAGAAATTATCATTACTATTATTACCCTTTACCTGTGCTCTCAGTTCTTCCTGATATATGGGTAAGTTCGACACGTTGCGATCGAGATTGGCATTTAACACGTTTTTATCGTCACACCCACAGCATCATGCAGAGGGATTTCTGGCCGTCGTCATATGACCACACGTCATATTGTTCTCGTTAATCGTGACGTGAGTGCAAGTATGTCAAGTTACTAATGCCATAACCCATCAGTCATCTTAGTCACACATTTGTGCCTTTCCACACTATACTTTGGTATATATACCAAGTGAACGACCCGCGAGAGTTACGCGGTTTGTATTTATTTTTGGTACTGCGGCATCGGCCAACAGACACATTCCGCTTCCCAAGAGCCCAGTTAAGGATTTCACCTTAATAAAGAAACAACAGAACGCGGGATGCAGTCTTGTAAAGCAAATCGAATGCATGAAATAAAAGAAAGGAAACGATAGGGTGTAAAAGCGTTAGCATGAGCAAACCATATCTGCTACGTTCTCTTGGTTATTATCGCGATCTCCAGCCTATTTTCTTCTGCAGCACGTTCACGTTGCTCATTCCACGCATAACTAAATGAAGTAAGCGCGCAGAATGCGTTACTCAAACAGCCGCGTAAGCGCGGATCAAGCGAGCTAGAAGGAAATAGACAAAGTACCCGTATTCACAGCCGGCAAACGCGTTGTCTGTGCGGTGAGTCACTGAGGTGTTACCTTGCGGTGACGTGGTACTTAATATATCCCAAATTATTGTGATGTTGGCTAATATCAACCAAAATATCAGGCTCGTAGCAGACGCCCGCCGCCTTGGCGCGGCTTCCGCAGCGGAGAAAGCCCACGATGGATGGATGGATGGATGGATGGATGAGGCTGAACCCTTTAAACTGGGCGGTGGCATACGCCACCTAGCCATGACTATTAACATATTTTGTAGTTTGTCGCGGGTGAATATTTGTACTTTGTGGTGGGTACTCACCACGGGTCCCCCGTGGTGAGTACCACGGGTCCGGTACAGCAGCGCCGCGGCGCGGGAGTTCACACAAAAAGGTCCTCGCTCCTCCCATGCATTCGCGCGGCGCTTTGGACACTCCCATATTCTAGGTCACTCTAGTCACGCTACGCCGGTTGCGCTGCGCCAGCCGAAACGCCATCTCCTACGCGCACGCCGTTGGCTCTTATCTTCGGAGCTTGCGCAGAACGATCCAAAGCCCGCGCGCCGCTTTGAACGGCTGTTTGCGATCGTCGGCGAAGCAGGGGCGAAGCGGCGTGGGCGCCTTTATTTCTTCGCGCGAAATGCTTTGTGGGTCGGCGCAGTCGAACGTGACCGAGGCGCGAATGGGTGAGGAGCCAATTCGGCGCCGGGCGCGGAAGCCGCCGGTGGTGGACGAAGATATGGTCCAGCGTTTTCGGCGCGCCAGGCCGCGGCAGGCGAAGTCGGATACGCTACGCCAGCCACGGCAGCCTGTGGAAGAAATTTGCCTCCTCTACAGTGCGGCGCGCACGACGCGCGTGGCTAGCGACATCTCTATGTGTGGGAGCGCAACTTAACGGCCGCGCGAACATCTATTTCCGTGGCGCATGCGCATTCTCACTTTCTGACAGCATATGCCCGCGCCATCCGAGTTGGTCGCACTTTTTTTTTTTTTTTTTTTGACATGACAAGACACTTTATTTCAGACAACCAACATATATATTTGTCTAGAGGCCAGTCATACTTAAAATATAAACATAAGTTCGAAAAGAAAGCACATCGTGATTTTTTTACATACGCAAACACAAAAAATTACCTTATACACAGCTCTCGCTCCGTGTGCTGTTTGACTGCCTTCACGGCATGGCGGTAACTTGTCCTGCCAGCCAGAAGATCGCGTGATTCGCGTCGGCTACGTCAAAAGCGGAAGCGGACCATGTACATACATCCTCACTTGCGCTGTCATCGTCCACGGACGTTGAGAAAGCCACAGCCGCGTTTTCACTACGAGCGCCGCAAGCCGCCATTCCGCCTTCTGCCCGCTGCCCCCATAGAATAAAGAACCAACTGCTGCCCCTACAGACTACAGTGCGCAGTGCATTCTGGTCTAGCGGCGGCCGCGTGAAATAGAACATGTTCTATCTCCGCGCCGGCGGCGCTGAGCGCGCCAGACGCAGCTGGGCACGCCGGCTACACTACGAGCGCCGCAAGCCGCCATTTGCTTTCTGCCCACTGCCCCCTACAGCGCGCAGTGCATTCTGGTCTAGCGGCAGCCGCGTGAAAATAGAACATGTTCTATCTCCGCGCCGGCGGCGCTGAGCGCGCCAGACACAGCTGGGCACGCCGGCTACGCCGTGACGCCGGACTGTAGATGGTGCACTTTTCACCGGCGTTGCTTAACCGCGCCGCGCGTAGCCGCGCGCGCGCGTTACGCCGGACTATAGCCCAGACTACACGTACGCTTGCGGACGCGCGTAAGCTCGCGTCTACGCGCCTTGCGGTTGCCGCGCCTAGCGTAGAATGGCGGTTTGCATCCACAAATACGCGCGACAGCGCGCGCTCACTGGCCTCACTTGTTTACACCTTGACAGACGCCACTTCGTATTTCGTTGTTGGCAGTGATTCAAAATGCTTCGATATCTATAAACGCAATTGTTATCTTTTTGGAGCTGTTAGATCAGCACAAAAAGTGAAGAAGAAGCACTTTCTTGTATGGTATAATTCTGCTTAACTGAGAGTTGAATGTACCGCGCCGTCGCTGCGTAGCCAGGCACGCCGACGCGAGGCAGCCCAGGCGCGCGATAACTGAGAGGAGCTGATCACCGAGATCGCGCCGCGTTTCGACGCGTACGAGCCGTGCCGCACCGTCTGCGCATGCGTGGGCGCGCGGACGCGAGCTTGCGCGCGTTTGCAAGCGTACGTGTGGTCTGGGCTTATATCTTGCAAACAACGCAACGCCGGTGAAAAGTGCACAATCTACAGTCCGGCATCACGGCGTAGCCTGCCCAGCTGCGTCTGGCGCGCTCAGCGCCGCCGGCGCGGAGATAGAACATGTTCTATTTCACGCGGCTGCCGCTAGACCAGAATGCACTGCGCGCTGTAGGGGCAGTGCGCAGAAAGCAAAATGGCGGCTTGCTGCGCTCGTAGTGAAAGCGCAGCTGTGGCCTTCTTAACGTCCGTGGACGATGACAACGCAAGTGAGGATGTATGCACGTTATTAGGGCTCTGTTATACTCCGACGTTCACAACGCGCGCGCGCGCCGGCGTTCGTTTCGTCGCGTCACGTCGGCGAGGCCACGCCAGGCGCGAATCCGCCTGCCCAACGCGACGCGGCCCGACGTAGCGGCCGCAGCCAAAACAGCGCATGCTCAGTAATGAGTAGAGCGCCGCGCCGCCTACATTCGAAACGATTTCTAGTTGCAGGTTCGCGCCAATCTCGCGTGTTGTCTTTTTGTGTGCTCTTTCTCGTTTGATCGCAATCTTTTTCTGCGATGGCGTGGACGTACCCCGCGCGATGGAACATATTGCTCGCTTTGTTGATTCATCGCCTGCGGCGCAAGAGGAAGAGGTCCCTCTATATTAGAGAGATATTCGACCGACGCCCGGAGTACGGGGAGTACCACCACCTCGTGCAGGAACTACGGCAAAGCGATTCTGAATACCACTTCAAGTACTTCAGGTAAATGAATGCGAATTCGATAACACAGGTTTTCCTTTCGGGATTGCGTTGTCAGACCACGTTGAAATATGTTATACCAAACTTTCATGCACTTATTGAACGCAGGATGACAAAGGCATCGTTTGATCAGCTGTTGAGCCTTGTGTATGAAAAGCTCATCCATGCTCCAACACACAGGAGGCCTATCTCGCCAGCAGAAAGGCTTGCGGTGACATTGGGGTAAATTATATGCTATTCATATTTTCCTAGATATTAAATGCTGCGACGAGACGATGTGAATGTATAATGCTGTTCTGGATTTTTTCGCACATCGTTCTCTGAACGTAGGCTGTATAATTTAAAATGTACAAGGTGATTTTCATTTATTTAGCTGATCTTAACACACCTGCAAGAAGTTGAGCCACACGAATTGTAAGCTATGAGGTGGAGCTGACCATTTAACATTCTTGATGCGGTATAGTGGAATAGCGTGGTGGCCATTCAAAAAGGAAATGCAGCCGGAAGGGGGGGGGGGGGGGGCGTATCAAATAATGAGGCCTCCGGTTCGACTCGCTTCCTGCCTGCAAACCTTGCGCACTTCTAAGAGATGGCTTGTTAAAATGTGCGTTTGTATGGCGCCTCTTCCTCGTGGCACACACTTTGAAACTTACGTTGTTGGTACCAGTTGTATTCCGTGCAAACAGAGATATGAAAATATTTTACCATTATTTTAGGACACTCTTTTATTAATATTTCCAGATTCCTGGCTACAGGAGGCTCGGTGCAAGATATTGCAATCAGCTACCGAATGCACGGTTCAACAGTGTCTAACATATTGAAAGAAACACTGCCGGCGATTTGGGAATCCTTGTCACCACGTGTGATGGCACAACCCAGTGAGCAGAAGTGGCTGAAAATAGCAGCAGATACAAGGAGAAGTGGAACTTTCCTAATACTGTCGGTAGTCTTGATGGGAAGCACTTCGCCATCAAGTGCCCCGCCTTCAGTGGATCTGACAACTTTAACTATAAGGCATTTTACTCACTCCTTATGCTCGCTGTAGCAGATGCCAGCTACAGGTTTATCACAGTGGACATTGGAGCTCAAGGGCGATTTTCTGATGGTGCAGTTTTTCAAGGCAGTAAACTTGAGGAAAGGCTTGAGAAGAAAGAGTTGGGGCTGCCTTCTACATCTCCAACGAAGTGGCCACTTTGCTTGATTGGCGACGCAGCATTCCCGCTGCGCACCTACCTGCTGCGGCCCTATCCGGGGAGGGGACTAGACGAAAAAAAACAAGGTATTTAACTACCGTCTCTCCAGGGCACGCCGATGCGTAGAAAATGCCTTTGGGATTTTAGTTTCACGATGGCGGGTTTTCCTTGGCACAGTGGAAAGTGAGGAAGACCTAGCCACCGACATGATCAAGGCTGCAGTGTGCCTCCACAATTTTTGATGAGAGACACTGCGTATTTCCCTGATGATTATGGCGATAGGCAATGTGGGGACACAGTGCGTGATGGACAGTGGCGCCATAGTGTAACCCAAATTGGTACTCAGACACAATCATCCACCACCCGCCCAACTTCAGGTGCCATGGCAATGAGAGATGAAATAGCAGACTATTTTATGTCTGCAGAAGGTTCATTGCCGTGGCAGCTGAAGGTTGTCAGGCGCTGCTAATGAATTTTTGACTGAATTAATTGATTTCATATTTCACTTTTTGTATGTGTATATGTATAAAAATGTATATGTATTTTTGTTTTGCTGTTGCTTTTTTCAGACGTATTGCATAACTTGTACCTCTTCAGCGTTATAAGAATTACTTTGACAATTGTTATTTTGAATAATGTTTACTTCTAACACTGTTTTCTTTATTCAACTTCTTCTCTGCATTTAATATGAACTGCAGTTCAATCTTTCGCAGTGGTCACATACCATTGCTGAACGACGAAAAGAAAGTGTTCAGTTATCGGCTTTCAAGGGCACGACGCTGTGAAGAAAACGCCTTTGGCATTTTGGGCTCACGATGGCGTGCCTTCCTTGCTACCACGCATCTTGCATACACTATGATTTGGCTTGAGCTTCTGAGCTGTTCCTTTTCACTTAGTTTTTGCATAACAGATAGCAAGCTGCACAGTTAATGCATTGTTGTTGTTTTAGCTTTAGCTCTGAAGAACAAAAATAAAAAAAGCCAGTGGGAAGGCACTTTGGTGTTTATTTCAACACGGTGAACACATTGAAAATAAAAATAAATTAATGAGACACGATGAAGAAGTGATGTTTGTGAGCTTAATCATCAAGTTCAGCAATGACCTGCATTATTTTAGCCTTGCAGGTCGCCGCTTTTGCTTAGGCCACCTGTCAAGGGTCATCCCAACTGACAAGCCAAAAGCTTCATTTTCGGTTATCTTTTTGTCAAGCAGCGAAACGATTTGTTCATCTAAGGCGTCCCCTTTGCGTTTCCGTGTGCTCTGTGTGCGTCCTTGACTATTTTGTTGTGTGTTGTACGCTGTTTGCAATTGTTGACTGTCACGTGTTGTGTCTTGCGTGGAAACTTGATCATTAGGAGATGCTGCAGCAGGATAGGTCGAAAACTCTGATGGCGGTGAGATTTTCCCGGTCATTGCGTTCACAATGTCTTCAAATTACTTTGTCCGGATTCGTTGCTGTCAGACCAATTTCCTCCTGATGGTTGTGGCTCCAAGTTGCACGTAGTTCTAAATGAACGAAAAATTAGTGAGCGTGAGAAAGCTGTGCACTCCATATAAAAAATCAACATTAAATGGCATCTACACTTCAATCATCATGCTTCACAAAACACTGCCCCTAGCTAAAGTCGTCTAGTTACTGCTTGATGCACCTGGACTCCGCACTTTGGCGCTGACACTGTAGCGTAAGAAATTTCACGGTAGGCCACGCGAATGTGCTTACGTAAACGGGAAATGTTTGGCTGCACGAAATGATTTGCGCCAAAATAAATCATTACCGACTCACTCACTGTCATGAAAGAAAAAAGAAACTGCAAGAGAACATCACGCGCAACACAGTAAAAAACAATGTCGTAGCATCACGTGAACAATACAAAAGAGAAGAACAGAACGCGAACACAACGCGAGGAGAAATGACTAACTTTCAGCAATCGCCAAACACAACAGCGAAACTAGCGAAATAACCAAACACAACACTGAAATAACGCACCTGAGGCTAGCTTTCCATTCACCTGATATGAGGACTTACTTAATATCTACCTTAGATCCTCATCCTTTAAACTTATCGGGAAGGCATTGATACAAAGAAAATTAGAAACGCTGCTGACTCGCTTTGTAACGACGTGAACAGAGAGCCTGGATGTAAGCAGTGGATGTAGGCAGCGGTGTCCAAAACAGTGTACACAAAAACAATTCACCGAAGTCATAGACAAGTTACGCGCTTGCCTCAAGAGCAGCTGCGCTCAAAACGAGCCGTGCACAGTCCTGACTCATTCTATTACAAAAACCAAGAACATTTAGCAAGGCGGTAAATAAATAGGGGCAACTTAACTGGCCGCGTCGAGTAAAACGAGCTCGAAGGAATGAGCGCCCTCTTCGAACGTGCCCGGCAGGATCGTCGCTCGGCCGGTTTCTCTCATTCTCGGAGAGATGGCAGCACATGGCGTTGCAATACATTGTACCGGAGGGCTTTTCAGATGCAGTGGTTGCAGCGCGGCACGAGTGTGCAATACATTAAACGCTAGGTCTCGCTAGATATAAATTCCAAAAATTAAAGATTCCAGTTCGCAAACTCATCACGAAACAATCTTGATCTGGTTCATAAGTGCGCGAAGACGAAAAAGCACAGCCGACAAAGAGCAAAATCTCAGCCGATAAAGACAGCAAGTGCAAATAAAAGACACGAGTCCCAAATAAACTCACTTCCTCAAGGGCCTGCAGAAGATAGCACCAACCTTTCCTCTATCCAAAAAAAAAAAAAAAAACACTTAGTAAACTCACTTCCTTGGACGGCCACACTGCTTGTAGAACTCCATCGCCTGCGCGAACTCCCAAGTTTTTCGCGCAACGAAGCCACTGCCGCTCCTCTGTGTCAGCTCTATTGCTTTTTGTTCTCTGGTGTAACGGTCGCGCAGCCGCTTCCACAGTTTTTGGCAGTCAGTAGCTGAAACGCCGAGGTAACCAACATTGCGTTCACAACAAATTCCGTGCAAGGAAGACATGCTCTCTGCCACCGTGCTCTCTGCGCTACACAACTTTGCTTACCTGTGGGAAGACCACACTCAGCTCTAATCGCCTCCCAAGCATTTTCTTTTCTCAACACGTCCCGATACTCCAGTTTCCTGGTGTCATAGATGCACGGGAACTTTCGGACGGCCTCCAGAAAGCGCTCGACGAGGTTGTCGGAAATTTCTGGCACGCTAATTCCATCTTCACTGCACGCCGCCATCGTTCACAAAGAAACGCTGACGCGGTGCAGTCTGGGTAACGTCGTCGGCGTGAAATGCAGCATGTTGCATTTCGCGCCGGCTGCCGCCGGGCCGCGCCGACGGACGCTGGTCGCGTCGGTCGCGCCGCGCGTCAGAGTATAGTGTGCTCGCGTTTTGCGGCGGAGCGTTTGGAGCGAGCGGACGTACTTCGCGTCGGCTCCGTCGATGAGGCCAATTTTGGGAGGACCATTCGACCCCAGCCCGTCCAAAACGGTACGATCGGTTTCGGCTTGACACCCGGAGCACGTAGAGCCCAAATTTTGGTGAGTCCGCCCATTTTTGCGGATTTTACGCCTGTTTTGCGCCGGACAAAGTGGCGAGCCAGCTAGGCCTAACCGGCCAGCTAGGCTTAGCGACGGCTTCGGCCGCATCGGACCGCGCCGGTGGCCCCGCTTCGTGCGAAATGTCGGCGTCGGGTCACTCAGCCATGGATACGAGTCCGGCCCGGGACCAGCAGCCCATTTTGGACCGCAGCTCGGGACGCATGGTGGTTGCCGTCCCCGGAACGCCGATCGACGAGACCCCAGAAAACATCGCCGGTTGGGTGGTCGCCACTCAGCGAGGCAAGAAGCCACTCTGAACAACGCCGAGAGTCCGCAGCAAGTTTCGGCACCCCAGCCCGGTAAGAAGGCAGCCCAGCCAACCCGGGCCCAGATTATCAAGAAAGTCAACGCGAACTTCGCGAAGACGGCACGCATGCCTCACGTGCCACGTGACGAATGCAAGGTGATAGTCAGGCCCCGCGGGGGACTGCTGGTGGGCAAGATTATGATGCCGGAGCTCGTGCAGGCGATTGCGGGTGCGGCGAGAATAAGTCTCGAAGACATACAGAGGGACACGATCTGTCCAAACGTTGCACAAAACATTATCGTGATCAGCACGCCGGAAGGCGAGAGAGTCAGCCGCTACGCGGCCATCCATGCACTCATGATTGGAAATCAAGCATACGAAGTGTGCGCTTACGCGGCGGCACCCGAAAATACGGTGAAGGGCGTAATCGGAGGCATCCCGCTCAGCGAAACGCCTGAAATGATCCGAGCGAAAGTTGTAAATATCTACAACGGTACGGCGCTCGAAGCGCACCGGATCGGAAACTCGCACGCAGTGATCGTGCTCTTTAAGGGGGACAAAGTCCCGTCCTACGTTAAATACTGCGGCGCGCTAATAAGGTGTCGGCTATACCGCCAACACAAAGAAGTGTGGCAGAACATGCGGACAGGTCGGCCACCGGAGAGACGTGTGCCCCCGACCGAATGTGGTGGTTTGCTTCGCCTGCGGGAAGGCAAACCCCGGCGAAAATCACGAGCAGGATTGCAAACCTCGCTGCAAACTGTGCAGAGGCTCGCATCCCACCGGCACGGGAAACTGTGCGAACAAGTTCAAGACGCCATTCTTGCTTCGGAAGCGCGAACACGAGCGCAAGATGGCGGCGGAAAAGGCGGGAAAGTCTGGCCAGAGCAAGGCCAGATTTTCTAGAAAAGACGAATTCCCCGACCTCTCCCCGAGCAAACAAGAGGGGCGGCGCAAGAGCCGCAGCAAGAGCCGAGGGCGGTCCCCAAGCCGCGGACGCTCGGAGAGTCGCGATAGGCGGCGCAGTCGCTCACGTGACGGCCGGAAGTTGTGGTCAGATATCGCCAGAGGCGGAGCCAAGGGCGGAAAAGACGCGAAGGAGCGCCAGCGCTCGCGCACGCCGGCGAGAAAGCCGCAGAACAACTCGCTTGCATCCAAAATGATGCAGCTCGAGAGCACGATTAAGCTGTTGCAGGAGACGGTGAAGCAACAACAGGAGACTATGAAACAGCAGAAGGAGCTGATTGCAAGATTCACTTCGCAACAGCACGGAAACCAATCAGATACGCCATGGAGTGTGGGAACGGCGCAGCAGACGGCATCGTTCACCCCGCTGGGGACGCCGGTCATGCCACCGCCACCACCATCGCCGCAATCGTTGGAACAAGGCAAGACCCCTTGCCAGAAGAAGGCCCGCCGTAGCTCGGTGATCGAGTCGGACGAGGACGAACACCTGAACATGAACACCGGGGACGACGAGACCGAATCCATCTCATCGATCTCGACACTTCACTCTAGGGACACGGATACCCAAGGCGGCCTTAACTACGGGGCCCGGTTCAAACACATCAACGCGCGCCTAAACAGGCAAGACAAGTGCACAAAAGAGATCTCACAGAAGGTCGACAACGTGGCGTCAGCCATGAAGAATTTCAAAAACGACGTCAAGGCAGACTTTGCAAAGCTCGAAGCCCGAGAGGAGGCCCGCATCAACACGGGCTTCGAGGAAATGAAACATTTCATGGTCCAACTACTGCAGGAGGAGATGGGGAAACTCGGCCACGGCAGCCACACGTCGCCCGTAGCCTCGCCCAGCCATGGATAAGGCCGCCAACAACGCCAAGCTCAGAGTGTGGCACTGGAACGCCAACGGCCTCCGGTGCCGCAAGGCCCTACTACAACAACAAGTACAATCCATGGCCGCGCCTCCTGACGTGATCATGATTCAAGAGACACATATGGAAGAGACCCCGAAACTCCCGGGTTACCACGTTCACACATCACCCCCCAGCGCGCGCACCAGCAACACGGGCGCGGCACAGGGAGTCTGCACCTTTGTACGCAAGGGCATCACCCTCATCAAGCTCGACCGCTTCCTCGATGGCAACACGGCCCTGGAGTTGTGCGCGACCGAAGTCGTGGTCGGTAAGAAGACGCAAGAGTCCGTTTGTCTGATGAACGCCTACAGCAACCCGAAGCACCGCAGCCAGCGGTTCCGGACGCTGTTCCAGAAAGCCAGGCGAAAAGCCGTCGACATGCCGATCATCGTGGCGGGTGACTTCAACTCGTCCACAGGGAACTGGGCTACCCCCGCACGACTGCCAAAGGACGGAGCCTACTGGACGAGGCTGAAGAGGCCGAATTTGAGCTGCTCTCGGACCCGCAGCGGCCGTCACGAATTGGCACTTCAGCAACCAGGGACACCACCCCCGACCTCGCCTTCGTGCACCTCCCGGATGACAGACCGGTGAGCTGGCGCAACACGGGGCTCAACTTGGGAAGTGACCATTACATCATAGAAGTGGAATTGCCGCTGCGGGTCCGGGGCAAGCAGGCCCCGACTCGCAAGCACAAGCTGACGGATTGGAACGCCTTCCGCCGGCAGGAGATTGCGCCCACCATTGAGGACCTCGAAAAGTGGACGCGCAGCCTGGTAGACGCGGTGGCGCGTGTGAGCACGGAAGTGGAGACGAACGAATCGATCCCCACTATGGACCCTCGACTGGCCCACCTGATCGAGGCACGACAATCACGGCAACGCCGATGGAAGCGCATGCGGCACAACAGAACACTGCGCAAGCGCATCGCCCACCTCGGCCGCGAAATCGAAAAATACAGCACGCAGCTCTGCGTGCAGCAGTGGCATGCCATCTGTAACGAAGCCGACGGGCAGCTGCACGCCAGCCGTACGTGGAAGCTGCTCCGCCACTTACGTGACGAGACGCAGAGCAAATCGTTCCAGCAACACAGACTGGCGCAGATCCTGCACGCGGCAATCAAAGAACACGGCGAGGACGAAGTGGGCAAACGCCTCATCGATCAATATCTCCCGGCCACCGCACAAGTCCGCCACCCGGACTACGAAGGCACAGACAACCCCGCGCTCGACGCGGATATAGAAGAATGGGAGGTCCGCCGAGCGGTGCAAGAGCTGAACTGCAAGTCGGCAGCCGGCCCGGACTGATCCAAAATAAGACCCTGCGAAACCTTGGCGACGTGGCCATCACGGCCCTTACGAATTTCTACAACGACTGTTGGCGCTCCGGCACGCTGCCCAAGCAGTGGCGGACCGCCCGAACGATATTGATCCCTAAACCCAACAAGCCGCCCAGTATTGAGAATCTCCGCCCGATCTCCCTGACGTCATGCGCGGGCAAGGTGCTGGAGCACGTGCTAAACAACCGTTGGCAGAGTTACATGGAAGAGCACGACGCGTACCCTGCGGCGATGCTGGGCTTTCGAGCCCGGCTGAGCACTCAGGGACGCAATGCTACTGATCCAGCACGACCTGCTCGAGTCCCCCAGCAAGACCGACTGCAGGGCGATCCTAGGTCTCGACCTCAAAAGTGCTTTGACAACGTGCTACACTCCGCAATCCTGGCACAGGTCGAGAGGCTCGGGCTGGGACGGCGAACGTACGATTACATCCGGGCCTTTCTCTCGAATCGGACGGCGTGCCTCCACGTCGGTCACCTGCAGCTGGAGGAGCGAAGGTTGGGCAGCGTCGGCACACCGCAAGGGGCCGTCATCTCCCCCTTTCCTTTTAATATAGTCATGATACCAGTGGCCGAGCGCCTTGCCCGATTGCCGCAGGTCCAGCACACAATATATGCAGATGACATCACATTGTGGATGACGGGAGGCACGACCGGCCACATAGAGGAGTCACTGCAAGAGGCAATCTGGCAGATAGAAGACTGCCTGCGGGGGACAGGCCTCCGATGCTCTCCGCAGAAGTCGGAGCTACTGGTATTGCCACCTCCTGGTCACTGGCGCAAGTCAACGGAGAAGGAGGCGGCTAACATCACGCTGAGGACCGAAGACGGCACCACCATCCCGCACGTCCGAGGAATCAGAGTACTCGGCATGCACTTCGACGCGGGAAACGGCAACCACACCGCTCTGAGCCGGCTGCTAACGAAGGTGGGAGTGGCGACCCGCCTGGTCAAGCAGATCTCCACCAAACGACATGGGATGCGAGAGACGAATCTCCTGCGACTGCTGCAGTCGTTCGTGACGAGCCACGTCTCGTACGTCGGCGCGTTCCACGGATGGCTGCGGCACGAGCGGGAGAAAATCAACGCTGCAATAAGGAAGGCCCACAAGACGGCGCTGGGCCTCCTCGCCAGTACGAGCAACGATGCCCTGGCTCGACTAGGAGTGCATAATACCCTGGAGGAGGTGAGCGAGGCCCAGCGCACGACGCAGCTGACTCGCCTCGCAACAACCAAAGCCGGAAGAGCGATCCTACAGAGGGTCGGCCTGCGCCCGCCAAGGGCCGAATCCTATTGGGAGGAAGCCCCGAAGCGGGAGGAGGTGAGCAAGCAAGTAGCAAGGCGCCTGGTGGTCCTGCCGCTCCCGCGCAACGTGCACCCGGACCGCAACAAGGAGCGAAGGGTGGCCAGGGCGAGAGCGCTGGCAGAAACATACGCCGACGACGCAAAGGCGGTGTACGTGGACGCAGCCAAACACCAACGCAAGCCGAAAACGTACGTGGCAGCGGTTGTCCGGGCCACGGACGGGAAAGTACTCAACGCCTGCAGCGTCCGAGCGACGTCTGCGGAGCAAGCGGAGGAAGCCGCCATCGCCCTGGCGCTGAGCGGCATACCGGAGGCGACCACGATCCTGAGCGACTCCCGCACGGCCATCGCCAACTTTGGCCGCGGGAGCGTCGGGACGCCGGCGGCGAGCCTGTTGCCGAGGACCAAGTCAACCACAACCTATCTACGATGGTTCCCGGCTCACGTCGGAGTCATCCCAGGAGGAGCGGCCAACCGAAACGAGGAGGCGGACGTCGTCGCGCGTGAGCTCGCGTACCGTGCGGCGCCCCCCCGCCCCTCGGAAGCGGACGAGGCTGACTTCCTGGACCCGGACCCGCTACTGGACTACGGAGGAATCCTCGCTTGGTACCGAGAGGGCCGCCGAGCGTTGCCTGGGCCTCACCCGAGACTAGGGCGACGTGAGGGGGTCCTCTTACGACAGATACAGACTGGAACAGTACTCACGCCGGCCCTAGCCCGGCACGTGTGTCCCGGACTGTTTGAAAGTGCTACGTGCAGTGTGTGTGCGCGAGAACTGGCAACCTTAGCCCACGTGCTGTGGGGGTGTGACGCGTGTGCGGGGGGAACCGTGCGGGACTCTCTGCCACCGGACATGGAACACTACATCAGTTCGCCTGACCATCAGGCGCAACTCCAAGCCATCCAGCGGCTCGACGCGGCCCTGGCCCGGCAAAAGCGAACGGAGGCAACTCCTAGTAGCTAGCGCCGGACCGGTCCGCGCTGAGGTCTAGTGAGATAGGGGGTTGATGGAGCCCTACTGGCCTGATCCACCCCTACATGCCGGATTAATGTCAATAAAGTCATTTTCTCTCTCTCTCTCGCGTTTTGCTAGCGTAGCGTCGCTGTGCCCAGCGTGCGCGCGTCGACGTTACGTCGGAGTAAACAGAGCCTTTATACTCCGGCGTTCACAACGCGCGCGCGCGCCGGGGTTCGTTTCGTCGCGTCACGTCGGCGATGCCCCGTAAGGCGCAAATCCGCCTCTGAGCGCCGCGTGGAAAGAAACACGGACGCGGTGCAGTCTGGGTAACGTCGTCGGCGCGAAATGCAGCATGCTGCATTTCGCGCATGCTGCCGCCGGGCCGCGCCGACGGACGCTGGTTGCGTCGGTCGCGCAACGCGTCAGACTATAGAGCGCTCGCGTTTGCTAGCGTAGCGTCGCTGCGCCCAGCGTGCGCGCGCGTCGACGTTACGTCGGAGTATAAACAGAGCCCATCGCTATCTCGTGAAACGCAAGTGACTGAGCCCGACCCGTCTGGCTGAGAAGCGGCCGAACATCATCGATAGCGTTGCGCGCGAAACAGGGCCGCGAGTTTTTAGCGATGCCTTATGACTCATTCTGCACTAGCCTTATCATCCACCGCTCACGGCCGGCTGATCCCGTTGATAACGCGAGCTCTGACCCCTGACAAAGCACGATAAGCGCGAAAAGGCATTATTACCGGAAAGGCATCGCTACAAAATACCGGCCCAGAGCCGCTATTCTGGACATTCCGCCATTTTCTTCGAGGCGTGACGTAGGCGTGACGCTTACAAAATGGCGCTTATAGCCCCAATAGTACAGTTAGTACAGTGGCTAGAATGGGGAAGTGTGCCGAGCGGCAGGCAGCGCCTATGGAGCGCATTGAAGCCGCCAGCAGGGAACCGCGAGGGGGCGCGCGCTGTTGTTGACACGTCAACGACAGCGCGCGCGTCACCAAATCACGGGGAACAGGGTGACATGGGATGGACGTCATTCGAGGGCAGGGAAGCCAGCAGCAAGATAGAATTTGAGGAGCGATTGAGAGAAATGGCAGAAAAGCGGTGGGCAAGGAGAGTTTTCAGTTATTTGTACATGAGGAATGTTGATACAAAATGGAGGAAGCTGACCAGAAAAATGTCAATCAAATATTTGGACTGCAGGAAGGGTGCAAACCAGGAAACAGCGGTTAAGAAAAAGGTTAAGGAAACAGAGAGGGGTCTGTGGAAAACAGGGATGCAGACGAAATCAGCACTGGGAACATACCGAACTTTCAAGCAAGAAATTGCCAAAGAAAATATCTACGATAATTCTAGGGGAAGCTCTTTGTTGTTTGAAGCCAGGACGGGAGTATTGCGGACTAAGATGTACCGAGTCAAGTACCAAGGTATAAACAAGTTGTGTTGTGCGTGTGGAGAAGAAGAGGGCACGGCTGAACACCTCATACTTTTCTGTAAAGGCCTTAACCCTACAGTGCAAAGCAACGGGGCTGATTTTTTCAAAGCATTGGGGTTTAGGGAGAGTGAAGGCAAAATAGACTTTAAGCGGGTAGAAATAACCAAACAGAGGTTATCTGATTGGTGGATAAAATCAAGGCAGGGGTGAATTTCACCTACCACAAAGTACAAAATATGTTAATAGTCATGGCTAGGTGGCGTATGCCACCGCCCGGTTTAAAGGATTCAGCCTCATCCATCCATCCATCCATCCACGTCGCCCGATGCGAGTCGCGCCGGCTCTGCTGCGTCAGTGACGCCGCCCACCCTGATCTGTAGAAAGTTACGTTCGTTTCTTTTTCTGCTGCAGCAAGTCTATATGTGTACTAATGGTGCGAAAACATTGTTTCGTGTCTCGATGCTACTATCGTACTGCTGCCTGATTTTTGCTCACCGTGAACTGTCTTAGTTTCTACGATTTGGTCAAAGCTCCCAGCAGTGGCAACTGTGAAATGGCCTTCTGACACTTCTCATCAGCATTGAGGATGCAGAACATGAACTGGACGCACTGCTGGATAGTGGGAAGGCTGAAGAAGCTTCTCACATGATAAAGAAGTCCACAATGCTTTATTTACGCAGTATATAGCGCAGAAGCACACGGACGGTGAAAGCAACAGACGGAACACAGCGCTAACAGACGGGAACACAGCGCAACTGAGCGCTTATTGGACGAGAGCAGATATATATGTATATATATATATATATATATATATATATATATGCTAGGTTGATTTGTTTGTGAGCCACAAACAAATCAACCTAGCAAGTTCAACTGACAAAGGCGCCTAATGCGACAAACACTCAGTTCTTAGCGCTGTGTCCCGTCTGTTTCTTTCGCCGTCCGTGTGCTTCTGCGCTACTGTGTAAATAATGTCATACCAACTAGCCCACTAGTCTGTCGTTTTCAATCCGCTATGTGTCCCGACCATGATAACCCTGAAAAGATGAGCGACTCGCGGCTAGTCTTCTGCATGACAGGGTGCCCTGTAGTCTGTGTGCAAGAAATGTTTTGACGAGCTCCTTGTTGCCACCGGCAAAGCCATCGAACAGGTGGCGATGTTCACCAAGTTCTGCGTCAATGGGGGCCTCATTCACCCTTCGGAGAAGCTCTTCTCATTTGTATAGACGCCCTTGAAACCACTGTTTTCGATGTGGCTCAGTTACAACGAGCTGCACAGTGACAGCTTGGAAGAGCTTGTCTACTGTCTGCAGAAAAACGACGTCATATTGGGCTGTGCACCGCATGGCCCCAGCGTTACCAACCATGTTACAAAATTATTTTGGTCATCCGTTTTCCCTTCTACACGAAGGGAAGAGAGAGTCTTCCCGTGAAAAGAAGCACCTGAAGCTCAGTCGCGTCACTTAGCAGAGAATAACATAAGGCTGACAACGTTCTGTTTGAACTGTTTGTCAACAATTTAAAACATTTTTTTTTCTCGTGAGAAAAGAAGCACCAGCTCAGGTGCGTCGCGTAGCAAAAAATAATCGATGAGGGAGAATGGTTTGTTTTAAACGGATTGTGAGCCACTCTTCAAAAATTAGTTGTTTGCGTAAACAGTACGTCAAAAAAATAAAATGTTTGCTTCCGAGTTACCACTGAGAATTTTCTTGCTTTGCGTTCGATAAGGTGTCAGCCGGAGTAAATCGTCTAAAGCAAGCTACATTCTACCATCGACGCGCGCTCAATCGGATTGGTGCCTTTCAATTACGAAATGGCTAGCATAGCCAATCCATCACCATTTGCCGCCATGCATGAGCGAGAATATATATTACGAAGCTTTCTTTTTTTGTTATTGCATATTCGGCTGTGCGCGCGTACGATCGCATTCCACGCAGCGCGCTTGCACAGCGGCTGCTAGCCGCCGTCGCGGCCGACGTGGATGGATGGATGGATGAGGCTGAACCCTTTAAATCGGGCGGTGGCATACGCCACCTAGCCATGACTATTAACATATTTTGTACTTTGTGGTGGGTGAAATTTCACCCCTGCCTTGATTTTATCCACCAATCAGATAACCTCCGTTTGGTTATTTCTAGTCGCTTAAAGTCTATTTCGCCTTCAGTGTCCCTAAACCCCAATGCTTTGAAAAAATCAGCCCCGTTGCTTTTCACTGTAAGGTTAAGGCCTTTACAGAAAAGTATGAGGTGTTCAGCCGTTTCCTTCTCTTCTCCATACGCACAGCACAACGTGTCTATACCTTGGTACTTGACTCGGTACATCTTAGTCCGCAATACTGCCGTCCTGGCTTCAAACAACAAATAGCTTCCCATAGAATTATCATAGATATTTTCTTTGGCAATTTCTTGCTTGAAAGTTCTGTATGTTCCCAGAGCTGATTTCGTCTGCATCCCTGTTTTCCACAGGCCCCTCTGTTTCTTTAACCTTTTTCCTAACCGTTGTTTCCTGGTTTGCAGCCCTCCTGCAGTCCAAATATTTGATTGACAATTTTCTGGTCAGCTTCCCCCATTTTGTGTCAGCATTCCTCATGTACAAATAACAGAAAACTCTCCTTGCCTACCATTTTTCTGCCATTTCTCTCAATCGCTCCTCAAATTCTATCTTGCTGCTGGCTTCCCTGCCCTCGAATGACGTCCATCCCATGTCACGCTGTACCCCCTGATTTGGTGTATTTCCGTGTGCTCCCAGAGCCAGTCTACCTACCCCTCGCTGCTTAACTTCCAACCTAGCTCGAACCTCTGATCTCATGCACAGGACCGCGTTGCCGAAATTCAAACTAGGGACCATCACCCCTTTCCAAACTCCCCACGGGGCGTCTGCGTAAGCAGGCGTTTGGTGCGTTGCGACACCACGTACCCGAGCACATGAGGGTTGGACCCTCCCGCGTGTAGCTTTGCGCGGCTTAGCCGTGTCCGGGGAAAAGGGGATCCTGGGGGTTGAGCCGATGCCGGGTGTTCGGACCTTTACGGCCCCTCAGCGGAGGCAACACACCTCTTTGGCCTCGGCTTCACGTAGACGGCACCCCCGGACTGACCCACCCGGGGGAAATCGGTGGTCGTCTTTTCCAGTCCCCCTCTCAAACCTTTTGCTTTCCTGTCTTCTTTCTTTTACTCTCCTATCATCTCTTCTGTTCCGTCACTTCCCAGTTTTCACAGGCGACTTAGGTTAACCTTGTGTATGTGCCCTCTCTTGGGTATCTTATATTGGGTTATAGCACCAATGCACGGCTGGCGCCTGCAGCCTTACACGTTAAGTGCTGCAGCGTCCCCTAGTTGGGCTCCGTGGTGGGTGGCCGCCATTGCCGCCGAAATAAACCAAACCATTATGGGAACGCCTGCATTTCCCCGTTTACTTCATCGTCACCCTCACAAGAGAGGACGCACCGAAGAACTATTAAGCTTATTCAAACCGAGAGAAATTTTTCCCCGTTGCCAAGTTGTTCACAGTTAAAAAACCGAAAAACCAACAAGAATCGTATGCCCTTTTCTAGTCGCAAAAGGCTTGACTGACGATCTTGGCTCAGGTTATAAGGTCACCAAAATGGCGAGCGGGGACCTCCTGCTTGAGATCCGTGATAAAGAGCAGCACAATAAACTCAACAAGCTTGTGGCATTTGGAGACATTCCTGTTACCGTTTCACCTCACCGTTCTATGAATACAGCACGCAGAGTAGTGTCTGGTGCAGATCTTATTGACTTGTCCGAAACCGAACTATTGGAGGGCTGGAAAGAGCAAAATGTAACCAACGTACAGCGTATCCTTATCAGACGAGACAATAAAGAAATTGCTACAAAACACCTGATCTTTTTTTGCCACTTGCGATCTGCCACAAACAATAGAAACCGGATATACAAAGATAGCTGTCAGACCATACATACCTAATCCAAGACGATGTTTCCAATGTCAAAGATTTGGCCATGGCTCGCAGAGCTGCCGTGGTAGACTCACATGTGCGAAATGTGGAGTCCAAGGTCACGCCTCTGATAACTGCGAAGAGACACCTCACTGTGTAAATTGTGATAGTGAACATCCAGCTTACTCCAGATCCTGTCCTAACTGGAAAAAAGAAAAAGAAATTATCACTCTCAAAGTGCGCGAGAACATCTCTTTCAAAGAAGCGTGTAAAAGGTGCTCACCATTCCACAGCACAACGTATGCCGATGCGACGCGTCAGGGGGCAGCGTCGCACCGGCCTCCACCACTTGTCCGGCCCGTGCACAGCGAGCGGTCAGCTGTGGCGCCCCCCGCCCCAGTGGTGGCAGCAGTCCAATCTGCTCCACCGACCCAGCCACGGAGACCCGCTACCCCAAGGTACGTCGGGTCTCAAGACCAAGCCTCAGCAGGCGAGGTCTGAAAAATGAACAAGCAGCCCGCACGTGCGGGCATCCAGTGCCTCCCAGGAGGCGATGGAAACAACACCGGCACCTTTGGTGCCGAAGAACCGGCGTGGCTCTCTCGAGCGCGCCAAAACAAACAAAAAACCCATAACAGGGCCGGGCGACGGTCCTGTTACCTAAGACACTACACACCTAAACACAGAACACTCCTGTCTTCAATAAGATGGCAGTACAAATTATTCATTGGAATGCCCGTGGCATTCTAAACAACTTAGACGACATCAAGGAAATAATACAAGAATTTAATCCTAGGCTGTTCTGTGTTCAGGAAACACACTTAAAAACATCAAATACAAGTTTCCTGACACACTATACATTATTCCGCAAAGATCGCGATGATGGTCACACCGCGTCTGGCGGCGTGGCCATTATACGCAGAGATCAGTTGCTTGCCAACACCTCCATCTTCAAACAAATCTAGAGGCAGTAGCAGTTAGGGCAATACTGTTTGACAGGTTGGTGACAGTCTGTTCATTGTACGTACCACCTGAACATAGTTTGCAACTGAGATAACATGAAACACTTGTTAATCAGCTCCCTGAACCATTCATTTTAACAGGGG
Source organism: Dermacentor silvarum (assembly GCF_013339745.2). Classification (NCBI taxonomy): domain Eukaryota; kingdom Metazoa; phylum Arthropoda; class Arachnida; order Ixodida; family Ixodidae; genus Dermacentor; species Dermacentor silvarum. Next base: position 167,539,592 of record NC_051157.2, read on the forward strand.
ATCTGAACGCCCATAACACGATGTGGGGCGACTTGCGCTGCGACGCAAGAGGGCGTACTGTAGAAGACTTCCTTTTATGTTCTGGTGCGGTTCTGCTGAATAAAAAAGAACCCACCTTCTACAGCGCGACACATAAGACATACTCTGCAATAGATTTAACCATAGCTTCTCCAACTCTGATGCCATACCTTGACGGGAAGATCATAAAAAACCCTTACGGAAGTGACCACTTCCCTATTGTTTTAAATCTAACAAAACAAGCTGGCTTGCCCTCCACAGGTTCTCCGATGGAAAACCGACTCGTCGAACTGGGAACTGTTTCAAAAGATAACGTACTTGCAATGGGATGATTTGGTTTCTTTTAATATAGATGAAGCTGGTGGAATATTTGACAGGTTTTATCATTGACAAACAATTTATCATTGACAGGTTTTATCATTAAAAATGCACAAAACAAACTAACGGACTTGCTAATAAGCGCCCCATACCTTGGTGGCATGAGGAATGTAAAGAGGCACGGAAGAAAAAAAACACCGCATATTCACGGGGTGAATGATGATGAGTGGGCGAAGCTCCGGAGGGAATCATCGGTAAACCGTGAATCTTCCGTGCAATTCGCCCCGTCTCGCCGCACTAAATCGAACGATTGACTTCCACCAATGACACGCGCCATATGTGACGTCATTACTATTTTATAACAGCGCCCTTCATTATAATTGCACCATCTCCCGCTTATGGGGACGCTAGCACAAACGCGTTAAAAACGTGCAGTACTCTCTAGTAAGGGGGAGATGCCACAGCATCTTACGCAGCCGTTTACACATGCCGGAACGTGCACCGCGTTTGCCGACGCCATCACATGACTGCTGAGAGAGTATAACCCCCGTATTCATAAACGCTTCTCGATTTGAACTTGACTTGCCACCGCCTTCAACGCGTTTCGAACGCGCTGCCCAAGGCGGTGGCAAGTCAAGTTCAAGTCGAGGAGAGGAGGCGCTGCGAGCGCGCGACGCCAGCAAACGTGTGTTGTGTCGGCTCCGCCGATTTTCGGCTGGGCCCGCGGCCCAAATCACCCTACCCAGGCAAAACTGGCATCGAGCGATCCGGAACATCGAGCCGAACAGCTGGATACCAAAGTCTTCCAGGTGGGCCCATTTTCTCCAAATTTACGGCCGTTTTTCGACCGACCACGTCGGCGCCGTCGTTAGCGACGCCGACGCCCGGCCGGGTGGAATCGGCCCTCCGAGGGCAAAATGGCGGAATCCGCGCTCCAATTGCGCGCGTACGACCCTGAGGCGATGGCGTGGACCACGGTCCCCACCACCGGTGACGCAAATTCGACGGTTTTTCCGAAAATTCGGAGTCAAGCTTTACTTCAAGCGGCCGAACGCCGCTCCCAGGACAAAGCCAAGATGACGGCGTCCAGCGCCGCCCCGGCCGCCGGCTCATTGGTCGGAAACATGAACGCTCCCGCGACGCGCGCCACGGGACGCAAGGGCAAGGCGTTCACGAAGTGGAAGCCGCGCCCAATGATCAAACCTGCTCCCGAAGACTACGTCATAGTAATCAAGCCCAGAGAACGTGTTTCTCTTCACGAGGCGTTCACGGAAACCGGCTACGGCACCGCCATCTCGGCGTACCTCGGGCCGGAACGGGCCCGCGCCACCTCCGTTCTGCCATCGCGAGACCAAAACATCATCATCGTGCATACCCCGGACATCGAGGCGGCCGACCGGCTCATCGGGGACTTTGCAGTAAATACCGAGAAGGGATCGGTCCCACTTCACGGTTACTTGAGACAAGACGGCGGCAACACGTGCCACGGAGTGATCGTGGTCCGTAACACGGACACCACGGAAACTCTTCAACACCGAGTGTGCTGGCGTGCTGGCACCATCGTGGAAATCCGAAAATTTGGAACATCCAACAAGGCACGCATCACCTTCGCGGGTAAGGAGAAGCCCCGTTACGTGCATTATGACAACATGGTCGTCTCTGTGCAAAACTATTACAAAACTATCCCCGCCTGCGGCCAGTGTGGGGCCGTCGGGCACCGCGGGGATGCATGTCCGAACCTGCAGCCGAACACGTGTGGACTCTGCGGACTCCATGCTCCGCTAGTGGAGGGAGTGCGGGCCCCTCACAACTGTGTTCCCCGTTGTTCTGTGTGCGGTGGTGCCCATGCCACCAACTCTCGCGACTGTGCGGCAAAATTCCGCACACCCAAGACGGCCGCCAAAAAGAGCGGGAAACAGAAAATGACGCCCAAGAACAAAAGCCGCCATCTTGGGCAACCCAACGACCAGCTGCCACCACACGGCGGCATGGAGAAACGAGCGGCGGAGACGCACGGCAAAACCGGGGCGTGGGTCAATGCCGTCAAAAACGGGCGCCAGGTGAGCAATTCGGGCGGGGCTGCTTCTTCCCCCCCTCTTACTCCCCTCCCAAGCGCGCGGAGCGCCGAGCAAGATCAAATAGCAACACTCAGGGCCCAAAACGAGATGCTGCTAAAAAAAATTAACGAATTAGAATCCAAAATTAACCAGCCTCTTTCTCCTCCCTCCCTCCCCGCGACTGAGGTAATGGAAAGTGAGCTCGTGGAGCCGAAGGCGGCAACAAGCGCGGAGGCCGCATTCGACGCCCGTTTCGAGGCCCGTTTCGGGGCCATAGACGCCCGATTCGCCGCCTTGGAAAACCAAATCTCAATGATGGTTACCGCCATCTCAAAATTGCAAGACACAATTCCCGCGATGATTGCCCAACAAATTGCGCACTCCTCGCGCCCCTCGCGCAGGCCCGGCGGTCCCTACAAGGACGTATCCGGCCGCCCTCTCAAAACTTCTAGACGCACCCCCGAGGTAGATGATGACGACAGCTGCTCGCTCTCTGGTATGGAGGACTCCGCCCTCCTTGTGAGTGCTGGCTCCGGAGCAGCGTCACTACAACCCAACCTCAGCCTAACTGACCATGGCGAGCCGTCCTAAAATCAGGCGCTCCCCCAAAAACAATTCGGCCACCCCTGTTCACATTGTCCAGTGGAACTGTCGGGGCTTCCGGTCCCGCGCGAAGCGGGCGAATCTCCGACATTTCCTTTCAACTCTCGACTCGCTTCCGGCGGTGGTTGCCCTCCAGGAGCCAGGGAGCGGCGCCACCCTTACAAGCTACATCACCTTCCAGCAGGACCCCTCTTCCTGCGTCTGTGTGCATAAAAATTATACAGCTAATCTAGTCGACTTGGAACTTGAAACTGAATATTCGCATGTGATGGTTACACTTCTTCCGCTCAAGAAACACGATGCACCACTCCACATACTCAACATATACTGTTCCCCCAGACTCAAAAATATAACGTTCGCAGCGCTCTTTAGCCGCGCTCTAAAGGCTGCCGGCAGGGACCCCCTGATGATTGTGGGCGATTTCAACGCCCACAGTACTCTCTGGGGGTACGTGCGTGAGGAGAAGCGTGGACGCAAGCTAGCGGAACTTTCGTCCACGCTGGGCCTGACTCTCCACACCGACCCTGCATATCCAACGCGGGTGGGTAACTCCGTGACCCGGGATACGTGTCCGGATCTTACCTTTACCAAAAACATTAGACACGCAGAATGGGCCAACACCGAGGAAACCCTCGGGAGTGACCACTGCCTTATCACTACCACCGTAATGACTAAACCATTGGCAAGACCACACGCACAAGCTGGGCTCCCCGACTGGAATAAGTTCCGGCAAACATACATCAATTCGGCCTCTATCCGCGAACAAGGATACCACGCGTGGGCACAAGAATTGGTTACACACCTTCGTTCGACGGAAACCCAAATTAAACTCTCGGAGGCAATGCCGGAGGTAGACAACCACCTTCTGCACCTCTGGGAGGCGCGGCACAGCCTCGTCCGCAGATGGCGCCGTCAAAAACATAATAGAAAGCTCAAAATTCGCATTGCCGAGCTCACCCAGCGAGCGGCAGAGTACGCGGCCCAGCTCGCCGACTCGAACTGGGTGGACCGCTGTAACACGGCGGCCAGACAAATGTCTAGCCGGAGCACGTGGCGCCTCTTCCGCGCCCTAATTGACCCGACTCAAACACGCGCCGAGACACAAAAACATCTCCAACGAGCTATTCATAGCTTCGATGGAGATACCTCAAAATTAGCGTACAAACTACGCGACCAGTACCTTTGCACTCAACAGGACCCCCGAGGGCCCGCGTACTCGTATGCAGGTTCAGAGAACGCGGAGCTGGATCAGCCGTTCCAGCTGCATGACCTGAAGGCGGCCCTAGCTAAAATGAAACGAGGAACGGCACCGGGACGGGACAAGATAACCGTGAAATTGCTTGCCAATCTTCCCGACCCCACCTACGATACCCTCCTCGCTTTCATCAACTCGATCTGGCTTGGTGAGGCACCCCTCCCAATCGAATGGAAGACCGCTCTGGTAACTTTCATTCCAAAAGCTGGCAAAGCCATAAACACAGACAACCTCCGCCCCATCTCACTCACGTCTTGTGCGGGAAAGCTGATGGAGACCATGGTGCGGGACAGGCTGTCTGGGTTTCTAGAAACCCAAAATGCATTCGCAGACACCATGTTTGGTTTCCGCCCGCACCGGTCCGCGCAGGATGTTCTGCTTCAACTCGACCGAGAAATTCTCAACCCTGTCGAATACCCCCTCAACGATAAGGCTATACTCGCCCTAGACTTGAAGGGGGCTTTCGACAATGTCACACACGAAATTATCCTGCAACATCTCTCCCAGACCAACTGTGGACATAACACATTCCTGTATGTCAAGCAATTTCTCTCGGATCGACAATCTTTCATCCGAATCCAAGACGAAGAACATGGCCCCTATCAACTGGGAACGAGAGGTACCCCACAGGGCGCGGTACTCTCGCCGTTACTTTTTAATCTGGCCATGATGAAGCTTCCGGCTCAGCTGGCGAAGGTCGAAGGCGTCCAGCACGCGCTGTACGCCGACGACATAACCATCTGGGCCAAACACGGATCGGTTGGAGACATTGAGGCCAACCTGCAGCAAGCGGCGGAGATCGTGGACGTCTACGCCCGCCGCTGCGGCCTTCAGTGCTCCCCATTCAAATCCGAATTTGTGCACATTCGCCCGTCGCCTAAGTGCACCACCAAAATGGAGCTATTCCTGGCCAGCGGCCCGATACCCGAACACGATGAGATTCGAGTGCTTGGTCTCTTTATCCACAAACACAAACGAGTTGATACAACAACAGCCAAATTGCGTAAGGTGGGGGACCAGGTGGGCCGGATGGTCCGCCGGGTTTCCAACAAAGGCGGGGGGTTACGGTGCAAAGACGCCTTGCGGCTGGCGCATGCATTCGTGACCAGTCGAGTCCTCTACTCGACTCCTTACCTCCACCTGCGCAAGTATGACGAGAACGCCCTCGAGGTGATTCTCAGGAAGATGTACAAGCGTGCCCTTGATCTCCCGATAACCACGTCCAACCACCGCCTCATGGGCCTGGGGATGGTAAACACTTTCGCGGAGCTCCGGGAGGCACACTTGACAAATCAATATACAAGACTTTCAAAGACGCCGTCGGGACGCCGCCTATTAGCCCGACTTCACATCCAGCACCCAACACTGACGGAAGAGCGCGTACGCATCCCCGAAGTCTGGAGGTACGCCCTGCACGTGCGGCCTCTTCCGGCCAACATGACACGTGACGACCACAGTGGCAGGCGCCTTGCGCGGGCGGAGGCACTGGCCCGCCACTATGGGAACAAACATGGAATCTTCTACGTGGACGCCTCCGGCCCTCACCATGGGGGGTGGTACACGGCCGCAGTCGTCCATGAAAACGTCGCGGTGAATGGCCTAACATTCAGAGCTCAAGACATAACACATGCGGAGGAAGTTGCCATCGCGCTAGCTGCCGCAGACCAGGACTCGCGCGTCATCATTACCGACTCGAGAGGGGCCTGCAGAAATATTGAACAGGGGTACATTCCTCTCATTGTGTCTCGCATCCTTCAAAACAGTGACTACCTCGGGGCCCCCGCGTCTCGAATGATCGTATGGGCTCCTGCTCATATGGGCCTCGAAGGCAACGAAACGGCAGACGCCGCTGCCCGCGCGCTCACTCTCCGGGCAACGCCTTCAGACCCTTCCGAAATGGATCCCGAACCCAATCCGGCCCTAACTTTTCGAGAAATTACTCAACTATACCAATTCGGCCACGCAATTTATCCTAAGCCCTGTAAGGGCCTTACAAAGGCAGAGGAACGTACACTCCTCCGCCTTTACACCAAAACACTGCTGTGCCCGGCAGTTTTAAAGCACTTTGATCCTGCCTGTACAGGAAAATGCCCGCATTGTGCGGAGAAGTCTTCGGACATCTTCCACATGGTGTGGGCATGTAAATCAACCCCGAACCTCACCCCAAAACCAAACCCGACCCGGGAGGACTGGGAGGCAGCCCTGCTCGGCTGCTCCGACCTGGCGAGTCAGAAGGCCCTGGTCGACCGAGCACAAGCCGCGGCGGCCGCCAATGGGCTCCTGTAATGAGGAGCCCACCTAGTGAGTGTGAGAGGTGGCCCCCTCCGGGCCACCTCAAGCTTCCTCCGTGTTAATTAAATAAAGTTTTTTCATCATCATCATCAAGTCGAGGAGCGTTTATGAATACGGGGGTAAGGCGGAGAGGCCACAGCGTCTTACACCAGCTTCTTACACGGGCCGTAACGCGCTAGCACAAACGCGTTAGAAACGCGCAGTCTTTCGTTAATGTTGGGTATTTATTGTCATCGTGGTGCCTGTGTCCATGTGCGCTTCGTGGCGTAGTGGTTAGCGCCGCGCGTTCGGAAGCGAGGGGTCCCTGGTTCGATTCCTCCCTACGGACACAACTTTCGGAATTTTTTTCATAAATGTAGACGTGGCTACCTACTACGACGACGACTACTACTACATACTACAGAGGAGGGACAGACCCACACCCTAAGGAGCTTCGCCCCTAAAACAAAATAAAGCTTGGGGCCTGCTCCGCGACTCTCCAACTGCGGAGAATCTCACTAATTTCAAGCAGGCAAAATCATAGGGCAGGAGAATACATCGACGTGCTAAGCGGGCTAGTTGGGAAAGGTACATAAGTAGCATCAATTGTTACAAGGATGAGAGTAAGGTGTGGAACAGAGTGAACAAATTAAAAGGCCGGGAAACACAACCACTTCCCTTAGTAAACACTAAAGGTGACAGTATGAAAGATGAGGCCGATTTCCTGGGCGATCATTTTGAAAGGATTTCTAGTACATCCCACTATGAGCCAACTTTCTTAAAGTTCAAGGAACACGCAGATCGGGAGCGCCTCAAACGAAAGTGCGCAACAGAATGCCTTACAACCGTCCGTTTAGTCTCGCAGAACTCAAGGCTTCTCTCAGTTCTTGCAGCAGCAACTCAGCACCACGTGGTGACCGTATAATATACGAAATTATCAAGAACGTGCACTCAGAAACATTAAACACGCTTCTGTGTCTTTACAATACCATGTGGTCATCTGGACATATTCCATCCTCATGGAAACAAGCCATTATCATCCCAATTTATAACAAGGCAAGGACCCTGCATTAGCCAGCAGCTATAGGCCAATAGCACTAACAAGCTGTATGTGGAAGTTATATGAAAAAATGGTGAACCGGCGTCTAATATATTATCTGGAAAGCAACCATCTACTTGACCCCTTCCAATGTGGTTTCAGAGAAGGTAGGTCAACAATAGACCACCTCGTTCGCATTGAGGGAAACTTTAGAGACGTTTATATACACAAACAATTCTTTTTAGCTGTATTTCTAGACTTGGAGAAAGCCTATCACACAACATGGCGATTCGGAATCCTTCGAGACCTATCTGCAATCGGTGTACGCGGCAACATGTTAAACATGATAGAAAGTTACTTGTCTAACCGCACATTCCGCGTTAGAGTGGGCAATGTCCTGTCCAGAAGTTTCACTCAAGAGACTGGTGTGCCACAAGGGGGCGTGCTCACCCTCTTCATTGTGAAAATGAATTCCCTTCACAAAGCCATACCATCCTCTATGTTTTAGTCAGTATATGCCGATGATGTGGAGATAGGATTTAAGTCTTGTAACCTTGCAATATGCGAGCGTCAGGTTCAGCTCGGACTGAACAAAGTTTCAAAATGGGCAAATGAAAATGGTTTTAAGCTAAACCCCCTCAACAGCTCCTGTGTACTTTTCTCTAGAAAGAGAGGCTCAATACAAGATCCTGATATTATGCTCCACGGACAACACATACCAATCAACACTGAACATAAATTCTTAGGTGTTATACTCGACTCAAAACTGACATTCATCCCACACATAAAGTATCTTAAGAACAAATGCTTAAAGACAATGAACATTCTTAAACTTTTGTCGCGCTCAACGTGGGGTCGCGACAGGAAATGCCTCATGAACCTCTACAGGAAGCCTTGTACGATCGCGGTTAAACTACGGCGCAGTAGTGTATCACTCCGCTACCCCCAGTGCTCTCAAGATGCTGGACCCTGTGCATCATCTTGGTATCCGCCTCGCCACTGGTGCTTTCGCCCTATTCAATGTCTCTATGTCGGATCGAACGAATGGTCCCTTGATCTACAATGATCATATTCTACTTTTAACTACTTTCTGAAAGTACATACTGATAAATACCATCCTTGTTATCCTACCATCAACGATATGGCCTCTGCAACACTTTTTCATAACAAGCCTGCAGTGAGAGAGCCATTCTCGCTCCGTGTGAGGAGGCTGAGCGAAGATATGGACGTTCCGCTTTTTGAAAATCGCTTAATGGCTCCTGCTAAGCCGTTACCGCCGTGGTTGTGGCACATCATCGACTGCGACACGTCATTTGTGGAGGTAACGAAGCACGCTCCAGAGGCCCATATTCGTATGCATTTTCTAGAGTTACAATATAAGTACTCGTGCCCAGAATACTACACAGATGCATCTAAATCGCATGTCGGCGTGTCTTATGCAGCCGTCGGCCCATCCTATTCGGAGTCAGATGTTCTTCACCATCATACAAGCATCTTTACAGCAGCGGCGTATGCACTATGGTGCGCTGCGAAGCACATCAAGCACTTAAAACTACACAAGGCGGTCATATATACAGACTCGTTAAGCGTTGTTAAAACATTGATGTCACTCTGGAAACATAGAAATACAGTAATTGGAGATCTTTTCTCTCTCCTATGTGCTATTTATGCCTCTGGCCAACATGTAACGGTATGCTGGGTGCCTGGACACAAAGGTATCGAAGGTAACGTGCTAGCAGACCGAATGGCCACTTCCTTAGATACAAAATCTTGCAGCACATCCATAGCTGTTCCAGTTATAGACCTAAAGCCATATTTGCGGACCAAACTTAGAACCTACTGGCAGCATAAGTGGGACGCTGAAATCCTTAATACGCTCACACATGGTTAAGCCACATTTAGGGTATTGGCCATCACTGACCAACTCAAGACGAAGTGATGTCCTATTCTGTCGTCTGAGAATAGGGCACACTTATGGTAGACATAGCTTTTTGTTGACTGGAGGTGAACATCCATTGTGTGGTAGATGTGGGGAAATACTCAGTGTTCAGCATGTCCTCATGGAATGCCGTGAAACACAATCCGAGAAGAAAGACACTTCCCCTTAGCGTACAAGCAGTGTATACCACTTCACCTAGCAATGTTTCTAGGCAGAGAACCGCTATTTGGCATGAAGTCCGTTTTATCCTTCTTAAATGATGTTCGTACGCTCAATGTATTCTGCCCAAGAAATTCGTAACACGGCCTCCTGCGAGAGGACGCTGTTGCGATGTCAACCCTTGTTTATAGCACATGCCTCCGGCCCCTTGTACTCAAGGTACCTGGTGAGGCTGTTGTGCTACTCCTTGCAAGCATCACCTTTTCATTTTTAAATACATGTTATCACAACCCTGTTCCACATTTCATACTCATAGCATACGCCACTTCAGTCACTATCATTATTTTATTACCTATACGTTTTACGCCATTTACAGCGACAGTTTTTAGGCCCCTTTACAGCCATGTCACATCTACCATGAGAAATTCATTGCCCGCGTCATAACAGCTCATCGATTACATTACCACTTGTCGTGGCGCTCTTTGGCCATACCTGGCCATTGCGCCATAAAACACCACACATCATCATCATTATCCCTTTCCAAATCCCTCTCACCACTTCGTACCTATCGTAATTCCACAGTGCCCTATTTTTCATCACAGCTGCATTTCTGCTACCTTTAGCCGTTACATATTTTTCATGTTCCGTTAGGTACTCAGCCCCATTGTTTATCCACACTCCAAGATGTTTGTACTTATCCACCACCTCCAGCGTAACCTCCTGTATCCTATGCTCGCTGCCCTGATTATCATTAAAAATCACGACTGCCGATTTTTCTTTACTAAACTTCAAACCTAAGCTATCTCTCTCATTACCACAGATGTCCATTAATCTCTGCAAGTCTTCCTTGATGTCAGCCATAAGTACAATGTCATCCGCGTACATCAGTCCTGGTAATGACTGTTTAATCCATTCTCCTTGCTTGAAAAAGGAAAGGTTGAAGCCAAGTCCGCTCCTCTCAAATTTTTTTCTGTAATCCTTGTAAATACAGCATGAACAACAGAGGTGACAGAGGGCACCCCTGCCTAAGCCCCTGCTGTATCTCTATAGGTTCAGATACCTTGTTTTCCCAGTTTATAAGCACATTGTTACTTTTAGAGATATCTTTTAAAAGATTACTTACTCCATCTTCCACATCTAGAGTGCCCAGTATGTCCCACAAATCCTTTTGGATTACACTGTCATAGGCTCCCTTGATATCCAGAAATGCGAGCCATAGGGGCCTGTGTTCCTTTTCTGCTATTTCAATACACTGCCTCAATGAGAACAGATTATCTTCTAACCTTCTTTGCTTCCGGAACCCATTTTGTAGTTCCCCCAGCACCTCCTCGCTCTCCACCCATGCCTGCAGTCTGTCCTTCATAATCTGCATAACCACCCTGTAAACTACTGACGTCACTGTTATGGGACGGTAGTTGTTTATGTCGGCTTTGTCCCCCTTTCCCTTATATATCATGCTCATCCTGCTCAGTCTCCACCTGTCGGGGGCTTTACCGTCCATTAACATTTTGCTCACTGCCTCTCTTAATGCTTTCTTAGATTTTGGGCCCAATGTCTTTTTCAACATAATTGGGATGCCATCAGGACCTGTCGACGTGC